>NC_132933.1:1121810-1460835 GCF_047675955.1 Chlorocebus sabaeus
GATTATTTTGTCTTTTCTTTGCATATAATTATATTGCCTGCAAATAATAATAGCTTTGTTTTTTCTTTAACAACTTTATATTTTTCATTACTTTTTCTTATGTCACTGCATGGGATAAGAAGTCCAAGAAATTACTGAATAGTCATGGTGACAATACAGATCCTTGTATCATTCCTGATCTCAGATAGAAAGCTTCTAATATTTCACCATTACAATGTGGTTTGCTGTGGATGTTTGTAGATATCATTCATTAGGTTAAAGTCATTCACATATTTTCTACTTTGCTAACTGTTATTTTCTAAAGTCATGAATAGATGTATTTCTTCTATTTTTAATTGACAAATAATTGTATACATTTATGGGGTACAATATGATGTTTTGATATACATCTGTATCATGGAATGATTAAAATCAAGCTAATTAACAAACATTACCTAATATAATTATCATTTTTTGTGGTTGAAACACTTTATAATCATATTATTTTTATCATGTTAATGTCAAGAAATTCACTGGATAATTTTTTTAGTGCTAAACTAACCTTGGCAAACCCAACTTTATCATGATACCTTTCCTTTTTATAAATTACTAGATTTGTTTTGCTCATATTTTGTTTAGAACTTCAAAAAAAATCTATGTTCATGAGGGAGATCATCCTGTAACTTTCTTTTCTCATGACATCTTTGGTTTTGGTAAAAATGTTATGTTGACGTCATAAAATGTGGATTTATTTCTGGGTTCTCTATTCTGTACCATTGGTCTGTGTGTCTGTTTTCATACCAATATCATGCTGTTTGGGCTATTGTAATTTTGTATATTTTGAATTGAGGTAGTTTGATGCCTCCAGCTTTGTTCTTTCCAAATTTTTTTTTTTTTGGAAACAAAGTCTCATTCTGTCACCCAGGCTTCAGTGCAGTGGTGTGATCATAGCTCACTACAGCCTCAAACTTCTGGGCTTAAATGATCCTCCTACCTCAGTCCCCCAAGCTGCTGGGACTACAGGCTCACGCCACCAAACTTGGCTAATTTGAAAAAAAAATTTTTTTTTGTAGAGACAGGGTCTTGCTATGTTGCCCAGACTGGTCTCGAACTCCTGGCCTCAAGCAATCCTCCCACCTCAGCTTCCCAAAGTACTGGGATTACAGACATGAGCCACTATGTCCAGCCCAGATTTGTTCTTTTTGCTCAGTACTGCTTTGGATGGTCAAGGTCTTTTGTGGTTCCATATACATTTTAGGATTTTTTTTTTCTATTTCTGTGAAGACTGTAATTGATATACTGATATTTTCATAGAGAGTGCATTAAATCTGTAGATTACTTTGGGTAGCATGGTCATTTTAACAATATTAATTCTTCAGATCCATAAGCATTTTCTTTTTTTTTGAGATGGATTCTCACTCTGTTGCCCAGGCTGAAGTGCAGTGGCATGCTCTTGACTCATTGCAACCTCTGCCTCCCAGGTTCAAGCAATTCTCCTGCCTCCGCCTCCCAAGTAGCTGGGATTACAGTCATGCGCCACCACGCCCAGCTAATTTTTGTATTATTAGTAGAGATGGAGTTTCCCCATGTTGATCAGGCTGGTCTCGAACTCCCGACCTCAGGTGATCCACCCGCCTCAGCCTCCCAAAGTGCTGGGATTACAGGTGTCAGCTACCGTGTCCGGCCAGATCCATGAGCATTTTAATAATATTAATTCTTCTTTCCATTTGTTTGTGTCCTCTTCAGTTCTTTTTATCAGTGTTTTGTAGTTTAGTTTTCATTGTACAGGTCTTTCACCTCTTTGGTTAAATTTATCCCTGGGAAATTTTTTGTAGCTATTGTAAATGGGATTACTTTCTTCCTTTCTTTTTCAGCTAGCTCATTGTTGATGTATAGAAATGCTACAGATTTTTGTATGTTGATTTTGTATCCTGCAAAATTACTGAATTCATTTATCAGTTCCAAGAGTTTTTTGGTAGCATCTTTAAATTTTTCTGTATTTAATATTATGTCATGTGCAAATAGAATTTGTCTTCTTCTTTTCCAATTTGGATATCTTTTATTTCTTTCTTTTACCTGATTGCTCTGGCCAGTACGTCCAGTAATATGTTGAATAAAAGTGGCGAAAGTGGGCATTCTTTTCTTGTTCTAGTTCTTAGAGGAAAGGCTTTCGGCATTTCCCCATTCTCTATCATGTTGGCTGTGGGTTTGTCATATATGGCTTTATTATTTTGAGGTATGTTCCTTATATGCCTAGTTTGTTAATAGTTTTTTTTAATCATGAAGGGATGTTGAATTTTATCAAATGCTTTTTATCATCTCTATTGAGATGATCATATGGTTTTTATCCTTGATTCTGTTGATGTAATGTGTCTCATTATTGCATCCCTGAGGTTAATCCCACTTGATCATGTTGATCATTCTAGAATGAGTTAATTCCCTCCTCTTCATTTTTTGGGGGATAGTTTGAGAAGCATTGGTGTCACTTCTTCTTCAAATGTTTGGTAGAATTCAGCAGTAAAGCCATCAAGTTATTATTGATTCAATCTCATTACTCATTATTGGTTTGTTCAGGTTTTCTAGTTCTTTCTGATTCAATCTTGGTAGGTTTTACATGTCCAGGAATTTATCCTTTTCCTCTAGGTTTTCAAATTTGTTAATGTATAATTGTTCAAAACAATCTCTAACAACCCTTTGTATTTCTTTGGTATCTATTGTAATGTCTCCTTTTTCAGTTCTAATTTTATTTATCTGAGCATTCTTTGCTTTTTCTTACTCTAGTTACTAAGTGACTAAACCACTTAGTCTATTGGTTTATTGATTTTGTTTATCTTTTTGAAGAACCAACTTTTTCTGTAGTTCTGATGTGATCTTTATTATTTATTTCCTTATACTATTTTTCAGTTTCTTTTGCTCTTGCTTTTATAGTTTCTTTTTTCTTTTTAATTTTTGTGGGTACATGGTAGGTGTGTATATATGGGTACATGAGATGTTTTGATACAGGCATACAATGTGAAATAAGCACACCATGGAGAATGGGGTATCCATCCCCTCAAGCATTTATTCTTCATGTTACAAACAATCCAATTACACTCTTTTCATTATTAAAAAATGTACAATTAAGTTATTATTGACTATAGTCACCCTGTTGTGTGATCAAATATTAGGTCTTATTCTTTCTAATGAATTTGTGTATCTATTAACCATCCCCACCTCCCCCACAGCCCCCCACCCTGACTACCTTTCCCAGCCTCTGACAACTATTCTTCCACTCTTTATGCCTGTAAGTTCAATCATTTTGATTTTTAGATTCCACAAATAAGTGAGGACATGTGATGTTTGTCTTTCTGTACCTGGCTTCTTTCACTTAACCTCCTTAATGACCTTCAGTTCAATGCATGTTGTTGCATGATGGGATCTCATTCTTTTTTATGGCTAAAGAATACTCCATCGTATATATGTACCACATTTTCTGTATCTATTTATCTGTCGATGGGCACTTTGGTTGCTTCCAAATCTTGGCTATTGTGAACAGTGCTGCAGCAAACATAGGAGTGCAGGTATCTCTTTGATACACTGATTTCCTTCCTTTGGGGTATATACCCAGCAATTGGATTGCTGGATCATATGGTAGCTCGATTTTTAGTTTTCTAAGGAACCTCCAAACTTCTCCATAGTGGTTGTACTAATTTACATTCCTACCAACAGTGTACAAAGGTTCCCTTTTCTCCACATCCTCACAAGCATTTGTTATTGCTTGCCTTTTGGATACAAACCATATTAACTGGGGTGAGAAGATAATCTCATTGTAGTTTTTAAATATATTTTTTATTTTAACTTTTGTTTTAAGTTCAGGGGTACATGTGTAGGTTTATTAAATAGGTAAACTTGTGTCATAGGGGTTTGTTGACTATTTCATCACCCAGGTATTAAGCCTCTTATCCATTAGTTATTTTTCTGATCCTTTCCCTGCTACCATCCTCTGCCCGCCAATAGGCCCCAGTGTCTATTGCTCCCCTCTATGTGTCCATGTGTTCTCATCGTTTATCTCTGACTTATAAGTGAGAACACGTGGCATTGGGTTTTCTGTTATTGTGTTAGTTTGCTAAGGGCAATGGCCTCCAGCTCTGTATATGTTCCTGCAAAGGACATGATCTCATTAATTTTTATGGCTGCATAGTATTCCATGGTGTATATGGACCACATTTTCTTTATCCAATCTGTCATTGATGGACATTTAGGTTGATTCCATGTCTTTGCTATTGTGAGTAGTGCTGAAATGAACATATGTGTACATGTGTCTTTATGTTAGAATGATTTATATTCCTTTGAGTATATATCCAGTGATGGGACTGCTGGGTTGAGTGGTATTTCTGTTTTTCAGTCTTTGAGAAATCACCACACTGTTTTCCACAATGGTTGAACTAATTTACATTCCCAAAAACAGTTTGTAAGCATTCCCTTTTCTCTGCAACCTCACCAGCATCTGTTATTTTTTGACTTTTTAATAATAACCATTCTGACTGGTGTGGGATGACATATTATTGTGGTTTTGATTTACATTTCTTTAGTGATCAGTGATGTTGAGCTTTTTGGTATGCTTGTTGGCTGCATGTATGTCTCTTTTGAGACAGTTTTGATTTGCATTTCTCAGATGATCAATAACATTCAGCACCTTTTCATATGCCTATTTGTCACATGTTTGTCTTCTTTTGAGAAATGTGTATTCAAATCTTTGTTCCATCTTTTAATCAGATTATTAGATTTTTTTTTTTTCCTAGAGAGTTGTTTGAGCTTCTTAAATATTTTGTTTATTAATCCCTTGTCAGATGGGTAGTTTGCAAGTATTTTCTCCCATTCTGTGGGTTGTCTCTTCACTTTGTTGATTGTATTCTTTGTTGTGCAGAAGTTTTTCAAGTTCATGTAATCCCATTTGTCCATTTTTGCTTTGGTTGTCTGTACTTTTGGTGTATTGCTGAAGAAGTTTTTGCCCAGGCAAATGTCTTAGAGATTTTCCCTGATGTTTTCTTGTAGTAGTTTCATAGTTTGATGTCTTAGCCTTTTTTCCCTAATGTTTTCTGGTAGTAGTTTTATAGTTTGATGTCTTATATTTAAGTGTTTAATCCATTTTAATTTGACTTTTGTACATGGTGAGAGATAGGGGTCTTCGTTTCATTCTTCTGGGTATGGATATCTAGTTTTCCCGGCGCCATTTATTTATGTGCCTGTCTTTTTCCCAGTGTATGTTCTTGGCACCTTTGTCAAAAATGAGTTCACTGTAGGTGTGTGGATTTGTTTCTGAGTTCCCTATTCTGTTCCTTTGGTCTATGTGTCTGTTTTTATGCCAGTACCATGCTGTTTGGTTACTGTAGCTCTGTAGTATAATTTGAAGTCAGGTGATGTGATTCTTCCAGTTTTGTTCTTTTTGCTTAGGATAGTTTTGGCTATTCTGGGTCTTTTATGGTTCCATACAAATTTTAGGATTTTTTTCTATTTCTGCGAAGACTATAATAGGTATTTTGGTAGGGATTGCATTGAATCTGTAGATTGCTTTGGGTAGTATGGACACTTTAATAATGTTGATTCTTCCAATACATGAACATGGAATATTTTTCTATTTTTTGGTGTACTCTTCAATTTCTTTCAATAGTGTCTCATAGTTTTCATTATAGAGGTCTTTCACTTCTTTGGTTAAGTTAATTCCTAGGTATTTAAGTTTATGTGTGGCTACTGTAAATGGGATTACTTTTAAATTTCTTTTGCAGATTGTTCACTGTTGGCATATAGAAATGCTACTGATTTTTCTATGTTGATTTTGTGGCCTGCAACTTTACTGAATTCGTGTATTAATTCTAATAGTTTTCTTGTGTAGTCTTTAGATTTTTCCTAATATAAGGCAGAGGAGCCTCACTCCATAGCTACCACCACCCCAGGCCATGGGGAGTACTGTCTGCGCATGTTCCCTTAAGGCCCAAGGGCACTTTGGGAAGCTTGCAATGAATGCTGTCATATAAGAGAAAAAGTGCCTTCCTTTACTCTGATCCCATCTGCATTCTATCTGTCATAAATCTCTTAAAGTATCTGGCACGTGGATTATACCTATGCCTTTGATTCAGATTTTTCCCTATATTTATGTTCTTTGATGACTTCAAAAGGGTCTGGTAGTGGAAAGGGAGTTAAGGGCTTGTGCTCACACATGCAAGTCCCACAATAAGACGTTATTCCATAATAGTTTCTAAGAATTATTAAGTACTTTGTGTGTTCTAGGCAGTATTCTAAGTCCTTTCCGGAAGTCCTGTGAAACAGGTTCCATTATTGGCTTCACTTTACAAATTAGGAAACTGAGACATAGAGAGGGTAAGTAACTTGTCTAGTGCCACACAGCTAATACATGGTGGTGTAGGGATTTACAACTAGACAGTCTGACGTCAGAGTGGTTTTTAACCAGTACTTGTACATCTTTAAACATATGTAAACGTGGATATATACATATATACATACACATATATGTATATATAATATGTATGCTTAATTCCATCAGTCTCTGTCACATTTATTCTGAGCTGGGAGTTGTCCTTGCATTTTAAGATGTTGTCGAATTTTAAGTTTATTTCTTAGAGGCCTCCTGACTTTTCACACCTCCAAGCTCTTGAGAGCTGAGGGCTGCTTTGCTCTGGCCTCCACATGCTGGGAGCACTTGCTGGACTCCTCTGCACCACTCAACACCGTTGGCCGTTCTTTCCTTCCTGAGGCTTTCATGGCACCATACCCCCGAAGTTTCCTCATTAATCTGTAGTTGCTCTTTCTCAAGATACTTCACTGATTTATCTCTTAGTTCTTTGAATCTTAGGATTCTCTAGAGTTTTATACTTTTCTCAACACTTGCAACCTAGATAGTTTCATCTACTCTTACGGTTTTGACTGCCATCTCTAAGCTGCTAAATTCCCCCAAATTATATCTCATTTGAGTTCAGGCCCAGATATCTTGTTGCCTTCTGAACATCTTCTCTTTAAATTCAACAAGTATTCTAAATTTTAATATCACATTGTTTATTGCATCCATCTGATGAGTTTCTAATCCTGGATAAATCCAAATGTCCTTTCTATGCATGCCTCTATCTGAGTAGCTTTTCTGGTCACAGACCTCAATTGAGCCCTTAATGCTGCTCCACAAGGCAATTGTTTCTCTGTTCACCCTGTTCTCCTGCTCATTACAAGGAATATTTCAAACCTCTCTCCTCTCCTCAAACCTCCAGCTCAGAAGATTTATGTAATAAATGCAACAAGCATTTGTTAATTCCTTGCTATATCTCCTCCTAATTCACAGAGAACTCAAGCCATCGACTAGAAACTTCTTCAAAATCTGGTCTGATTTTTCATCTGTTGGGGAAATGTGTTCTGACTGCCCAGCTAGACTCTAATAGCAACTGTTGTGTTATGCTTCTCTTCCTCTCTGGACTCTAGTTTCAGTTGATATTGTTCTGCATTTCTCACCACCTTGGCTTATTTCTTGCAGCTGATGTAGAAGGCCAATCCTTAAGACACCGAGACAAGCGACTTAGTTTAAATTTGGTAAGTTCAACACTCAGGTTCCTTTATGCATCAATTTTACCAAAATTAGCCTGATCTATATATATTCCCTTGAAATCTTTAAGATTCAACACTCTGAGTGTCTGAGGACTCTTCCAGTCTCCCCCTGAAGACTTGAACTTGCTTGGGAACTACAGGACTTGCTCAACTTGGTATAGCTACTTAAGGCATCACTTTATACTTAAAGTATTTGCATAAATTCATAACCCTCTGTCTTCTAGTGTCAGATCTTGGAGAGTTATCACCTGTACTAAAACGATAAGTCCAGAGGCAGAACTTGAGCTAGAGGCTTGTCTGACTTTGCTGAGGTAGTTCAGAGTTATACTTGGCTAGTTTGGAACTGAAACCATATGTGCAGCTTTGGCTGCCCTCTGATAGCCGTTTCCATGACTGGTCTGTGGTTCCCAATCTGCATCTATTCTTTTGCAGCCATGCAGGTTCTCCCCAATGTACCCCACAGCTTCAGCCAGTATCGAAGACAGCTATGTGCCCATGAGCCCCCAGGCTGGTGCCTCTGGTCTTGGACCCCACTGCAGCCCTGATGACTACATTCCAATGAACTCAGGAAGCATCTCAAGCCAGTTGCCTGAGCTACCTGCAGACCTGGAACCTCCCCCAGTGAATAGAGATCTCAAGCCTCAGAGGAAACGTAAGCACTTGACCAGACCTGCTGTATAGGGGGAGGGGAGCAAGGTTCCAGTGGTTGCATAGAAAAGGTTTCTGTAAAGGAAGACCTAGAGAAACCATCTCAGAGGGCTGGAAAGTATAAGGTCAGGAAAGAAGTGGCTGGGATGGAATAGGAAGGGCTGGGGCACCTTGCTGCCTCAGATTGTCATGATAATAGGAGTTGGGGGACTTACAGGCACTGTGGCCTTGCAAATACAGCTGACAAAGTCAAGTTCATTCCAGAGGGCTCATCTTTGGCTGTTTCCCTAACAAGCCCAGGAATAAGTGATGGTGGATTAGAATGGAATCCCACCTGGCATCTCCCCATTAGACAGCACTTGAATGTAATCATAGTGGCAGCCTCTGTAAAGCCTTTGACACTGATTCCTGAAGGTCAGACCCAGTCACATGCAGTTTATCACTCATCGTTCTGTGCATGCCCATCAGCAGAGGTATTCAGGGGTAGAAGAGGATTTTGGCAATAATTAGGCTGACTCCTCTGTGCAGAGGGTGCCTTGCAGCTTCTGTCTTACTCCCAGGCAGCTTCTCTGGTCTGTTGAGCAGCATGGACAGATAGGGAGATAGATAGGAAAAGAGGGAAAGAGGAAGAGCAGGTCAGAGTGACTTATTAACTTCATTCTTACTCATCTTGCTCTTCCCAGTTGGCTGTGTGATTACAAGGGAGCATTGGTAGAATGACTGATCTCTTGTCCATTCCGACTTCTCTTTGCTCTTTAGAAAGCAAAAAAAGTCACTTCAGGTGGCTGTGCCCAAAGACCACTACTTAGTGCCAACTAAGACCACTACTCATGCCTGGTCTACTCCAGGCGTATTCCCTTACATTTCAGTCAAACTACATTTATACATTTCCAGTGCATGTGCTGCATATGTAGTGCTGTGGTAGGCACTGAGTGGGATACAAAGATGAGGAAGCAAGGAGGCTTTTTCAGTCTGAGGGGGAGGAAGATATGTAAAATCCACCTGGACCACAAAATAGGATTATAAAATCGGTGCTAAGTAGGAGAACAGAGCCTATCTTATGAGGTTCAGAGGAAATAGCCATTAATTCTGGTCAGAAACAACAACAGAATTTTCTGTGATGTTGGAAATAATGACTATTGAACCCTTGAAATTTGGCTAATGTGACTGAGGAACTACATTTTAAATTGTATTTAATTTTAATAAATTTACATATATGTGTAAATAGGCACGTGTGGCTAGTTGTCATGACAATGGACAGCGCAGCTCTGCAGGACCTTGTCATAGGCAACAGAAGATGTCTGATAGACTCAGGGTTGGAGATTTAGTGAGTGGATGCAAAGGTGGATACCTGGGCCAGGACTAACTCAGGAAGATGGGCCACTGAGGTGGAATAAGGTTTGGGGCAGGTACCAAGTGCTTTTCTAGGTGCCGAGGCTACTGCAGTGAACAGACCAGATACACCCCTGTTCTCCTGGAGCACAGTTTAGGCCCAGGTAAATCATAGATGAGTATATTATCACAAACTGGGGCTGTACTGTGAAGGGTAAGTACAAGAACTTGAGAGCCCAGGCTGTGGGGCCTGATCTTGTCTGGAGGCAAAGAGATGGGGAAGAATGTTCTAGGCAGAAGGATCATCAGGTGGACAATGGATTGTAGGTGGGGAAGACTAGGACCTGGGTGATCATCTCTGCCTGTGATAAGAAAGGTAACATTTCCACTTCAGACACATTGGGTGTGAGGTAATAGGTGTTGCAATTCCACAAGGTCAGAGACTTTCATCTGCTTTGTTCATCCTGTGCCTTTGACACCTAGAAGCACGCATGATATACGGAGACTTCTTAATAATGCCTTGCCACGTTGTTAACCTCCAGCAGGTAATGTGACCATTTGCTCAGTATTTGTCTTTACTCTCAGTGAGGCAGGGAAGAGGAGGACAGTGAAATTCACACTCATCATCGGTGCTGCCTATTAGTAAATGTGAATTTGGTGTGCTGGGAAAGTGAAATGTCATAGTTTTATAACCTTTAGATTCTGGCCTTGACCTCCTGGATGTTGCACACTGTCTTGTAGCACGGCCACCTCCTCTGGACCTGAGAAACCTCTCCACTATCCGGGAACATGCATCTCTTACCAGGACCCGCACTGTGCCTTGGTAAGACCCATTGCTCAAAAGAGCCTCATCCAGCACAAACATGCCTGGTGTGTGTTAGGCCTCTGATTAAATGTAGTTGAAGCCCATTTGATCTAGTTTAAGCCAAAGGAGGGGTGAGGTTTATTATCGAGAGCAAGAGCTGTTTTATAGATCACAAAGGAAGGAATATGACTGGGTCTCCCAGGACCCTGGAATCAGGAACTAGTGTGCTGTCGGGAACCCAAGGAATCTGCTCACTTCTGCTTCACTCTTCACATCTGTGCATTTCTTTGTCTTTGCAGTATTCTTTTCTCTGTTGCACAAACCCCATGGTCAAAGATAGCTGTACCATACCCCCTGAACTTGTTTACATGCTACAACTGCAGTACCAATAGATGGGCTCTGAATTCAGATTTCCTGGGGAGAGAGAATTGTGTTCCCCAGTCTCAGTGGAACTGGCTATGGCCCAAGCCCAACTTTGTGAATGGGGTAGGACAAGGGAGTTCCCAGGTTCATGGGCTGGGTAGACAAACTTCAAAATGTAGTTGCACCCTTTCATCTCACCTTTTAGAAGTTGCCTATTTAGTCCTGAGCGTGGCTCAGGAGTTTCTTGGTTCACTCTAAATGCCACAAAACACAATTGCATTGTAAAGCAGAATTCTGCAATGAGCTGTATTTCCAGTCAAGACTGTGACTCAGCTCATGCTTCTGACTCAGAAAAAGGATGGAAGTTGATTAGCGGTGTTGTGTCCTATCAGAGGAATGGCCATACATCCTCACTTTTCCTTACATTGAATAGAAACAAGAAGGCCCCAAAGGAGTTTATTTTTTTCTAAATGGTATGATGCCCTCGTCCATTTAGAAAGCTCATGAACTGTGTCACATAGAGGGCCTGAGAAAAAGCAGCCTTTGTGAATTGGGAGCCATTTGCCCCAAAGTGGAGCAGAAACTGTTGGGCATTTTCTGCGTCTTCAGGAATTGCTTTGGCCGGAAGGAAGTTGTGTCTGGAAGAGGAGGACTGAAACCCCATGAGGGCCATGTTAGTTCCTGGCTGGCTTTCAGAGCAGCTGTAAGACATTGCTTTGACCTCATCTATATTTTTATTCTTAGCAGTCGAACCAGCTTTCTCTCTCCAGAAAGAAATGGTATTAATTCTGCAAGATTTTTTGCTAATCCTGTTTCCAGAGAAGAGGAAGAAAGCTACATCGAAATGGTAATCTTATATTTTTCACACTCTTCTTATCCTTCACCCCAACCTATATTCTTATGAGCTCATTAAAAAGGAAACACAGCCTTCAGTAAGCCCTGTGCAATTTTAAAACAACCACTTGACCGTAAAACCAGGCCATAAGCTTTTCTAGACTTGGAACAAATCAATTTGGAGTTAGCTTTTTTTCTTGCAACATTCGACTCCTCATACCATTTTGAGATTGCAGTATTTCAAGATAGCCCAGGGCTGAGGCTTGCTTAATTTGAAAATGGAAATGCCCGCAATTCTTTTCACCGAGGCTGTGATGTCCTGTTTGACCTCAATAGGTTTGTAGTTCTCTGGATGTCCAGAGTTTAAATTGTAAAAACTCAACATATTGCATGTTCCCTTCCACCAGAACACCTGGTGGCCCTGTCCTGACTGTTTCTGAACCTTCCTGGAGGATGAATCACTTAGAGTCCCATTGGGAAAGGTACAGTGCCCTGGACTGTGAGTGTGTATTAGCCTCTGGAAGACTCCTATTATGGGATCTTTCTATAGACCTGAGTGGATGCAGACTTGATTAACCATTCGCAGTTAAAGAGTCCTGATGTTTCCCTTCTAGCCTGTTGTTCCTTCTATTCTCTTCATCTTGGATGCTATTGAGAACATGGGCTTTTGAAGGTGGAGAGGGACTTTTAGAACCTCTGGCAATTAGAAGATACTTTAGCCATGACAGTGCCTGTTCTGCAATTTAGACATGTAGGGAACTCAAGAGAGCTTCTGTTCGAACTGTGAAATTTTGAAGAGATCTTAGAAGGACAGTGTTCAAGGCACTGTGACAACATACTCTTGAGAAGACATTTCTGCCTTCCTATATGCAAGGATAATCAGCAACTGAAAATCTAAAAATAGTAATCTCCAGTTAAGCTATAACTAAGTGCTTCATTTTGCCTTCTTATTTTATTCAAATTGTGCTGTAAGTACACTTAACCATATGCAGATGCAAAGTGACTCATACACAAATCTGTTACGGTCTTCCCAATATTTCTCACACTTAGTAATGGCCCTTGGGAAATTTCTAGAAGAAAACACTCTTATAAAGTGATGCTTAACAGCTGTGCTCTCTCTCCAGAGAACAGAAAAAGGAAGTGAATCTAAAACCCAATGGAAGCAAGTGCAGAGTCATTCCAGACACCAACAGTTCATTTCTGATCTTTCATGTTGTGAGAAAGATCAGTGTTTCATTAACAACAAAGTTAAGAATCGTTGGTTTGCCTAGGTTTATGATCACTGATCAATGACTGTCTCTGTGTATTAGTAGGCAACATGACACAGCAGATTAAGAACCCAGAACACTGGCTGATAGTAGCTATGATCTTGGGAACTGTCATATAAAAATGTTTAAAGGCTATCCCTCTTGTTCAATTGTGTTTTTTTAACTTTAGTAATAAGACAGTTTCATATGACTTTGATTTACATTATTTCACTTGTGCCACATAACAGTCCAATATGGTAGTCAAACCTAGTATGATTTGGCTTTGATTTTGCGCATAAGTGTATATGTTAAGTTGTTTTTTTTTTTTTTCTCTTTAAGGGCAAGTTCTGATCTGAATGTAGTAATTAAGGCCAGGGGCTGAAACACGGTTTTGCTTTACTGAAATACAAGTTTTGCCATATATTCTTCTTTAAATGTTTGTGAAATTATAGAAAATTTAGAAGAATAAACATAATTTTAATATATGGGATTTCTTCTCTATCACTTTTTCAAGCCCTTTAGTTTCAATAGTTTTGTAAGGCTTTTATAGTAGAGTTCTAGACTCTTAAATCTCACATTAATTTTATATTATGGTATTACATTACTTTTAAGTTTTTAGATCATTTTTACATCATACAGTGAAATTGACTTTCTCTCGGTGTGCAGTTCTACGAGTTTGAACATATATAGAGATTTGTGTAACCACCACCATGATCAGAATACACAACAGTTCCAAAATCCCTCATGCTACCTCTTTACAGCCACATCCTCCCTTCACCTGTAACCCCTAGCAACCACTGATCTGTTCTTCATGATTGTAGTATTGTCCTTTCAAGAATGCCACAAAAATAGAATCATACAGTACCTTTTAAAACTGGCTTCTTTCACTCAGAATGTTTTTTTTAAATTCATCCATTGTTACATGTATTAATAGCTCCTTCCATTTTATTGCTGAGCAGTGTTCAAGCATATGGATGTGTCACATCTTGTTTGTCCCCTCACCCATGGAATGACATTTGGATTTTTTTTCAAGTTTTTAGGCAATTAGAACTGTTAGAAGCTTTCTTTTGCAGTTTTCAAAAAATACTTTTCTTGTAGTAAAGTTCTACTTTCTGTCTCTATGAACTTACCTAATTCTAGGTACCTCATATAAGTGGAGTCATACAATATTTGTCCTTTTGTGTTTGTCTTCTTTCATTTCGTCTAGTGTTTTCAAGATTCATCCATATTGTAGGATATATCAGAATTTCATTTCTTTTTAAGGCTGAGTAATATTTAACTGTATAGACCACATTTTGTTCATCCATTCATCTGCTAATGGGCATTTAGGGTTGTTCCTACCATTGTCTATTATGAATAGTGCTGCTATAAACATTGGCATACAAGTGTATGTTTGACTTCCTGCTTTCAATTTGTTTGTATATATATGTAGAAGTAGAATTTCTGGATCATATGGTAATTCTATACTTAACTTTTTAAGGAGCTACCAAACTTGTTTTCCACAGTGACTGCACCATTTTACATTACTGCCAGTAATGCACAAGGGTTCCAATTTCTCCACATCCTCACTAACACTTTTTATTTATCTTTTTTTTTTTTTTTTTTTTGGAGACAGAGTCTCTCTCTATTGCCCAGGCTGGAGTGCAGTGGCACAGTCTCGGTTCACTGCAACCTCCACCTCCCAGGTTCAAGCGATCCTCCTAACTCAGTCTCCCAAGTAGCTGGAATTACAGGCGTGTACCACCATGCCTGGCTAATTTTTGTATTTTTAGTAGAGATGGGTTTTCACCATGTTGGCAAAGCTGATCTCAAACTCCAGACCTCATGTGATCTGCATGCCTTGGACTCCCAAAGTGCTGGGATTATAGGCGTGAGCCATCACGCCTGACCTATTTATCATTTTTTATAATAGATATCCTAATGGGTGTGAATTGGTATCTCATTGTGGTTTTCATATGCATTTCCCTAATGATTAATGAACATCTTTTTATCTACTTATTGGCCATTTATATATCTTCTTTGGAGAATTGTCTATTCAAGTCCTTTGCATATTTTTAAGTTAGATTGTTTCTTTTTTTGTTGTTGTTTAGTTATAGGAATTTTTTTAATGTATTCCGGATGTTAACCCCTTATCAGATACATGATTTCCAAATATTTTCTCTCATTCTGTGGGTTCTCTTTTCACTCTCTTGATAGTGTCCTTTGATGCACAGAAGTTTTTGATTTCAAAATTTTCTTTCCTTTTATTGCCTTGCTTTTGGTGCCATATCCATGAAATGGGATGCCAAATCCAATGTCATGAAGATTGTCTCCTATGTTTTCTTCTAAAGGTTTTATAGTTTTAGCTCTTATGTTTAGATCTTTGATCTTTTTTGAGTTAGTTTTTATATATGGTATAAGGTTAGAGTCCAACATCATTCTTTTGCTTGTGGACATTCAGTTTTCCCAGCACCATTTGTTGGAAAGACTGGACTATCCTTTCCATGTCGAATGGTCCTGGCGCTCTCATTGAAAATCTCATTGAAAATCGACATATGCAAGGATTTATTTCTTGGTCTATATGTCTGTCCTTATGCCAGTACCATACTGTTTTGATTAGTGTAGCTTTGTAGTAAGTTTTGAAATCAGAAAGTATGAGTCTTCCAACTTTGTTCTTCTTTTTTATGATTGATTTGTCATTTAAGGGTCCCTTAATATTACATGTGAACTTTAAGGACAGGGTTTTTTATTTCTGCAAAAAAATGCCATTGGAATTCTGATGGGGAATGCTTTGAATCTGCAAACTCTTTTGCATAATATTATCATATTAACAATATTAAGTCTTCCAATTCATGAACATAGATATCTTTTCATTTACTTATGTCTCCTTTACTTTCTTCTTATAGTTTTCAGTGTATAAGTCTTTGCCTCCTTGGTTAAATTTATTCCTAAGTATTTTGTTCTTTTTGATGATATTGTAAATGAAATTTTTTTAAAATTTCTTTTTATGATTGTTCACTATTAGTATATAGAAATGCAACTGGTTTTTGAGTATTGATATTATATCCTGCAACTTTGCTGAATTTGTTTATTTTTAATTTATTATTAGTTTTTGTGTGGAATTTTTAGGGTTATCTATACATAAGGTTATATTATCAGCAAATGGAGATTACTTTACATCTCCCTTTCCAGTTTGGGTGTCTTTTCTTTCTTTTTCTCACCTGATCGCTTTGGCTAGAACTCCCAATGCTTTGTTGAATAGAAGTAGCAAAAGTGGGCATGCTTGCCTTGTTTCTGATCTTAGTGGTATTTGACAGGTTTCTGCATGGATAGACGTCTTCATTTCTCTAGAGCAGTGGTTCTCAGCCAGTGTTGATTTTGACCCTCAAGGCATATTTGGCAATGTCTTGAGACATTTTTGATTGCTATAACTTGGAGTGGAGGAGGTAGTGCTAATGACATCTAATGGAAAAAAATCAGGGGGACTGCTATACATCCTACAATGCACAGGACAGCCCTCTCAACAAAGGACTATCCAGCCCCAAATGTCATTAGTTGCCACAGCTGAGAAATCCAGCTCTAGAATAAATACCTAGAAGTGGTGTTGCTGGATCATCAAATATATGTTTAACTGAGTCATCAATTGTTTATTTAGCTTTGTAAGATACTGCCAAAATGTTTTCCATAATGGCTGTACCATTTTGTACTCCTACCAGCAACTTATGAGAATTCCGGTTGCTCCACCTCCTTTGCCAGCATAGTTGGTATTACCAGATTTTTAAATTTTCTACCTTCTAATGGATGTATATTGGTATCTCAGTATGGCTCTAACGTGTGCTTCCCTAATGGTAAATTATGTTGGACATATTTTGGTGTGTTTACTTGCCATCCATATATTTTCTTTGGTGGAGTATCTGTTTGATCTTTTTGCCAATTTTTAAATCAGGTTGTTTGTTTTCTTACATTGAGTTTTGAGAGTTCTTTATATATTCTGTGTACAAGTCCTCCAAAGGGGCTAGGCATGGTGGCTCACGCCTGTAATCCCAGCACTTTGAGAGGCTGAGGTGGGAGGATAATTTGAGGGCAGGAGTTCGAGACCAGCCTGGCCAAATGGTGAAACCCTGTCTCTACTAAAAATACAAAAATTAGCTGGGCATGGTAGCATGTGCCTGTAGTCCTAGCTACTCGGGAGGCTGAGGCAGGAGAATTGCTTGAACTCGGGAGGCAGAGGTTGCAGTGAGCCAAGATCATGCCATTGCACTCCAGCCTGGGTGACAGAGTAAGACTCTGTCTCAAAACAAAAACAAAAACAAAAACAAAAAACCAAGTCCTCCAATGGATATATAATTTGCAAATGTTTTCTCCATATCTGGAGCTTCTCTTTCCATTCTCTTCTGTCTTTTGCGGAGCAAACATTTAAAATTTAATTAAGTCCAATTTATTGATTTTGTTTCCTTAATAGATTGTTATCATGTCTATGAACTCTGCCTAACCTAATTCATTAGAATTTTCTCCTTTATTTCCTTCTAAAATAATTATGGTTTTACATTTAAGTCTGTGATCCATTTTAAGTTAATTTTTGTGTAAGATGTGAGGTGAAGTCGAAGTTGACATTTTGCATATGGATGGCCAAATGTTTCAGTACCATTTATGGAAAATATAATCCTTTCTTCACTGAATTTTCTTTGCACCTCTGTAATAAATCAGTTGGGCATATTTGTGTAGATTTTCTATTCTGTTCCATTGTCTGTCTCTTTGCCTATACCACACAGTCTTGATTATTGTAGCTTTGGAGTAAATTTTAAAATCAGGAAGTGTATTTTCTCTAACTTCATTCTTGTTTTTAAAACTTGTTTTTGTTATTCTACTTCCTTTGCCTTTCCATGTGTAATTAGAGTCAGATGTTCTTTATCTACAAAGCTATCCTGCTGAGACTTTTTTTAAATTGGAATTGCATTAAATCTATAAATACATTTGAGAATTGAGTATTGACTATTCTGAATCTTCCAGTTAGTGAGCACAGTATAGCTCTCCGCTTATTCAGATTGGGTTTTTTTGGGTTTTTTTTTTGGACGGAGTCTTGTCTGTTGCCCAGGTTGGAGTGCAGTGGCACAATCTCGACTCACTGAAACCTCTGCCTCCCGGGTTCAAGTGATTGTCATGTCTTAACTACCCAAGTAGCTGATATTACAGGCACACGCCACCACACCCAGCTAATTGTTTTGTATTTTTAGTAGAGACAGGGATTCACCATGTTGGCCAGGCTGGTTTCAAACGCCTGACCTCAAGTGATCTGCCTCAGCCTCCCAAAGTGCTGGGATTACAGGCATGAGCCACCACACCCGGCTTATTTATTCAGATTTTCTTTGATTTTTTCCCCTCATAATTTTGTAATTTTTACATAGATCTTATGCATGTCCTATTAGATTTATATCAAAGTATTTCATTTTTGGAGCTATTATAAATGGTATTTTTAAAATTTCAGCTTCCGATGACCCATTGGTAGTATATAGAAATATGATTGGCTGAGTTTAGTGGCCCACACCTGTAATCCCAGGACTTTGTGGGGGCTGATGTGGGAGAATGGCTTGAGCCCAAGAGTTCAAGACCAGACTGGGCAACAAAGTGAGACCCTGTCTCTACAAAAATGTTATTAAAAATTAACCATGCATAGTAGCTGTGCCTATAGTCCCAGCTAATCAGGAGGTTGAGACAGGAAGATCCCTTGAGCCCAAGAGTTTGAGGTTGCTGAATTAACTTATTAATTATAGGAAGTTTTTATTTTCTTCAGATTTCTTGGGATTTTTTTTTTTTTTTTTTTTGGTAGAGACAGGGTCTTGCTATGTTGCCCAGGCTGGTCTTGAACTTTTGAGCTCAAGCCATCCTCCCACCTCAGCCTCCCAAAATGCTGGGATTATAGGCATGAGCCACTGTGCCAGGCTTTAAGCCAGTCTTGTATTCTCTAGATAAACCCCATTTGGTCATGGTGTATTATTTCCTTGTATATATTGCTGCATTTCATCTGCTAATATTTTGTTGAGGATTTTCATGTCTGTGTTCCTAATGGGTGTTGATCTTTAGGTTTTTGTAGTGTCTTTGTGTGGTTTTGTTATTAAGATCATGCTGGGTTCCTCAGGAAGTGTTCTCTCCTCTTCTAATTTCTGGAACAGATCGTGTAGAATTAGTTTTGTTTATTCTTTAAATTTTTGGTATAATTCACCAGTGAAACCCTCTAGGTGAATTCAATTTCTTTAATACAGGATAATCATCTATTTGATCTCGGGTGAATTATGACTATTTCCTAGGAGTTTTCTAGTTTTACCTTCACATTTAGATTATATCACCTTGAATTAACTTGTGTGTGCTGTGAGATGGGGGTCAAGACTCATTTTTCCCCGTATGTTTATCTAATTGGTTGGCACCATTTATGTAAAATGACTATCATTTACTGACTATTCGGCAGTGCCGTCTTTGCCATAAATCAAGTATCCGTATATGTATAGGTTTTTTTATGGACTCTTAATTCTATTCTGTTGGTTTCCCTATCTTTGAACAATACGAACTCCCTTAGTTGCTGTAGCTTTATAAGACTCAATATCAAGGAAATTAAGTCCTCCTGCTTTGTTTCCCTCCTCAAGGTTTTTTTTTTTTCTTTGACTTTTCTACTCCCATAAAAATTTTAGAAGCAATTTTTAAATTTCTACTAAAAAAGGAAAAAAAATATTGTTCTTGGCAGGAAGGGTGGTCAAAATTACTTTATTCAACATTACTGGAGGTAAAACTACATTTATTCTATTTTTAAAATTTGATGGGACACTGGTAGGCAAGATAGCATGAAAAACACCTCTTATTATAAATATGATACATTTTTAAATCTAAAACTCAGCTGACAAGAAGGGAAGGGAAAAGAAATCTCTGGGGCCAAAAATATTGAGAAACGGCAACCCCCCAAATTAATAAGAATTACAAATAATAGAATCAAATGTGGAAGTAGGCAGTTTTTGGAAATACTGGGTTTTGAATATAAAATAAGTAGTTTTACTATATTTAAAGAAATAAATGAGAAATTGAAAGTTGGATTAAGTAATGAGATACTATTAAAAATGACCAAGTAGATTGTAAAAGACCATTTACAACTTGTAGAAATAAAAACAAGAATGAAATTAGAAACTCAGTGGATCAGATAAACAGACTAAGCACAAAGAGTGATTTAGTGAGCTGGAAGATAATTTATGAAGAAGTTACTAATAAATCAGAACAAGGAGTTAAAAACATGGAGAATATGAAAGAAATTTGGGACATGGAAGATAGAATAAGAAGGTCAAATATTTGTATAGTCAGAGTTTTTGAAGGAGATTATAGAAAAATAGGAGAGAAGCAATATGTCAAGGGATAATGCTAGAGTTGCTCACAATTCATGAAAGGTACCATTCCTCCACAAGCCCAAAGACTTACAAGCAGGTTAGTATAATAAAATGTTAGTGGAGTATACATGGTGGGTATATTTTCTTTAATTTGGCTGATTGCTGGAAAAATTTTATAATAATAAGTTTAGAAAAACCCTACAAAAGTGAAATGAATAAAGGCAAGAACAGAAACTAACAAAATAAACAACAAAATCAGAGAGGATCAATACAGCTGTAATTGGCTCTTTAAAAAGACTAAAATTTAACAAAACTAATAAAAAAGATATGAATTCAAGTAAGTAATATTAAGAATGAAAAACAGATAATAATTGCAAATACATGAGAGATTAACTGCCTAAGAGATTTTTGTGAACAACTCTGTACCAATAAATTTGAAAACTTTGGTTATAGGCAAATTCTCTGGATTAAAAAAAACCAGAAATTGACTCAAGTAGAAGTAGAAAACCTGAACGTTTATGTACCTATTAAAGACACTGAATCAGTAGGAGAGTTTGTACTACAAAGGATCATAAGGCCCAAAAAACTTTGCAGATAGTTTCTACCAAAAAGAAGAGATAAGTTCAATCTTATATAAACACCTACCGGGAATGGGAGAAGAGAATATTGCTCACCTTACTTTATGAGGCTAAAATAATTTGATAAAACAAATAGCAATTACATAAGTAGAAAGTTGTAGGCCAATGTTACTCATGGATGCAGATTTTAAAATCCCACAGAAGAGTATATCTAACCAAATACTCATACACAAATGTTCGTAGAAGCATTTTTTCAGAGTAGCCAGAAAGGGAAAACAACTGAAATGATCATCAACTGATGAATGTGTGAATAAAATGTAGTATAATATATAATGAATAATATTCCATTGTATTATGCAGCCATAAAAAGAAATAAAGTACTGACACATGAACCTCAGATGGAAGATTGACCACAAGCCTCCAGTTTCTCTCCATCCCCAAACACCCTCTAAAATAACAGTAAAGAAATCTGTTAAAGGCATAAATCCACAAAGATATGAAGAATTGGAGAAGAAAATAGCAGTAGCATATTGGAAACTGGAATGCAGGTAGATATGTAGTAAATGACTTACAAGACCCCTCTCTGCTGCAAAAAAAATTAAATCTTAAATGTGGTGGAAGGCAGGCAAGAAGCAACTTGACTTTTACTCAGACTACCCAAAGAATTCAGGAATTGTCCACAGTAGGTAGTTCTGAAGTAGGGTTGAAGGGAAAGTAAAAGAAGTAGTAGTGGTCAAAGGCATCAGGTAAATTCCAAGATCCCTTCCCTCACTCCATGGAGGTGAAACACTGTGACTTTCCATCCCCCATCTCATAGAAAAGTTGAAGTGCAGTCTCTCTGGAGAGAGTAAAACAAAAGATCTCTGCACTGGGGGATACTAGACATATTTGACCATGAATACTATACTAACAACAAGGTGATTAAGTAAATAGGCATAATGGATATGAGAACCATTCTTAAGCCCTTTTCCAGAATGTTGACAAACAGACCTTTACAATTGAATTTGGATATTAGAAAATATTTCTCTGGGCTATTTGAGCAGCCCAAGTGGCAAAATGTAGTTCCTAATATTGAGGGTTACTTAAGATAACCACCCAATGGGATCACCCTGCAGAAAACTCCAGAGTTGACAAACACCATCCATGTACACAAAGCTTCATGTTAGCTTTTTGGTCTTTCGCTCATAAGTATAAGCAACAATCAGTGATTTCATGTGACATTTCAGGAGAACTCTAGCATGAAAGATTGAGACCAAAACAGGTTAGACGAAATAAGAACTATGCCAGAAGGAAAGACCTTTTTATTTATTTATTATTTTATTTTTTTGTGAGGTGGAGTCTTGTTCTGTCGCCCAGGTTGGAGTACAGTGGGGTGATCTCGGCTCACCGCAACCTCTGCCTCCCAAGTTCAAGTGATTCTCCTGCCTCAGCCTCCCGAATAGCTAGGATTCCATGTGCACACCACCATGCCTGGCTGATTTTGTATTTTTAGTAGAGACAGGGTTTCACCATGTTGGCCAGGCTGGTCTTGAACTTCTGACCTCAAGTGATCCGCTCACCTTGGCCTCCCAAAGTGCTGGGATTAAAGGCATGAGCCACTGTGTCCGGCTAGGAAAAGCCTTTTTAAAACTCTATTATTACCAATATTCTCAGGGAGATGAGCTATTACAGCCATAAACCAGGAATATCTATTAAGTCAACCAAGCACATTAACAGATTAAAGGAGAAAAATGATATATTATCTTACTAGATACAGAAAAAGCATTTGATAGAACTCATCTATTCATGAAAACATCTATTAGTAAACAAGGAATAGAGGAATTTTCTTTAACGTCATAATAAATGAAAAATGAATCTTATAGAACCTATAGTAGATATCATACTCAGTGGTTAAACACTAAAAATATCTCCTAAAGAAACAAAATGAGTAAGAATGAGAAAGGAAGGAAGAAGACAAACAGTGATTATTCATAGATGAAGTGATAACTCAAAATAATCTGCTTATATGAGTGATAACTCGAAATAATCTACTTAGAAATAATTAGAATTACTAAGTTAGTAAAATAAATAATTACAATTAATAAAAGATATCAAGATTGATGGATATAAAGTCAATATACACAATCCAGTTGGATGTCTATATAATGGTAACAAACAGAAAAAAGAATTTAAACAAAACTTACCATTTATAGTAACAACAAACTGTAGGTATTTAGGGATAAATCTAACAAAAAATATTGTGGAGAAAATTATTAAAATTTATCAGAAGACATTAAGGAGAATGAAATAAGTGGAAAAGTAGACCATGTTCCTGAATAGGAAGACTCAAATATTAAAGACATTACCTTACCAATTCCCTAACAGAGATTTTTGAGGAACTTTGAAGCTGATTCTGGGGGAAACTAGGTTATCCATGTTGAGTAAAAACAACAACAAAAATGGAATGAATTTTATTTCTATTGCATCACCATATACAATATTAAAATGAGTTCAAGTGAGATTATTGCTTAAACATGGAGCAAATTATTACAAAACTTTATAATTTCAGGAAAAAATATAGATAAATAAATTATGACCTCAGCATAGGGCAGGATTCCTTAAACATAATGCAAGTGCAAGCCATGCAGGAAAAGATTGACATATTACATTAAAAGTATTTCTTAGTTAAAATAAATCCCATAAAAAGAAATGAAAAGACAAGAAGCTAGACTGTGATGAGCTATCTGTAACATACATGATAGCAAATGATTACTCTCCAGGGCATAGGAAAAAGTACTCAGGGTAAGTAAGAAAAATAGACAAATAATTCAATACAAAAATTAACCAGAAACAAGGCAAAAAAAAAAAACAAAAAAAAACAAAAAAAAACCCAAACAGGCAATTCACAGAGGAGAAATAAATGACCTTTCAACATATGAACAGGTACTCATACTAATTAATAATCAGGGGAGTGGAAAATCAAACCACAGTAAGATACCATTTTACCTGTCTTAGGTAGGAAAAATGTTAAAACGTCTGACAATACCAAATGTTGACCAGGATGGTACACGTGTAGATTGGTTCACTCTGGAAAATAGTTTGGTTATGTTTAGTAAAGTTGAAGATGCTCATATTCTATAACCCAGTGATTCTATTCCCAAGTAAATGCCCTGGAATTTCTCCCACAGGTGCATGAATGTCCATGGCAGCATTGCTTGTAATAGCCCCCAAACTGGGAGCAACTCAAATATCCTTTGATGGCAGAATGGTTAAATAAGTCGTACAATGGAATATCTGACCCAGTGCAAATGAGTGAAATAGGGCTAATCCATCGACACAAGTGAATATGGAGTACCTAATATTGAATACAAAACTGAAGCCACCCAAAATGTATACAATGTGATTCTGTTGATATGACATTCAAAAACAGGTGAAAGGAAATAGTCTGTTATTTAAGGATACTTGTATACTCATAAAACTATATTTAAAAGTAAAAGGAGTGGTAAGCACAAAATTCAAGATAGTGCTTTACCTCTTGGGAGGAGAAGGAAAGATGGTAGAGGGGAAACAGCTTCAAAGATATAGATCGGTAGCATTTCACTTCTGAAGCTGGGCCCTGAGTTTCATCTGTGTTATAACTGTATTGTGCAAATTATATTTAAATGCATTTGGGATGCCTTCACGAGAACTTAATATGTATAGTTGATCTCGTCAGGGTTTAATCTCTAAAGTATCACAGGCCTGTCAGATTCGTGAAGTAAATTCCTTTTTGAGTGAATTTTGGCATACTGTTCCCATAGTGAATAATGGTATAGTTTCATTGTGAAGGCCAGATTGGCTATATTCTGTTTGAAATTACAGTTCTCACTCAGATATGCAGGCTGATTGACTCAGGTCTCATCAGACTATTCTGTTACGATATGACGGCATCTGCTTGGGTGAAACCACAACTTGCCCTCCTTCCCTTGAGCAACCCAGATAGACATCATTAACCTGACTCCTGCGATGTTGGTTCCTAGGAGGAGCACCGAACAACCAGTTCCCTGAGCAGTGGTGCTCTTATGTGGACAAAGAAATTCAGCCTAGATTATTTGGCCCTGGACTTCAATTCAGCATCACCAGCCCCCATGCAGCAGGTAGGAAGGGCTTTGCGTCTGAGAATCCCCAGGTGATTCCATTTCTGCTTAGACTTTTCTGATGATCAAATCATGCATATTCTCCTTAGAAAGTGTGAAAAATGCAGACAAGTATAATGAGGAATATTAAAATCGGCCCTAATCCCATCTCCCAGACAGAATGAAATCTTGGTGTATTTCCTTCTAGGGTGTGTTCTTTGTGTGTATATGTACACATATACACACAAATAGATGTGATATTCACACTTCAAAATTTGGACCATAAAGTTTATAGAAAAATGTCTCAGGCAGAAATGAGGGTGAGGTAGAGGACCCTCCAGGTGTAGGAACATCCTGTTTGGGGAACAAGTAACAGCCTAGTTTGGTTAGACTTGAGGGAGCAATGGAAAGAACTGTAAGTTGGAAGTGGAACCCCTTAGTAAGGGGCCTTGAATGCCAAGTTGGGCAGCTACCCCTTTGGGTAGAATTCTCATCTGAAAAATGGAAATCAGAAATGACAACACTTATGTCAAGGACTGTTGTGAGGATTAATTGAGTTAATACATGTAAGTCATCATAGCTGTGAACTAGTATCACCCACTGTACAGCGTAAGGAATGAGTGCATGGGAAACAATGGAGGACTTTCCTACTCTTTTGCTGAGGTAACTCCTACTTCTTTTCTACTTTTAATATCATTCCAAAAACCTGATATGAGACTGGAGAAAAGCTGTTAAGAAGGGTGGGAGCAATAAGTATAAAAGGAGCATTAGTCAGTTTTGGTAGACTATGCACTCAAAGCAAACAACCCCCAAATCTCATCTACTTTCAACACAAAGGCTCTTTTATTGCAGGCCAGAGCCTTTGTGTTCCAGTCCAGGGCCCAGGCAAGAGAAGCAGCCCCCATCTGAAGTGTGCTGGCCTCCTGGCAGAGGAAAAAGAGAGATTGCAGAATCACAGAATACCTCTTTTCTCCTTAGGATTGGAACATGTCACTTCCTTTTTGTTATTGTTGTTTTATTTTCATGAGACAAGATCTCACTCTGTCACTCAGGCTGGAGTGCAGTGGCATGGTCATAGCTCACTGCAGCCTCGATCTCCTGGGCTCAAGGTATCCTCCCATCTCAGCCTCCCAAGTAGCTGGGACTACAGTTGCACACCATCACCCACAGCTGTTTTTTATCTTTTTAATAAAAAATGATCTTGATCTCCTGGGCTCAAGTGATCCTCCTGCCTTGGCCTGTGTATTAGTCCATTCTCATGCTGCTATGAAGAAATACCCAATTATAAAGATTCCTTTATAAATTACCCAGTCTCAGGTATTTCTTACCCAAAGTGCTGGGATTACAGGCACATGCCACCATGCCAGGCCATGTCACTTCCACTTACATTATATTGGTCAAAGCAAGTCAAGTGGCTAGAGCAAAGTTGAGGGAAGCAACGCGTGTTTGTGCACACACACGCGCATATACAAAGTATAAAGCTTCCACACAAAGAAAAGGGCAACAAATATTTAACAATGTAATTTAATACAAAAGGGTAAACATTTTCCTGACATTTTAAGTTAGATGTAATGAAAACCTTTTTGTTCTCCTTCTTCAGAAACTTCTCCTTTCAGAAGAACAAAGAGTAGACTATGTCCAAGTGGATGAGCAGAAGACACAGGCTCTCCAGAGCACAAAACAGGAGTGGACGGATGAGAGGCAATCCAAAGTATGAGAAACAGGGAAACTTGGGGCTCAGTTTGAGTTTTTTCTATTTTTTTCTTTTCAACTAAAAACACACTGATGGTCAACACAGGTCAAAACCAAGAGAGACTGTGTAGTTTTCAAGGTCTTGGCCAGAACCTTTAGGAAAGAAGACCTCTTTATACATTGAAGGAACAAAAGAAGGAAGCAGTTCCCTTCCTGAGGGGGCTCTGAGAGAATCTAGCCTCCTCCCTGTCTTATCGGAGCAAAGATTGGAGTGAGTGTTGTGACCAACAGGATTTTATTGTTTGACTCCAATACCTGAAATTCTGACCTGTCTCCTGTGCTTCAATGAGAATGATAAATTATCCTAGCAAAGGGGCCTCTGGAGCCCATCTTGTTCCAGCCTCTGAAGACAGTTGAGGAGATCAAGCCCAGTGATGGTGGCAAAATCTTACTCCAAGGACTTCAGCAGACTAGTCATGTCAATCCCCAAAGAAAGACAAGTGACAGGGGCAATGGATCTCAGGCTCTGAGATAAGTATATCAGATGACACTGGTGGCTCTAAGGACATTGCAATTAAGCAGCTACCTGTAGCCAGGTATTCTGCTGCACTTGGCCTTTTCCCATGCACCGTCTCATGTCTTCTCTGAAAGACCTTGGAAGATAGGCATGGAAGAGACTGTTGATGCCACTTTGAAGAAAAGAACACTGAGAACTAGAGGAGGGAATGCTTTGCCCAAGATTATCACAAAGCCAAGACCCAGAGTCCGGCTTAGAATACAGTTGTCCAGGCTGCCAATTGCAAACTCATTCCTCTACCTCATACTTCCTCTGAGGATTTTGACAAAATGGATTAATTGGGTGAGCCTTGGAGACATGTGGGAAACACCTGCAGACACAAAATGTGTAGGGATCTGAACAGTTTTGATACTTGAAAGGTGTGCATGTCAAGTGAGGGTTTCTTCGTGCGATGTTCAACTGGAACTCTATCATCAGTAGTTACGATTAGAAATACCTACTGATGGTCAATCTGAAGGCCATTCTCATGGTCCCCTATGCAGTGTGTTTCCCTGTGAGCTGGCTAATGCTAGCAGAGGAATTTTTACCACCTTGGGGAAGGCGTAGGTTGTCCCTGGCTATCCTATAATGGGCCCAAGCTTTGGAGTGATAGAGAAAAATGACCAGGAAAAACCTATGAATTCCATTCTTAGGTTTCCCAGCCAATTGCTCCCCTCTGCTTGAGAAGTAACTAGGTACTGAGAGTACAAACACTCCCACTTTATAATGAGGGTGTCATGTCACCCCTTCCTTTACAGGTCCTGGGGTCCAGGACACCCAGAATGAAGGTGTTAGTTGGGCATGAAGTGTTATTTAATGTCTGTTCTTGATCCTTCTGAGCACCTACAGCTGGAAACTAAACAGATACTGGTCCTGCATTCTGACTGAGATTTTGTCTTCTTTATGAGGATAGATCAAATTGGCAGTCAGGCCCATGATAGTCAGTGCAGTTGGGGCAGTTGTAGACTTTGCTACAGGATTTCAGGGTTTCCAATCACCCCACAGGTAAGTAAATGCCAAAGTCTTCTTTTTTCAGACCATACAAGAAGTCATTTTGATTTTCAAAGAAGCCATATTGATTTTCAAAGAAGCAGGTTCTGGTGACATTATTTTCTTCCTTGGACAAAGTGGGGGAAAGTTTCTAAGTATTTTAACTGAGTTCAGAGTCCTTAGTGAGCCTGGACAGAGCAAGGAGAGGTCTCCCCACTCCCTAAGCCCCACAGCCAGCTCTGCATCACCACACACAGCCAAAGCCGGTGAGGAGCTGCCTTCTTCCCCATGTGACTTGCAAAGAGACTCAGGCAAGAAACCAGGGCTTCAAACTGCCAGTTCCCACGTGTGGAGCACTTGTGTTAGGATCACTGATTATCTGACAAAGGCTGATGCAGAAAAAAATTGTAGGCCCAAGTGTCAAGAACCACACCAGATTGGAGATAGAAAAGAATAGCTGAAATTATGTCAGTAGTGAAATGTCACTCAATTGACACCCCCCCAAAAAGAAAAGAAATCTGTTTCTACAAAACATTTCCAGAAACGTATTTATAGCATGAAGAAATACACACATGGGTAGTGTGACCTGTTTGGATGTAATTACTGAAAAATGGAATGCTCTGAATAGGCATTCTCTGCATTAAAGGTATGGAAGGTGATAGGGGTCAGAATTTTAAAATTTTAATTTTGAAAATGGTGACTCACCCCTCATTTCCAGAGTGTATGCAATTGTGTCCTGCTTTGATGACTGTTAGAGGATGGCTATGCAAAAGCATAATGATTCAAGGAAACAAAGTACAGGTAGTTTTTGAGCTGACACCAGCAAAGGTACCATAAGTCAAAATATTGGTTTTGGTGGAGATGATCGATGTGTGTGTGTGAGAGAGAGCTATGTTTCTGACCAAGGGCCTGATGTTTGTTACAGAAATGATCCCAGAGACCTACAAGATGTGGGAATCAGCATAACAGGGCAATGCAGCAATTAACCCCACTTTGTTTTCTGTAGTTCCTTTTTGTTTCATTTTCTTCTGTCTCATCGCGTTAGAAAATTCCTCCCAGTCAGGAGTTGTCCAGTGCAGGACAGGGGACCCAAGGGTCTCAAGCCTGCAAGTCCAGAAGGTGACAAACCCAGGAGCACTGGGAGTTAAGCTTTCCTTGGGGAAGGAAGAGCCTTGAGGTCCAGCACACAGCCTGGCTCTAAAGGCACGAAGCGACCTGCCCACCGCACAGTCCACTTCACAGGATCAGCTGAATCATGACCTTTAAAAGTTCCAAGTTGAACCTGAAGGCTGAAGGCTGTCCTCAGACCTGGCTTTTTCCTCAGTCCCTGTTCATACCATCTCTGCACCCCCAATCACACTGATTTTTCAAATTCATTTTGTTTTTACTGTTTCATTTCTGGTGTTAATAAAAGTCTTATAAGGAGGAATTGTGACTTAAGTTCTTTTTTATTTAAGTGATGACATCCAATATAAATAAGGATCATGTTTTAAAAGCTGAATATTTGAAAATGGACTTCATAACCACTTTTACGTTGAAGTACAACAAACTTAACCTGACTCACGTGCGTGTTATTTCACTGCAAACAGTTGAGCAGGTGTCTGTAATCAGTACTGCTTCGGCTCAGCCAAACCATATCTTGTCATTTTCTTTATTTCTTCGTTGGAAACTAGCTTTTATAATTGACACTAAAATCAGCTGCTCTCCCTGACACCATGTATAACATGACCTTCATGATTACTTGCATGAGAAGGCAACTGCCCTAGGCCTGCCTATCCTCGGCAGGCGTCTCTTTTGCCACCACCTCCCTTTTCTCCATAGCCGAGTCTCCCAGATGCCCTGGGTGCTAGGTCGGTGGCATCTCGAGGCCATGAAGCAAGGAAGGGACAAACAAAGTAGGGAGGGGACGGGCTCAGATTTGGGGGAAACAGACCAAAGGCATAGAGAGAACAGGCCTGGGGGATCCTGGGTCAGAGAGAAAGGACAAAAAGCCACATTAAATGCCTCACCCCGGTGAAGTACGAGGCCAATCATGAACACTTTTTTCCTACACACACACTCCAGACCAAGTCTCCGACCCACAAAAAAAGTCTGAGAGACTCAGACCCTCACATACATGGACGCTGGAGAGCCACAGGGACTGGATGGCTGTGCAGGGTGATCAGGTGGACAAAATGATCCAGATGGATAAAATGAATCTTGACCCCACTCTGCCGCCACACATAAACACAGATTCCAAGCAGACCTCAGTGGGAAAGGCAGAACAATAAACTCTACGTGTTCCCTCTGCTTTAGGGGAGCCGTTTTGCTTGTAAGCACTGTTTGCTTGTAAAGCACTGTCTTCGTTTCATGGTCAAAAATCTCTATTTTACTTAGTTTTGTTTTGTTTTGTTTTGTTCTGGCTTCCTCTTTCTTTATTGGGCACTTTGTAGATGTCACGCAGGTCTAAAAGTCACACAGTTAAATAATTATTTAAAAACTGACCAGGACGAAGGTCCTGGTCCAGAGCTCCAAACCAGAAGCAAAAAGGAATCGGGGCGGTGGGCTGGGGGTACTCCTCCAACATCACCAAAACCCAGAAAATGAGGATCCTAAGCTCCTCCGCGGGCCAAATCCAGGGCTTGGGCCCTTGGGCTAACCTGCAGGTGCCTCTGACTGTATCACACTCAGAGTAAGGTAACCGGCAAGGGGCTGGAGGGAATGGCCAGCCGAGTCCAGACATGGACAGACGTAACTGGAAGGAGGACAGGAAACAGGTACTGTCCAGCTGTAGATAAGAGAGTGCAGCTAAGGCAGGTTGAGGGGCAGGGGAGAGGCTGGGGGAGCAGTATTGCAGCAATGCAGGAGTGTAGCCCCAGGGTCCTGTCCTGAGCAGCTGGTCAGGGTAGCAGCTGTTAGTTCCCAGATGGAGCTCCTGACCTGAGAGGCAAGAGATCTAAGTCCAGCTGTTCTTGTAAATGCTGATGGTAATGCCCTATCTTGACATGACAGTGTTTTCAGATCATGCCATCTGTGGGTAGTAACTCTCCAGTTAGCAGCTTCAGAAGAGTTGACTTCCCTGCTCCATTGGGCCCTACCAGAGCCACTCGTGTGTCACGGTCAATTCCGAATTCTAGATTATTGTAGATGCAAGGCCTACTTTTGTATACTTGAAGCTCACATTTTGCACCATAATGACAGGTGGAGGGATCTTGCCACATGGTGGGAAATAAAATGACAGTGTCTTATCGCTCACGACCCTCTCTGTCAGTGCTGATGCCATCATTTTCTGTAGCGTCTTCTCCTTGTTCTGGGCCTGCTGGGCCAGCTTGGCACTGCCATGACAAACCTCACAATGTAGTTCTTCATGTGTGCAATCTGATCTTGCTCCCAGTGAAACCTCTTCATCTGGTTCTCCTCCAGCTCTAGCCGCGTCTTCACATACTGATCATAATTACCCGTATAATACTTCAGTTTCTTGTTGTGCATATGAATGATGTTGGTACAGACACCACTCAGAAATCCTGGGAATAGGAGACGAGGACCAAGATGCGCTTAAAAGTTTTTAGTTCTTCCTCCAACCACATGCAAGCATCTAGGTCCAGGTGGTTGGTGGGCTCATCCAGGAGCAGCATGAAGGGCCAAATAAAGAGGGCTCTGGCAAGGGCAAGCCTCATCCTCCAGCTGCCACTGAAGTCTTTTAGCTTCTTGTGCTGCGTGGCAGGTGTGAAACCTAGTCCATGTAAGATCCACGAGGCCCTCATCTCCATTGACAATTCCATTCAGTTCAACAAATATTTAATGATCACCTGCTACATAAGAGGTATTCTTATTGGTGCTGGGTATATAAGAATGAGTGAAACAAATATGTCTTTCCTTAAGCTTCTATTCTGGCAGGATGTGGTGGGCAGTGTTGGTGCCCTGCCCAAGTCCTCTGGCACCCCTTTCTCTGATTCCATGTGCTCTTCCTTCTGAAGCCTACACCCCTGGAGCTCCTTCTCAGAGGATAGCCCCTCAGCTCTTGGAGCTGCTTTACCTGCAAGAGCAGAAAGCTGGAAATGGCTCGGAATTCACTCTCCCTACCCTGTGGAACCTGGCTGAATCTTTCCTCCCTCTGGGATTGCACACTTGCTTGGATGATTCTTCTTTGCTCTGCTTTCCCCACTAGGGTTTCTCAGCCTTTGGGGTGTCCAACTTTCATACATTGCCTTCTTGAAAAATGGTTGCAACAATATTTTCTGTCTTGCTTGCTCTTTCAGCATCTAGCCACTCCCCATTAAGAGATGGAGTCTATGTCCCATCCAGTAGAACTTGGGTAGTGATGCTGTGGCCAATGGTGTACAGCAGAGGGGACTCTGACTTCTGGGGCCAGGTCATACACGATGATACATCTTCCACCTGATATATATATATATATATATATATATATATATATATATATATCTCCTTGGAATCCAGCCATTATGCTGTGAGGAAGCACAGGCCACATGGAAAGGAACCAAGTCGCTTGGCCCTCAGACTCTTCTGAGTGTTACCAGCTGGCAGCCAGCACAAAATTGTCCCCTTCCTGTGTAAGACATCTTGGAAGCAGATTCCTTCAGCCTTCGGTTTAGCCACCCTAGCTGCTGCCACATGGAGCGGACATGAGCCTTACTCCCAGTGGCTGCCCAAACTGGAGATGCAAATGATCATCATTGTTTTGAGTCGCTAAGTTTAGGGGTGGTTTGTTATGTCGCAACACTTACTAGACCATCAACCGAAGACAGAGGTGAGACAGGAAATACAAAACAAATTTGTACATTATACTGTATTTTAGAAGGTGGCAAGCAGTATGGGCAAAAAGAAAAGGGCAGTGAATTGGTCTGTGAGGGGTGCAGTTACATGATGAAGTAGGGTGAGGAGATGAAAATCGAGAAGATTTAAAGGAGATAAAGGAGCTAACCATGAGCTAGATTTGAGAGAGCACCAAAGGCAGAGAGAGCAGAGTGTGCAAAAGCCCTCATTCAGCAGAAACCCTGGAATATTGAAGGTACAGCTGCAACACCAGGGTGGCTGGTATGGAGTTTGTAAGAGAGTATAGCAGAGAAGGTGGAGAGGTAATGGAGGATTCACAGATTACAATGTAAGGCCTTATTGGCCCTTATAAGGATTTTATCTTATCTTCTGAGTGAGAAGGAAACCAGTGAAGGGAATTGAGTAGGGGAGACATGTGATTGGACTTAATGACTTGAAAGGATCACTGTAGAGAATATATTATAAGAAGATTAAGATTAGAATAGGGAGACCAGGTAGGAGGTTATTGCACTCAGATAGGCAAGAGGTGGTTGTAGCTCAGACCAGAGTGGCAGCAGTGGAAGTGGTGCGATGTGGTTGGATCTTGGATAGCTTAGACAGAATGACAGAATTTGCAGAGGGATTGCATGTGGGTGATGAGAATAAGAAAGGAGTCAAGAATGACTCCAGGGTTTTTCACCTAAGCAACTGGATGGGAGTATTCTCTTGGATTTCCAAGCAGATAATTATTTTTAGTATATGCAAAAGCTGCAGAGTCCTATAGCTGCATTTCCTAGTGACTCATGACACTGTGCAACCTTCCTATGCCTCAGTTTGAGTGCATGTGTGTGAGAGAGAGCATGCCCACTCACATGCATGTGCCCCTTGAGGTTTTCCAACTGCAAAATGAGGGTTGTAACAGCCCCTAATATACCTAGAGATTATTGAGTCATGGTTGTTGTTAGATGACATAAAAGAGGTGATACATCTACAACAGGATCTGACCCACAAAATATTACCACTTGTTATTTTTAATGGAAATTAGATATTATTTTAAATGCTTTGCATGTTATAGCTGATGAAATCCTCACTATGTGGCAGATATTATCAAGGCCAGCTTTATTGACAGGTGAATTTAAGGATCTGCTAATAGATGGTATAAGGGATGTGTGGCCAAGAGAGAAGTCTAAGAATTCAGCATATTATTTTTGATCTGAACAGCTGTCATTAATCACTGTGTAGAAGAGTTGGAAGTGGGGAAAGATTAGAGGTTCAGTTTTGGAGTGTTAATTTTATCTCTCAAGCAATTGCAGATGTCAGGATAGGCAGTTGGATCTACGAGTGTGGAGTGTGTCTTGGAGTCTAGGGACATAATTTATACACACACACATGCCCATGTGCACATTTAACATAATATCTAACTTTCATTATAAATAACAAGTGGTAATATTTAGTGGGTCAGAGAGGCTGTGTATAATTTATGTCTCAACATGAGTCAGTACGCACGCATGCGCGCACACACACACACACACACACACAATTTATCCATGGGATTAGACCAGGATATCAAGAGAATGACTGTGAAAGTGAAGATGCCCTCCTCAGCTCCGATGTAATTGCCTTTATAAACAAACAGGTGAAACAATTCCCTGTAGTTCCAGTCTGTCCCTCTGTCAAGACACACACACATACTCATACTGCAACCCACTACATGGATTTCATTCCCTTTCCCCTCCCACGTGTCTCCATCAACAGTTTGAGAAACCCTACCTTAGCTAATAGAGATGCAAATAGCAGACTCAATAAACTTATGGCCAGATGTTTTCTCTCAGGTGTCACAGATACAGTGGACTCTGCAGCAGGACTATGAAGTGCTTTATCTGTGTTTCAGAGGACAAAGCACAAAAGTTCTCAATTCCATGAGAGCAGCAAAGCATCGCACGTTCTGTCCACTGACTGCAAGTGTGCCCGATAGAATATACTTAACACTACTAAACTGTACACATAAAAATGGTCAACCTGACACCTTTTAGGTTATGTGTTTTTTTTTTTTTTTTTACTACAATTTAAAAAAAACCTCAAGAACTGCTGAACGGACAGCATACACAGTCATCCAGATGATACACTCATGGAAAAAAGTCCCTTCCTTCCTTCCTTCCTTCCTTCCTTCCTTCCTTCCTTCCTTCCTTCCTTCCTTCCTTCCTTCTTTCCTCCTTCCCTCCCCCCTTTCTTTTTTTTTTAAATTTATTTATTATTATTATTATACTTTAAGTTCTAGGGTACATGTGCATAACGTGCAGGTTTGTTACATATGTATACTTGTGCCATGTTGCTGTGCTGCACCCATCAACTCGTCAGCACCCATCAACTCGTCATTTACATCAGGTATAACTCCCAATGCCATCCCTCCCCCCTCCCCGCTGCCCATGATAGGCCCCAGTGTGTGATGTTCCCCTTCCCGAGTCCAAGTGATCTCATTGTTCAGTTCCCACCTATGAGTGAGAACATGCGGTGTTTGGTTTTCTGTTCTTGCGATAGTTTGCTGAGAATGATGGTTTCCAGCTGCATCCATGTCCCTACAAAGGACACAAACTCATCCTTTTTTATGGCTGCATAGTATTCCATGGTGTATATGTGCCACATTTTCTTAATCCAGTCTGTCACTGATGGACATTTGGGTTGATTCCAAGTCTTTGCTATTGTGAATAGTGCCACAATAAACATATGTGTGCATGTGTCTTTATAGCAGCATGATTTATAATCCTTTGGGTATATACCCAGTAATGGGATGGCTGGGTCATATGGTACATCTAGTTCTAGGTCCTTGAGGAATCGCCATACTGTTTTCCATAATGGTTGAACTAGTTTACAATCCCACCAACAGTGTAAAAGTGTTCCTATTTCTCCACATCCTCTCCAGCACCTGTTGTTTCCTGACTTTTTAATGATCGCCATTCTAACTGGTGTGAGATGGTATCTCATTGTGGTTTTGATTTGCATTTCTCTGATGGCCAGTGATGATGAGCATTTTTTCATGTGTCTGTTGGCTGTATGAATGTCTTCTTTTGAGAAATGTCTGTTCATATCCTTTGCCCACTTTTTGATGGGGTTGTTTGTTTTTTTCTCATAAATTTGTTTGAGTTCTTTGTAGGTTCTGGATATTAGCCCTTTGTCAGATGAGTAGATTGCAAAAATTTTCTCCCATTCTGTAGGTTGCCTGTTCACTCTGATGGTAGTTTCTTTTGCTGTGCAGAAGCTCTTTAGTTTAATGAGATCCCATTTGTCAATTTTTGCTTTTGCTGCCGTTGCTTTTGGTATTTTAGACATGAAGTCTTTGCCCATGCCTATGTCCTGAATGGTACTACCTAGGTTTTCCTCTAGGGTTTTTATGGTATTAGGTCTAACATTTAAGTCTCTAATCCATCTTGAATTAATTTTCGTATAAGGAGTAAGGAAAGGATCCAGTTTCAGCTTTCTACTTATGGCTAGCCAATTTTCCCAGCACCATTTATTAAATAGGGAATCCTTTCCCCATTTCTTGTTTCTCTCAGGTTTGTCAAAGATCAGATGGCTGTAGATGTGTGGTATTATTTCTGAGGACTCTGTTCTGTTCCATTGGTCTATATCTCTGTTTTGATACCAGTACCATGCTGTTTTGGTTACTGTAGCCTTGTAGTATAGTTTGAAGTCAGGTAGCGTGATGCCTCCAGCTTTGTTCTTTTGACTTAGGATTGACTTGGAGATGCGGGCTCTTTTTTGGTTCCATATGAACTTTAAAGCAATTTTTTCCAATTCTGTGAAGAAACTCATTGGTAGCTTGATGGGGATGGCATTGAATCTATAAATAACCTTGGGCAGTATGGCCATTTTCACGATATTGATTCTTCCTATCCATGAGCATGGTATGTTCTTCCATTTGTTTGTGTCCTCTTTTATTTCACTGAGCAGTGGTTTGTAGTTCTCCTTGAAGAGGTCCTTTACATCCCTTGTAAGTTGGATTCCTAGGTATTTTATTCTCTTTGAAGCAATTGTGAATGGAAGTTCATTCCTGATTTGGCTCTCTGTCTGTTACTGGTGTATACGAATGCTTGTGATTTTTGCACATTAATTTTGTATCCTGAGACTTTGCTGAAGTTGCTTATCAGTTTAAGGAGATTTTGGGCTGAGACAATGGGGTTTTCTAAATATACAATCATGTCATCTGCAAACAGGGACAATTTGACTTCTTCTTTTCCTAACTGAATCCCCTTGATTTCTTTCTGTTGCCTGATTGCCCTAGCCAGAACTTCCAACACTATGTTGAATAGGAGTGGTGAGAGAGGGCATCCCTGTCTTGTGCCAGTTTTCAAAGGGAATTTTTCCAGTTTTTGCCCATTCAGTATGATATTGGCTGTGGGTTTGTCATAAATAGCTCTTATTATTTTGAGGTACGTTCCATCAATACCGAATTTATTGAGCGTTTTTAGCATGAAGGGCTGTTGAATTTTGTCAAAAGCCTTTTCTGCATCTATTGAGATAATCATGTGGTTCTTGTCTTTGGTTCTGTTTATATGCTGGATTATGTTTATTGATTTGCGAATGTTGAACCAGCCTTGCATCCCAGGGATGAAGCCCACTTGATCATGGTGGATAAGCTTTTTGATGTGCTGCTGAATCCGGTTTGCCAGTATTTTATTGAGGATTTTTGCATCGATGTTCATCAGGGATATTGGTCTAAAATTCTCTTTTTTTGTTGTGTCTCTGCCAGGCTTTGGTATCAGGATGATGTTGGCCTCATAAAATGAGTTAGGGAGGATTCCCTCTTTTTCTATTGATTGGAATAGTTTCAGAAGGAATGGTACCAGCTCCTCCTTGTACCTCTGGTAAAATTCAGCTGTGAATCCATCTGGTCCTGGACTTTTTTTGGTTGGTAGGCTATTAATTATTGCCTCAATTTCAGAGCCTGCTATTGGTCTATTCAGGGATTCAATTTCTTCCTGGTTTAGTCTTGGAAGAGTGTAAGTGTCCAGGAAATTATCCATTTCTTCTAGATTTTCTAGTTTATTGGTGTAGAGGTGTTTATAGTATTCTCTGATGGTAGTTTGTATTTCTGTGGGGTCGGTGGTGATATCCCCTTTATCATTTTTTATTGCATCTATTTGATTCTTCTCTCTTTTCTTCTTTATTAGTCTTGCTAGCGGTCTGTCAATTTTGTTGATCTTTTCAAAAAACCAACTCCTGGATTCATTGATTTTTTGGAGGGTTTTTTGTGTCTCTATCTCCTTCAGTTCTGCTCTGATCTTAGTTATTTCTTGCCTTCTGCTAACTTTTGAATGCGTTTGCTCTTGCTTCTCTAGTTCTTTTAATTGTGATGTTACAGTGTCAATTTTAGATCTTTCCTGCTTTCTCTTGTGGGCATTTAGTGCTATAAATTTCCCTCTACACACTGCTTTAAATGTGTCCCAGAGATTCTGGTATGTTGTATCTTTGTTCTCATTGGTTTCAAAGAACATCTTTATTTCTGCCTTCATTTCGTTATGTACCCAGTAGTCATTCAGGAGCAGGTTGTTCAATTTCCATGTAGTTGAGCGGTTTTGATTGAGTTTCTTAGTCCTGAGTTCTAGTTTGATTGCACTGTGGTCTGAGAGACAGTTTGTTATAATTTCTGTTCTTGTACATTTGCTGAGGAATGCTTTACTTCCAATTATGTGGTCAATTTTGGAGTAAGTGCGATGTGGTGCTGAGAAGAATGTATATTCTGTTGATTTGGGGTGGGGAGTTCTATAGATGTCTATTAGGTCCGCTTGCTGCAGAGATGAGTTCAATTCCTGGATATCCTTGTTAACTTTCTGTCTCGTTGATCTGTCTAATGTTGACAGTGGAGTGTTGAAGTCTCCCATTATTATTGTATGGGAGTCTAAGTCTCTTTGTAAGTCTCTAAGGACTTGCTTTATGAATCTGGGTGCTCCTGTATTGGGTGCATATATATTTAGGATAGTTAGCTCTTCCTGTTGAATTGATCCCTTTACCATTATGTAATGGCCTTCTTTGTCTCTTTTGATCTTTGATGGTTTAAAGTCTGTTTTATCAGAGACTAGTATTGCAACCCCTGCTTTTTTTTGTTCTCCATTTGCTTGGTAAATCTTCCTCCATCCCTTTATTTTGAGCCTATGTATGTCTCTGCGTGTGAGATGGGTCTCCTGAATACAGCAGACTGATGGGTCTTGACTCTTTATCCAGTTTGCCAGTCTGTGTCTTTTAATTGGAGCATTTAGTCCATTTACATTTAAGGTTAATATTTTTATGTGTGAACTTGATCCTGCCATTATGATATTAACTGGTTATTTTGCTCGTTAGTTGATGCAGTTTCTTCCTAGCCTAAATGGTCTTTACATTTTGGCATGTTTTTGCAGTGGCTGGTACTGGTTGTTCCTTTCCATGTTTAGTGCTTCCTTCAGGGTCTCTTGTAAGGCAGGCTTAGTGGTGACAAAATCTCTCAGCATTTGCTTATCTGTAAAGGATTTTATTTCTCTTTCACTTGTGAAACTTAGTTTGGCTGGATATGAAATTCTGGGTTTAAAATTCTTTTCTTTAAGAATGTTGAATATTGGCCCCCACTCTCTTCTGGATTGTAGAGTTTCTGCCGAGAGATCTGCTGTTAGTCTGATGGGCTTCCCTTTGTGGGTAACCCGACCTTTCTCTCTGGCTGCCCTTAAGATTTTTTCCTTCATTTCAACTTTGGTGAATCTGGCAATTATGTGTCTTGGAGTTGCTCTTCTCGAGGAGTATCTTTGTGGCGTTCTCTGTATTTCCTGGATTTGAATGTTGGCCTGCCCTACTAGGTTGGGGAAGTTCTCCTGGATGATATCCTGAAGAGTGTTTTCCAACTTGGTTCCATTTTCCCCCTCACTTTCAGGCACCCCAATCAGACGTAGATTTGGTCTTTTTACATAATCCCATACTTCTTGCAGGCTTTGTTCATTTCTTTTTCTTCTTTTTTCTTTTGGTTTCTCTTCTCGCTTCATTTTGTTCATTTGATCCTCAATCGCTGATACTCTTTCTTCCAGTTGATCGAGTCGGTTACTGAAGCTTGTGCATTTGTCACGTATTTCTCGTGCCATGGTTTTCATCTCTTTCATTTCGTTTATGACCTTCTCTGCATTAATTACTCTAGCCATCAATTCTTCCACTTTTTTTTCAAGATTTTTAGTTTCTTTGCACTGGGTACGTAATTCCTCCTTTAGCTCTGAGAAGTTTGATGGACTGAAGCCTTCTTCTCTCATCTCATCAAAGTCATTCTCCGTCAAGCTTTGATCCGTTGCTGGCAATGAGCTGCGCTTCTTTGCCGGGGGAGATGCGCTCTTATTTTTTGAATTTCCAGCTTTTCTGCCCTGCTTTTTCCCCATCTTTGTGGTTTTATCTGCCTCTGGTCTTTGATGATGATGGTGACGTACTGATGGGGTTTTGGTGTAGGTGTCCTTCCTGTTTGATCGTTTTCCTTCTAACAGTCAGGGCCCTCAGCTGTAGGTCTGTTGGAGATTGCTTGAGGTCCACTCCAGACCCTGTTTGCCTGGGTGTCAGCAGCAGAGGCTGCAGAAGATAGAATATTTCTGAACAGCGAGTGTACCTGTCTGATTCTTGCTTTGGAAGCTTCCTCTCAGGGGTGTACTCCACCCTGTGAGGTGTGGGGTGTCAGACTGCCCCTAGTGGGGGATGTCTCCCTGTTAGGCTACTCAGGGGTCAGGGACCCACTTGAGCAGGGAGTCTGTCCCTTCTCTGATCTCAACCTCCGTGTTGGGAGATCCACTGCTCTCTTCAAAGCTGTCAGACAGAGTTGTTTGCATCTGCAGAGGTTTCTGCTGCTTTCGTCGTTGTTTACTATGCCCTGTCCCCAGAGGTGGAGTCTACAGAGACAGGCAGGTTTCCTTGAGCTGCTGTGAACTCCACCCAGTTCGAGCTTCCCAGCGGCTTTGTTTACCTACTTAAGCCTCAGCAATGGCGGGCGCCCCTCCCCCAGCCTCGCTGCTGCCTTGCCGCAAGATCGCAGACTGCTGTGCTAGCAATGAGGGAGGCTCTGTGGGCGTGGGACCCTCCCGGTCAGGTGTGGGATATAATCTCCTGGCGTGCCTGTTTGCTTAAAGTGCAGTATTGGGGTGAGAGTCACCCGATTTTCCAGGTGTTGTGTGTCTCAGTTCCCCTGGCTAGGAAAAGGGATTCCCTTTCCCCTTGCGCTTCCCAGGTGAGGCGATGCCTCGCCCTGTTTCAGCTCTCGCTGGTCGGGCTGCAGCATCTGACCAGCACCGATTGTCCGGCACTCCCTAGTGAGATGAACCCAGTACCTCAGTTGAAAATGCAGAAATCACCGGTCTTCTGTGTCGCTCGCGCTGGGAGTTGGAGACTGGAGCTGTTCCTATTCGGCCATCTTGCTCTGCCCCTCCCCCCTTTCTTTCTTTCTTTCCTTTCTCTCTCTTTCCTTCTTTCCTTCCTTGCTTCTTTCTCTTTCCTTCCTTCCTCTTTCCTTCCTTTCTCCCTCCTTCCTTCCCTTCCTTTCTTCTATGCCTTCATCCCTGTCTCCTTCCTTCCTTCCTTCCTTCCTTCCTTCCTTCCTTCTTTCATCTCTCTGTCCTATCTATCTCTATCATGAAAGAAAATGAAGTAATTAAGGGTAGGGCTCTGTAAACTGGAGTCTGGAGATTGAGAGAAGATTGCACTCACACCTGATAAAGTTCAAACCACGGAATGTTCCAGTAGACTTTGATACACAACTGAGGTCAGTATCTGCCAGCCTTGAACGTCTCTCAGCTGGGAGTACTCCCATTAAATAACCAGTCTGAACAAGTTTGTAATTTGGGATTTCTGCACAGCCAATGAACTGCCTCAGAAAATAACTTTTTGTGGAAATCTCCTGTATAAAATTTATTCTGCCCTTGACTTATCAGGGCTGGCCTGATTCAGTGTACCTGAATTGCAATTCTTTGTTTCCCAAATAAATGTTATTTTCTTTGGCCTCTATGTCCATCTTTCTTCAGTTAACACTCTATATCTATCTCCATCTATCATCTCTATTATGTATCAAAAGCAAGTTAGTTTGTGGTCATGGAACAATATGAACACATTTATTGCCATGGAAAAACAAAGTGCAACGTTCTCTCATAGAAAGTCAGACTGGCTTACTGATGATGTGGGTTACTTGGCATACATGTTTTGTCGTTAGGATGAGCTGAATGTAGACTCCAGCATTCCCACAGAATGCACTTCAAACACATATGCTATATACACTAGACCAGATACCTTACTCCTTGCAACTATTACACACTTGATAGCAAAATCACCTGGAACATATTTTCAGATGTGTGTGAGCAAGAAATATTTGAAAAACAGAGATATAAGAAGCAGACACACATCAACTTGGAAAGAAGCCTTGGAGCCATGCACAGGCAGGACATTGAGACCCCAGAGCACCTAGTGTAGCTCACACCTGCTTAATCTAATGTATTTCAAAATGACAAAATATACTAGTTTTAAGATATCAAACAGACACTATGTGATATGGTTTGGAACTGTGTCCCTACCCAAATCTCACATTGAATTGTAATCCCCAGCGCTGGAGGTGGGGCCTGGTGGGAGGTGATTGGATCATGGGTCGGTTTCTCATAGTTTAACACCATCCACCTTGGTGTTGGTGTGGCAATAGTGAGCAAGTGCTCACGAGATCTAGTTGTTTAAAAGTGTGTAGTACCTCCCCCCTCTCTCTCTTCCTCCTGCTCCAGCCCTGTGAGATGTGCTTGCTTCCCCTTCTGTGGGCAGCAAGCCACCCAGGTGCCGAGGCGAGAGACCGAGGGCACGAGCTGTTCCAGTATAATAAAATATATAAAATAAGAATAGTTATACTAGATATAGATAATAGATATGATTATATATGAATATCATTAATCATTAGTTTGTAGCAATTACTCTTTATTCCAATATTATAATAATCCTCGCTCTACAATCATAACGTAGGAAAAACCAGAGATAGGAGCTGAGGGGACGTAGTGAGAAGTGACCAGAAGACAGGAGTGCTGTAATGCCCGGGCAGGGCCACCAGAGGGCTCCTTGGTCTAGCGGTAGTGTCAGTGTCGAGAAAAAACACTCGCTCCTTAGCTGACTGGGAAAGGGAATCTCCCTTTCCTCGGAGGAGTTCAGAGAAGACTCTACTCCTCCACCTCTCATAGAAGGCCTGACATCAGTCAGGCCCACCCGCAGTTATCCGGAGGCCTAACCATCTCCCTGTGATGCTGTGCTTCAGTGGTCATGCTCCTGGTCCGCCTTCATGTTCCATCCTGTACACCTGGCTCTGCCTTTTAGATAACAGTAGCAAATTAGTGAAAGTACTAAAAACCTCTGATATGCAGAAATAATGGCATAAGCTGTCTCTCTCTCTCTCTCTCTCCTCTCTTTCTCTCTGCCTCGGCTGCCAGGAAGGGAAGGGCCCCCTGTCCAGTGGACACGTGACCCACGTGATTTTTACCTATCATTGGAGATGGCTCTCACTCCTTACCCTGCCCCTTTGTCTTGTATCCAATAAATATCAGTGCAGCCTGGCATTCGGGGCCACTACTGGTCTCCGCGTCTTGGTGGTAGTGGTGCCCCGGGCCCAGCTGTCTTTTCTTTTATCTCTTTGTCCTGTGTCTTCATTCCTACAATCTCTTGTCTCCGCACATGGGGAGTAAAACCCACCAACCCTGTGGGCTGGACCCCTACACCCTTCACCTTCCATCATGATTGAAAGCTTCCTAAGGCCTCCCCAGATGCAGAAGCTGTTATGCTTGCTGTACAACCTGCAGAACCGTGAGCCAATTAAACCTCTTTTCTTTATAAATTACCCAGTCTCAGGTATTTCTTTATAGCAATGCAAGAACGGACTAATGCATTATAGTACTTGAAAAGCTCTTCACTCTTTCCTATTCATTGGGTCTACAGAGGTTTACTGTGTTAGACAGTCATTCCTTTTAATAAAGTCGTGCACCACATAATGACATTTTGGTTCACGGAAAACTGCATAGACCACAGCCGTCCCGTAAGTTTATAATGGAGCTCAAAATTTCCTGTCATTTAGTGACGCCTTAGCTGCCACAACGCCATAGTGCATTGCCTTACTTTTTCTATGTTTAGATATGTTTAGATACACAGATACTTACCATTATGTTGCAATTGCCTATGGTCTTCAGTTCAGTCACATGCTATCCAGGTTTGTAGTTAGGAGCAATAGGCTCCACCATATAGCCTAGGTGTGTAGGAGGTTATATCATCTAAGTTTTGTAAGTACCCTCTAAGATGTTCACACAATGATGCAGTACTCAGAACGTACCTCTTTAGATACATTTGGTATCTTAACACTGAAATCTAATACCCTTAGTTATCCCCAATTAAAATATTGTCATGGAATGGATGGATGGTTTATAAATAATTCTGATGTGGGATAGTTTCTTCAAATAACATCTTACCATATCCTCCCAACCCTCCTGCCAAAAAAATAAAAGCAAGTGGAAATGTAGGAATAGGGGTCTACCTCCTTGGTGGCCTGATCTATGAAACCCTTAGTGCTCTTGGATTATACCTTGAGAAGCACAGATCTTGAACAATATTGATAGGGGTGCGCTGTGCTTTTCTCAGTGCATACTCAGTAAAGCTATACACATAGTACGAATCACAAATATGGTAACTACTTATCTATCCATATTTTGTTAGAATATGTATCCTCGTCAGTGCAAATGCATTCATCTCCTGATGGGCACTTGGGTTGCTTCCACCTCTTGGCTACTGTGAATAATAGTGTCTCTAATTGTGAATAGTGTCTCAAATTGTGTTCTGTTACAATGGAGAACAGATTCTTATTGAACTTATGTAAGTAACCACATTGCCATAAATTAAGTACACTTACAAATCATTTTCAAATTCTGGATAAATCAGGTAGAGAGAAAGAAATACACTCCAATATGGTTTTTCATGATCATCATTTCCCATTTGAACACGTTTCCACACTTCCTCTGTGATTTTCTTTGAGTTTACATTAATAAAACAATGGAAAGATTTGGGATACAGTCCCTCTTTGTGAATTTTCTATCTCCATAGCAATGGAAAACGCTTGTGAAATATTTAGCAGCTTCCTATAAATCAGAACTTACTTATATTATCAACACATCTGCGATAAAATGAGTAATCTTTCTGACATACTTACTGAGATGGAGCAAAATCTTGAAATCCCCAGGGGTAAAAAAGAGAACAATTACATTCAACATGGCTTGAGATGTATTAATTTTATTAAGATGCTAAGTGCTGCAACATCATTACAAGAGAACCCCTACATTGCCTCTGGTCACTCTGCTTTCGGAAACTAAGAAATGTGACTTTAACTCTTGCTTTGTATACTATGGACATGCAGTGATGTCCACAAGAGATTTTGGTGGATTTCCAGGGGACTCACAATCCAATGATCATGTCTGTAACTGGAAGCAGTGGTTTTAAAGGGGGACTTGTCATGAAGGGTATGCAGGGGAGGGAGTGAGCACATGTGGGGTCTATGTGACTCTCTCTTCAGTGCCTTGTCTATCAGGTGGCCGAGCTGGCACCATTGCGAACAAAGAGCTAGGTTGTAAAGTGGCCACTGTCTCAAGACACACTCCAGATGGGACAGAGTTTCATGGTGGGCATACCTTAGGTTGTAAATTGACTGTTTTCTCTTGAGGCAATCTCCTGATGGGAGAGATTTCCGGCTTTGGAGCTTGTAAGTAGGTACATGGTTAGATGAGAGCTTGCCCTGTAGGGAATGTCTGGTGCAGGGAAGGCAAAAGTAATGATTGCATTCTAAAGATTTGTTGGAGCATTATGGTACAAGATCTGGAAAGTCTCTGGGAAAACCTGTCTTGGTTCCCATACAGAGGGTACAACAGAGGTAAACTCTACCACAGAGAAGTGTGACTATTCTTGCAACGGGGGCGAAAGTTGAAAGTAGCTTCTGCCACCACGATGATCCAGATCTGATCCAGGATGCTAACGAATGATCTCTCGATGATGTTCGTTCAGATGTAGCTTTGATTTGTTGGTGCATGTCTCTCAGGGCTATCGAGGCATTTCTTTAATTATTGGGGATGTATCCACAGCAGTTAGTCTTAACTATCGTGCATGTTCCCCACTGCCAATTGTAACTGGAGTTCCTGTGATGATATGATGACCACTTGGCTCAGTATATATTTAACAGGTTACAAGAGGAGCTATGAGTATTCATGAAGGTGATCATAAGCCCTGTTTAGTTTTTGAGAATGGGTCTGTTTAGTTAAATAGCTGCATCCCATCCAGGAGACGGCATTTTTTATGGAAACAAAAGAAAAACAAAGGTTAATGTTGGGCACAGCCTATCCAGATCTTAGACTCAAAGTGTCTTTAGTTACAGAGGAGGAAGTCGGTGGCAGACTAACATGTTTTTCTCATCTGTGTTACAACGAATGAGGTAGCAGTAATTTCACTGGTTCCAAATCAGAGAAATGGAAGAAAAATTTGAAAGTGTTAGTTTAGGGACTCATAGTCTGGAAAGAATTCACAATTTAGTCCACATTGCAGAAAGCAATAATAATATTAAAAGGCAAAACTCAAAGATAATGGACAAGACTACAATCTAACAAGAGGTGTACTATATAGTTTTTTCTGAAACATATTTTTTCTCTCTCCAGTCCCCATTCTTACTAAACACAAATCATAGTAGGACAAACTTATTTTCAAAATTTTAGTCTTATGATGCTTGGCCTGATTATTTGCATAAAGTGCAGGAAGAATAATTATTTGGCAAATAGGTTCCTTTAAAAATCGGCTTTGCTGGAATATTTATTCATAAGGAATCTTAGATGAGACCTCTCAAGGCCTCAAGCCCAGGCATGTTTTTTTCTGTGCTTGCAAATACTTGTATGGATTGGGTAAACATCTCTCCTTTCGAGGTCCTAAGATAACTTAGGGCTCCTAGGTCTGTAGGAAAGTGACATTCTTTATTTACCACAGGTCAGGAACCCCATATAGGGACTGCATAGACAAGCTATGAGGCCAGTTTTTCTAAGGGGCTTTTATCAGCTCTACAAATCAATCATGATTCCTTAGAGCAGTCTGTTTATAGCTAAAAGCATGCCATTCCAGTCAAAGCCTTGGGAAAATAACCATTGTCTCTAATTGTGTCCTGTTACAACAGAGAACAGATTCTTATTGAACTTATGTAAGTAACCACATTGCCATTAATTAAGTACACTTACAAACCATTTTCAAATTCTGGATAAATCAGGTAGAGAGAAAGAAATATACTCCAAATTTCACTCACAGGAGTGCACTTTACCCAATTGTTAAAAGCTGTAAATAGCTCAAAAGAATTATGCTTTTCTGTACATGGAAACACAAAAGAATTAGCAATATTTCAAACAAGAAATCATAAAAATATTATTTTGGTCTTTTGTTAGTTCAGTCTATGTAATTAACTCTAGGTTTGCTGGATGTTCATGAACACATTAGCTCTCCATGGGAGTCTTGGAAATTTTTTTCTCTTTTCTAATATCACAGTCTCCAAAGTTATCAGAAACCTGCATTCAAGAGTACCTGTCAGAGTATTAGAGCTGATTGTAAAGAATCAGAGTAAAAAAGCGGTTATGGGTGACATGAGCCTCAGAACAGGCACAGTTAAAGACATAAACAACAAAGAAATCTGGTCATCTCTGTGGCACAAACAATTTAACATAACAATCATAATTACTACTGATAACATATCAGGATTATAGGAATCTTATACAACTTTGGAACACATACTAAGAATATATTTATATGAATATAACCCAAAGAAAGCTTAACACCATTTTGTATTTGACAATGTTTCCTATATGGCTTCAATAGGCCAAATAAGCCAAATATGTCTCTTTTGGACTTTAGAGTATCTCATATCCAAAAGGGTTGACCAGGTCAAAAAAGGACTTAATTTAGAATTTGACTTTGGAACATTTGTTACATAGCAAAGATTTAACCACTTGACATTACAAAATAGAATCCCGGATTACTATATGTCATTTATTTAGACAAAATGATAACTCGAAAATTTTAAAAAGGCAAAAATCTTTACTTGTTGGTAGAGGAAAGACTTGGCTTTCTAAACAAGACCCAATAAAGGTAGCATGAGGCCAACTAAATCTTTTTTTCCCTCTTTTTTCTGTCATTTATTCAAAAGGAAAACAAAAATCTTTCATTATCTTTTAATAGTACATGAAAATCTTGTTCAACACAGAAGCCAAATTTCACCTTTGAATTAGTGTACCATCTATTAATGTTAAACATATATATATTTTTTTTACACAGGGTCTCACTCTGTCACCTAGGCTGGAGTGCAATGGCATGATCATGGTTCACTGCAGTCTCAACTTCCCAGGCTCAGCTGATCCTCTCATCTCAGCCTCCTGAGTAACTAGGAATACAGGTGCTGGCCACCAAACCCAGCTAATTTAAATTTTTTTTTTGTAGAGATGGGGTTTTGCCATGTTGCACAGCCTGTTGTTGAACTCCTCCCAAAGTGCTAGGATTACAGGCATGAGCCACCAGGACTGGCCTTTAACCCAATTCCTAATAAAACCTTATAAACAAATCTATCCAATCTCAATTCGTTTGACCATAAGGTAAGATTTCCATAAACTTTTATAATCCTTTACAATTTTTGTTAAAGAAAAGACGAATGCTGTAAGAAAACCAGATACATTGGCTCCGATTCTGGCCCTGCATCAATGTGTTTTTATTTTAATGTTTAATTTACAGGAAAACTAAATAATCCCCTTCAAATTTCAGACAGCTTGCTCATACCTATAGAACTTCTTTAACAAGATCAATCTTTCACAAATGTTTTACAACTTCTTTAAACTTTCAGTATTCTCTTATTCTTCCTGCTTAGGACAATGCTTCAAAACTTTTGAACTAGCCAAAATTGCCTTCCATTGAACAAAAACTATATCCCTGCCGTCTTATAACCTTTTGTCAGAAACACATTCCACTTTCCTTATCCACATTGCATGTCAAACTGTTTCTCCAGTAGTCTCAATTATATATGTTACAGTGTTAATTCTCAGCAACTTTTATTTTTGGTGAAAAACCTGGTAAGTAAGCAATATAACCATGTATCAGCTTGCAAAGCCCAGGACCCAGACAGACCGAGCTTTAGACAATGTCTGACTCTTCCCAGCCTAGCCAGGGAACCTGGCAAACTCCATATGTCCTCAGGCCTTACCTAGAATCTAATGGATGTAAAACAGAGAAGTCAAACAATTATTAAAACTCATAGAAGCAAGTTATAACCTTAAAGCATCTAGCAAACAGTATCTGACCTGCCTAAATTAGACCGAATGTCTAAATTTTGAAGATGTTTTTACTTTATTAGTTTTTATTTACTTTACCAATAATCTTTAAACTGTCTTTATTTCTCAAAGATTATTGGAGTCAGATGACCTAAAGTTATTAAAGTTTCACTTTTCTGACAATATGATTGACTTAAGCCCTTATTATATCTTAAGTCAATTAATTAGAGCTCTTTCATAAATTGTGGCAGCAAAACTCATAGAAGCAAGTTATAACCTTAAAGCAAATGTCTAAGTTTTTTGTCAATTCTTTAATTCAATTGTTTATCACTTTGCTTGAGTTTTAGGAGTTTGTTGTGTATTATGAGTTGAGTTTTAGGAGTGTGTTGTGTATTACAGATACTAAACCCTTATCAGATATATGACTGGCAAATATTTTCTCACTTTCTTCAGCTTGTCTTTTCACTTTTGGGTTGAGGCTTAATATTACCATGCTGCCCCGGCATCCATTTTGTTGTCTTGACATGAGTCCCCAGATGCCACACGATGCCCTTGGTTAATAGCCTAAGCCCAGTTCCCAACCGCCGCCTTTAGATTCCACTTTCCTTCCCCTAAAAGCCGTCTCACCAGTACACACACACACACCCAGCTGCTTGACCAAATGTAAAGTTAGGTTAGGTCCACGTAGTTAGGTTAGGCCCCTTTTTCTGGGCATTTACTTCGAATGCTCCAATCTTCTCACCCCCTACTGTGATGCTCTGACCACCTCCCTGGACCCAAATAAAGGCAAGTGCCCCAGGTCCACGCACACCCTCTGCACATGTTGATTGACCTCCGTGTAGCCACCGTAACCTATGAATAACAGAAGTTCTTTGTTTCCGTCATCTGGCTCTTCTAATCGCTGAAGGAGTACTCTCCATTTTAAAGGAACTAAAGTAAACTAGTTCAACCATTGTGGAAGACAGTGTGGCGATTCCTCAAGGATCTAGAACTAGAAATACCATTTGACCCAGCCATCCCATTATTGGGTATATACGCAGAGGATTATAAATCATGCTGCTATAAAGACACATGCACACGTATGTTTATCGTGGCACTATTCACAATAGCAAAGACTTGGAACCAACCCAAATGTCCATCAATGACAGACTGGATTAAGAAAATGTGGCACATACATACCATGGAATACTATGCGGCCATAAAAAAGGATGAGTTCATGTCCTTTGCAGGGGCATGGATGCAACCGGAAACCATCATTCTCAGCAAACTATCGCAAGAACAGAAAACCAAACACCGCTTGTTCTCACTCATAGGTGGGAACTGAACAATGAGAACACTTGGACACAGGAAGGGGAACATCACACACCGGGGCCTATCATGGGGAGGGGGGAGGGGAGAGGGATAGCATTAGGAGATATACCTAATGTAAATGACCAGTTAATGGGTGCAGCACAGCAACATGGCACATGTATACATATGTAACAAATCTGCATGTTGTGCACATGTACCCTAGAACATAAAATATAATAAAAAACTAAATAAATACAAATAAGTAAAAAATTAAAACAACTTTCTGGATAATGTTCTTTAATGCACAAAAGTTTTTCATTTTGATGAAGTCCAGTTTAACTATCTTTTCTCTGGCTGCATGTACTTTTGGTTTCATATCTAAGAATCTATTGCCAAATCCAAGGTCATGTAGATTCACCCTGTGGTTTCTTTGAAGAGTTTTATGGTTTTAGCTCTCACATTTAGGTTGCTGATCGATTTTGCATTAATTTGTACTTACCGTGTTACATGGGGGTTCAACATCATTCTTTTGCAGGAGTAATTCCACTTGTTCCCGCGCTGTTTGTTGAAGAGATTGCAGGATTGGCACTCTTGTCAAAAATTATTTAACCAGAGATCACATCAAGCTAAAAAGCTTCTGCACAGCAAAGGAAACAATTCACAAAGTGAAGAGACAACCCACAGAATGGGACAAAATATTTGCAAACTACCCATCTGATAAGGGATTAATGAGCAGAATACATAAGGAACTCAAACAATGCTGTAGGGGGGAAAGAAAAAAAGTCTAATAATTCAAGTTAAAAAGAGGCCAGAGAAGCAAAGGAACAGGAAGGGCATAGGGAGGGTTGGGAGCGGGGGCGAGGAGGGATGGGGCAACCACAGACAGGATGGAGATTTAAGGATCCCTGTGATTCCCGAGATGACCCTGAGAGCATCAGCTGGGGAACCGGATGAAAATTCACGGCAGACGTGCATTGTTTGGAAGGAGGTGAGGAGCCAGAAATGGTGAGTTATTCACTGAAGGAGTGACCACTTGATCTGTTCTTTGGCTGACTGTAGTACCTGAGACATGGTGTGCCCCATAAGAGGGACATCTTCATCCCCTTATTTAAAAAAAATTTTTTTTTGAGACAGCACCTCCTCTGTTGCTCAGGCTGGAGTACGGTGGCACAGTCAAGGCTCACTGCAGCCTCCACCTCCCCAGGCTCAGGTGATTTTCCCACCTCAGCCTCCCGAGCAGCTGGGACTACAAGCACGGCGTACATTGCCTGGCTAATGTTTTCTGGTTTTAGTAGAGACGAGGTATCACCATGCTGCCCAGGCTGGTCTCAAACTTCTGGGTTCAAGCAATTCTCCCACCCTTGGCCTCCCAAAATGCCGGGATTACAGGTATGAGCCACCTCAGGGGGCCAGAATTTCTTTCTTAAATGTTTGATTCATTAACCAGTAGAGCATCCAGCCTGGAGTTTTCTATGTGGGAAGGTTTTTAATTATGAACTGATATGGGTAGTTGATATAAAACTCCTTTTTTTTCCCTTGGGTCAGTTTTAGTAATATGTATCTTTCAATGAAATTATACATTTCATCGAAGTCATTGAATTTATTGTCACAGAGTTGTTAAATAGCATTCCTTTTTTTTTTTTATTTTTATATTTTTTTGACAGAGTCACGCTCTGTCGCCCAGGTTGGAGTGCAGTGGCGCGATCTTGGCTCACTGCAAGCTCCGCCTCCCAGGTTCACGCCATTCTCCTGCCTCAGTCTCCCGAGTAGCTGGGACTGCAGGCGCCCACCGCCACGCCCGGCGGTTTTTTTTTTTTTTTTTTTTTTTTGTATTTTTAGTAGAGACAGGGTTTCACTGTGTTAGCCAGGATGGTCTCGATCTCCTGACCTTGTGATCCGCCCGCCTCAGCCTCCCAAAGTGCTGGGATTACAGGCGTGAGGCACCACGCCCTGCCAAGAGCATTTTTTACTAGCCTTTGACTTGTTTCACTGATGTCTGCTTTGTGATTTATTAGGTCCTCCTCCTGCTTGTCTGGGGCTAGCTTTCTCTTTTTCTCTAGGGTCTTAAGAGGAAAAGCTGAGATGATTGGGCCAGGAAGGAATGGGGAAGAAGAGTGGGGCACGGCGAGTCCACAGTCCAGACCACAGTGGGGAAGGGCCGCACCCTAGCCGTGGAGAGGAGGAGGAGAAAGTGCTGTCGTTGGAGGGGCATTTGGGGCTGAGGAGAAGCTGGTGGGCTTGTACAGGTGCTGTGGGGGAGAACGGAGGGGTGAGGTGTGTGGGAGGGAAGAGCCCAGCTGGGAAATGGGGGCTTTGCACGGGAGGAGCTGCTTCCCCATACAGAGCCCAGCTCCAGGGGATCCCTTCTCCCCCAGATTCTCACGGTTCTGGACCGAGATGCCTCAAGGCGACAGAAGCTGGAAGATCGTCAGCCTCGTGCCCAGTGAAAGCTATGGGTGGTGGAATGGGTGAGGAGGGGGCTTCTCAGTCTTGAGCCGTCCTCCTGTCCTGGGGAGCGGCTGGCTCAAGCCTGGGTCCCCGGGCTGAGCCCTGAGCTGGGTGTTGCGGGGCAGGTCACCCTGGCCAGGATGTCTCCCGCACACCTGGGCCCTGAAAGGAGAGGGAGTGACAGACAGGACCAGGCAGAAGGCGGGGGAGGCCGGATGCGGTATTAAAGAGGCTGGCCAGAAAAGCCTCTCTGAGAGGGTGACAATTGTGTGCAACGCTGGAAGAAGAGATTTCTCGACAGGAGAAAGCTAGTGCAAAGGCCGTGAGGCAGGAGTGTGCCTGGTGTGTTCCAGAAAGGGCCAGGGGCCCTGTGTGGCTGCGTCAGCGTGAGCAAGGGGAAGTGTGGGAGGTGAGAAGGCCAGAGAGGAAACGCTTGATCATGTCGGGTCTGCAGGCTGCCGTCAGGGCTCTGGCTTTCACTGTGAGTGAGGGAAGCCCGCTGGACAGCTTAGAGCAGAGGACTGAGGCCACCTGACTTGGGTTTAAAAGCTACGAGCTCCAGCCATCCGGCCGTGGGATTAGGGTGGCCGGCTGCACCTGGGCCATGTTTGAGCAGAGGTGGCGGGATGGGGTCATGGGACAACGAAACTAAAGACTCATGCTCTGGGTGAATGAAATCCACACTTGTGGACCAGGTTGGGGAGCCCTATCTGGAAAGAGCTGGTCCCTGTGCCCGTTCTCCTCCTCCCTTTCCTCCTGGGACTCCCTTGCAGGCTCACCCCTCCCTATTTGGATTCGTATCCACAGAAGACTCCTTCACTGCTTTTTCTACCATCACAGCTTTTGAGGGCTTATCCGCAAGGACTCAATCCCTGTCTTAGTCTATTTGTGTTGCTATAGAGGGGTACCTGATGCTGAGAAATTCATAAAGAGTTTTATTTGGCTCATAGTTCTGCAGCTATAAGACGGGTGGTGCCAGCATCTGCTTCTGGTGAGGGCCTCAGACCGCATCTACTCCTGGCGGGAGGTGGCGGAAAGCTGGCATCGCGTGGTGAGAGAGGAAGGATGAGCCATTCCACCTGGAATCTGGGGTGAAGTCAACTCCAGCAGAATCAAAACTGCTGAAGGGAAAGGGAGGGAGTGGTTCTAGGGGAAATATGGACACTGGTACAGGGGAACAGAGGTTGGCTGACAAAACCAACAGATGCCCTCTGCTGTGGCACAGACATTTCAACACACTCAAAATCCACTTCCAATGTTTTGAAAGAACAGGACTAGGAGAGATGGTTTCTTATTCGAGCAGACTCTTCTTTTACAAAGTAAAGACGTGTATTTCCAAAGTAATACATGCTTGATGAAAATATTTCAGCATGGAAGTCTGAGGTTTAAAAGGTGAAGGTTTTCTTTCCCTAACGCTATTGTCCAGCGATGAGCACTCTTGAGCGTGGAGGTGGCTGTCCAGGGAGTTACTGTGCACATCCCTACACGCTCACATGGCGGGAGCACACTGCCAAAACAAGAGTGTGCCATAGCCTATATGCAGAGATCTGGTGACTTGTTTTAACCTCTTTCTATGCTAGTACCCGACTATCTACCATGCTCTCTCTCTAGCTTCCTCACACTTTTCCCCTGGGGCAGTTGTGCAGTGATTTATTTAATTTTTCTGCAGCTGATGAACATTTACATTCTAAAAACTATTTACGTGATGGTGTCATTAAGATGCTGGTGGATTCGACCTCACTTGCCTATCCAGGAGTTTCTCAGATGGATTCCTCAAGGTGGGTGAAAGGGTATGCACATTTTCCCCTTAATAGAAAATGCCAAATAAATGTCCAAATAGATGCTACTACCACTGCTACTGACAGCGTATGAGTCCTTGTTTCCAACTACAGCCTTGCCAAGCACTGGAGATTGTCAACTAATACTTTAATCTTACATTAAAATATGCTCTGGTCCCACTGAATAAATCCTGAAAGCAAGACTCAAAGGGATCTTGTTTCCAAGCAACTTAAGAGCATCCCAGAAGACAGCTCAAGAATATGTCTCTTTTGCTTTGACAAACAACAGCCACTTTCCAAACTAGCTCTGCCCAAGATGGTGCCAGCGTGACCACCCGGTAGACAAGGCAACTCAGCAAGTCACAGAGACCCCGCAGCTGCCTGCTTCCTCTCCTGTGTGCCATTCATGCCAAGTCCCCCATTAAAAGGCCCTGCTTTCTGCCCCCAGAGGGAAGCAGTGCCCTTAAAGGCAGGAGCCTGTACGTCTTCCCCTAAACCAAGCATGGCAGAAAGTCCGTTTCTTAATAGCAGACATCGCTCTTGTTCATTGGACTCTGCAAGCGGTAAGAGAATCTGCGTTTTGTTAACATTCCGTGTTTACAAACATTTTACGTTGTTCACATTATTACTATTATTATTATTTTAGAGACAGGGTCTCGCTCTGTCGCCAAGGCTGGAGCTCAGGGGTGCATTCATAGCTCACTGCAGCCCCGAGATCCTGGACTCAAGCCACCCTCCCACGTCAGCCTCCTGAGTTACTGGGACTACAGGTGCCTGCCACCACGCCCTCCACCCCTAATTTTTAAATGATTCTCATAGAGACAGAATCTCGCTACATTGCCCAGTGTGGCCTCCAATTGCAGGTCTCAAGCCATCCTCCCACCTGAGCCTCCCCGAACGCTGGGAATACAGGTGCGCGCCACCATGCCCGGCCCATATCACATGTTTAATGGTGAAATGATAATGCTGGTTTTATGCATCTGTTCAAGCACATGTTTTTGAAGCATTTTTAGAAAGCACAGAAGCTCATATATGTTCAATGAAGACAATTTGGGAACAAATTTAATGCTGAGCTGGAAAAACATCATATATGCTGCTGTCATACATTTAACATATAAATGCAAGCATATTGAGGAAAGTATTCTAAAATGTCCACAGTAGTTAAAGCTGAATGGCGGGACCCAGTGGCTTTTCATTTTCCCCCATTTCCCAAATTGTCTTCCATTACCTTGTGCTACTTCAATCTCTGAATCCCAGAGCCTCCCCTGCAACCCGAGGACAAGGGCACGCAAGTCCGAAGGAAAGGGCATCGCTCGCCGAAAAGAGACTCAGACACGGAATCCTAGCTCACTTTTATTTCCTACGGAAACAAACATGTAAGCCGGCCTCCTCCAGCGACAAACAATCAGGCCCCCACAATGAAGTGGCCACTCGTGCAAGGACCATCCCCTAGGGGAGGAGGCACGACCTAGGAAGGGTCACCAGGCTGGGCTTAGCGCCTCTGTCCTGAGTGAAGCAGAGCCAAAAACACAGGCAGAAAGCACTGCACGATCCACATCAACAGGGAAAGCTGCAGGAGACAGGAGCTGATGGAGAGCTGGAGTTGGCGGTGGTCTGCAGCAGTCAGTCGGCTAAATGTGAGGGGCGAAGAACATCAGGTTAAAGGCGACACCTCTGCACCCATCTCCCCGGGCTCCCTCGGGTGGCGGCGGACCTGGTGTACCAGGTCTCTGTTCTGAGACCCTGTGCTTGGGTGTTCCCAGGTCTCTAGCTTTCTACCCCTCCGGGGAGGCGGATCCCAGCCCCCAACCCACCACCATCGTCCGCCCAGTCCCTTCCCTGTCCTGGTCCCGAACCGACATAAACAGTAGGTTGCCGGACACGGTGAAGTCCTTCAGAACCGCCCCTGGTCGGGGGAGCGGTGTGGCATCCGGGGACAGGACCCTGCGGACCAGCTCCGCTTCCATGGGCGATGAGAAAGGCATCGTGATGTTCCCGGTGGGGACCCCGTTAAGGAGCTTGGACTATGCCTAGGACTTGGCCGGTGCCCATCTCATCCCCACAGGCTGTCTTCCCACGCACTGGCCCAGGTCCTGAAGCAACCCCACCCAGCTGTCTTGATTCCCCACTTTCCTCTGTTGTACCCCAAGCTGACTCCTGTGTGCCCTTCCAAGGCCCTCCCCACCATGACCCCTGCCGCATCAGCCGTCCCCCCATCACTTGAACCCCCCCAGCCCCATCCAGCCCACACCCCAGCCACCGGCTCCCACCTTGCACGCTTCCCCCCAACTCCTGATCCTTTCTCATACCCAAGATCCCCTACCTCCTGGCGCTTTGCCCGTCACCCCATCGCCCAGCACCCACCGTGCACACGCTCCACCTCCCATCCCCTACCTGCTCCCTTCCTCCGAGCCACACCTCCCCACCTCCAACTCCCAGCCCCCACTCCCCCCCCACCCGGCCCCTTACCCCCATCTCCCAAACCCTACCTCCTGCACCTGGCCCTGCCCTCCCCCACCTCCTGGCCCTGCCCCCCACCTCTTGACCCTGTTGCCCCCAACAGGATACAACTGAACCAGGCGTCTTTCCGCCCCCCTGGCCCCGCACTGGCAGCTTCCATCCTGTGCAGAAGCAGCACTGCCACGCGGCACCCGTGGGGCGCCTCCTCCCGGCCCCGAGGCCCTTGCTGCCCCTGCACCCTGGGGACCTCCGTCGCCCGCAGCACCCGCCTCTCCTGGGCCGCCAGCATCGCCCCCTGGGCCACCAGGAACGCCAGGGCCTCCTGGGCCATCAGCATCGCCCGCCGCACCCCCTGTGCCCTGGCCTGCGGCCTGCATGGCTCCTGGGCCTCTGTGGCGCGCTCAGAGACAAAGTCGGGGCCCACGAGGACGCGGAGGCAGTGAGGCTGCAGGAAGTTCCGCCCCCTGGCGTGCGTGCGACTGGCAGCCCGGGATCCTCAGGGCGCCTGCGCACAGGGGTCCTACTTCCGGCCCTGAGAGACCCTGGGCGAGCCCTGGAGCACGTGACTGGTTCTCCCCGCCCGCCCCGCCCCAAGAGAGCCCGGGCCGGAAGGTGGCCACGATGCCAGCCTGGACCCCTCACCCCTGAGCAGCCGGCTGTCCGCCGGGCCCTTGTCCCGGGAGCCCTGCAGGGAGTCAGGCACGGCGGGGCCCAGCCTGTCCCGTCCCCTTGGTCTCCCTCACACCGAGGAGCAAGGCGGGTCTGGGAACATGGGGCCAGGGCTGTGCGGCCATCGTCCCAGACTCTGCCTGCCCTGCCTGTCCTTGGGGGAGTGCCCAGGACAGACCCCGGGGCCAGGCCTCTAACTGGGTTCAGCAGCTTCGGTCCCTGTCCTGGTCGCCCAGCCTGGTGGGGGAGCTGGAGCTGCAGGTCGGGTGGTTCGGGGGTGGCCTCCCGTCACCCAGGGGCTCCCTGGCCCCAGGTCGGGCCCCCAAAAACCCAGGGGCTCCGGTGGCCCCAGGTCCAGCCCATGTGGATGGGAGGCACCAGCGGGACCAGAGCTGGGGGAGGGAAGGGAGCCAGGACTCCTTGGGGGGACCCCATAGTTCCCTTGTCTCCCAGCACAGACCTCATGGGATCTCCCTCTCTCCCTCCTTCCCTTGCTCCCCTGGCAGCGTCGGAGGTGCGGAGGGCCCTCAGCTGGGAGGTGGCCCTGTGGTCTGCTGGCCTGCCGGGTGCTGGCCTACTTCTGTGTCTGGAAGGGCGTCAGATCCACAGGAAAGGTGCTGCGAGAGGTAGGCAGGGGTGGGGGTGGCATGGTCCTAGGAGCTGGGTGTCTGTCTCCACACCCTGTTCACAAGTCTGTGGGAGGAGAGGCTGCACTCCTCCATCCCGGGTGTCTGGGCTGCTCACCAGGCCAACTCAGGCTTCCCACATCCTGCACCCTGGGCTGGGCATGAAACCGATCCAATCGTCCCGTAGGCTGTTCTTTTTGATAAACATAGAAACTGACCCTTCTGGTCTTCAAGCTTGAACCTTACAGTTGTTTTATCTGAATTCCTTCCTCAGGAAATGACCTTGGGGCCTCTCAAAGTATCAAAGAACCGAAACTCACCAGATCACCACATCCAGGCAATGAGATGCTGGACCCCCTCATTCATCAGGATTGCTTTCTGGGCCCTCCCGAGTTCCTGTTTTCCTACACATTGGTGCATTTCTTCCCTGCTATATAAACCCTTAGTTTTAGTCAGGGAGATGGATTTGAGACTTAACTCCCATCCCCCGGCTGCAGCACCCAATTAAAGCTGTCTTCCCTGGTAATTGTCTTCGTCTCAGTCTTTGGCTTTCTGTGCCGCCAGCAGCAGGACCTAGACCAAACCCTTGGTATTTTGGTAACAGGCACACCCCCAGGAAAGGACCCCGGACACGGCTCCCACCTCTAGGCTTAAAGCGAATGCACTTCCCGCACCTCCAGTCTTCCGTGTAGCAGCTTTTACCTACGTATGTCTGTGCCACATCCAGTCCTGAGACAGCTGAGTGACCCTGAGAAAGGCTTCCCCGACACGGGAACAGAGGCTGGAGGGCTGGGGCTGGCAGAGGGCGGCAGGACTGCGGGGACACTCTTAGAGCGCTAAAAAGTCAATGCAGACACAGCAATAAAAGCATGCCATTTTCCAAAGCAGGCTCCGGCTTCCGCCTCTGCTGCTTTAAGAAGGGGTTGGGGTACAGGAGGTAGGGGGAACCTCCTCCAGCTGGAGCTGATGCGGTGAGCAAGGCTCTGCTCTGGAGGCCTCTGCAGCCGGCACCCTTCTGGGGACTGGGAAGGGAGCAGGGAAGGCAGCAGCCCAGGGAAAGCCTCGTCCCCCTGGAGCCGAGGCACTTGGCGGGAGAGCAGGATGAGAGTGGGCTGGAGAGCAGCCACACTGGCGGGGAAGGATGGGTGAAGGGATTCCACAGGTGTCTAGAAAGCTGGAAAGAGCTCCTTAGCAGGTCCAAGCCCCAGGTGTAGGGGAGGACCAGATGTGGAGGACAAAGACCATTGTCCAGGGGGATCTCCAGGCATTGGCATTATTGGGTCCTACTGAGATGGGGCCGTCAAGGAGAAAACACAGGCTGTGTGTGCCAGGGCGACAAATGAGTGCTGCTACCAAGCTCTGTCCTGTTTTCTGTGCACATCTCAGAGCCCCTCCAGTGACTGTCATCTCCGGCCTCCTCCTGCACCTCTGTGTTTGTAGACATCTTCTCACATTTCAGATCCTGCTGAGCCTCTGGGCCCCCTGCACGTGCCTTCTGACTCTCAGCTGCTGGGATGGGCACCTCTGTGCCCTGTGCCAGCGACCCTCCTGCAGCTCCCGACACATCTCCTTTTTTTTCCTGTGCCCTGCACAGGGTGGGCCTAGAAGCTCGGGGGAATTTGTACCCTTGGACACAGCCCCCCACCGATGCGGCCAAGAGTCACTGGATAAATGTCTTAGTTTCTCACCCTTTGAAGGACAACTCTGAGGTGTAGCTGACTGTGGAGCGAATGAAATGAAACGGATGCACAGCGATGGGTGTGGACAAAGGAACACCGACTTCTCAGGCTGCCGATACGTATCTCAGTAGAAGCACAGGGGAGGGGGAATGCTATATAGAGAAATATTGCTGTAGTATCTGAAGAGTTTAGAATGTATTGACCTAATATAGGAACAATAAAAGTGAAAACATTGGGAAAAAATTTAGATGAACTTTATTTGATTGTTGGAATGGAAAAGACTTTCTTCCTTCCTTTCTCTTCCTTCCTTCCTTCCTTCCTTCCTTCCTTCCTTCCTTCCTTCCTTCCTTCCTTCCTTCCTTTCTCTCTCTCTCTCTCTCTCTCTCTCTCTCTCTTTCTTTCTTTCTTCTTTCTTTCATTTTTCCATTATTATACTTTAAGCTCTGGGGTACATGTGCGCAATGTGCAGGTTTGTTACGTAGGTATACGTGTGCCATGCTGGTTTGCTGCACCCATCAACTCGTTGACCCAGCAATTTCATTACTGGGTATATACCCAAAGGATTATGAATCACTCTACTATAAAAACACATGCACACGTATGTTTATTGCAGTACTGTTCACAATAGCAAAGACTTGGAACCAACTCAAATGCCCATCAATGTTAGACCGGATTTTAAAAATGCGGCACATATACACCATGGAATATATGCAGCCATGAAAAAGAATGAGTTCGTGTCGTTTGCAGAGACGTGGATGAAGCTGGAAACCATCATTCTCGGCAAACTAACACAGGAACAGAAAACCAAACACTGCGTGTTCTCACTCATAAGTGGGAGTTGAACAATGAAAACACACGGACACAGGGAGGGGAACATCACACACCGGGGTCTGTCGGGGGTGGGGGGCTGGGGGAGGGATAGCGTCGGAAAAGACTGTTCTAAGCCTACTAGCAATGAGAATAATGATAACCAGTAACATTTGTTGGGTGGTTACCACGTCCCAAACCACTGTCGTAGGCACTAGACAAGAATCAGCTCATTTATCCAGAAATACACCACATTTTCATTGTCGTTATCCTTGGCGGCGAGATAATGGTTGGTTTTTTATTTTCTCTTCCAAACTTGCCCACATTTCCTCTTCTTTTACAGTGAACATGTATTACATTTATAAGCAGAAAGTGATTAAGAAAGTTATTCATTACTTGCTGTTGAGGAAAATTTCTAATGAGCTCCGGAGTGAGCCAGTTTGCCAAAGTTTAAATTAGCCTGTTCAATTCACTGGAGGCCGTATTTTTCCTCCGAAACTTGTTCTAATTGGCACCTTTGCTTGACGCAATGAGGCGGACGGTGCCGTGATGAAGTCCCTGAAGTCACCAAGCCTTGGGGCCCACGCTAGACACCATGGGGCCGATGTCGCCCGGCTCTCCCGGTTGTCTCTGTGGCTTTCAGCCACTTCCAAAAAACCATTGTTTCCAAATTCCATACACGCAGTTCATCCTACCTTGAAAGTTATTCCTCCAGAGGGCTGTTGATAGTTTGCTTCATCAGCATTTTGTCACTACCACACAATGAGATTTTTTTTTTTTCTTCCACACCTTGGGGGCACTCATGAAGAACACATGTGTGCTTAAACACAAAATGTACCAAGGCCCGTAAGAGCCCCTCCTCTCCAGAGGGCTGGTCCTGGTCCACACACACGCTGGCAGTGACAGCCTTTGTGTTTCCGAATCAGAGAAGACTTGCTCGGAATGGATGAAATGTATTTGAAATCACATTTGGCATCATCTGGAATGGCGAAGCTTCAGAGGTGACAGGGCCAGGATGTCTATATTCAGAGAGGGCCATCGAATTAAAGTTAAGCAGGGGTCTCTTTGCTTGAATTCCGGAGTTTCAAACCAGTACAGTCATGTGAGCTTGGATGGCCTGTAGGTACTTCCAACCCAACCTGCCCCCAGCCGACCTCACTGCCTGTCCCCCGACTCCCGGAATGGCTTCCCTCTGCTTCGTTCTCTGTCTTGGCGACACGTGTTTCCATGGCCCCGCACTCTGTCATCTCACCTTCCATCTAATCAGTTTCCTTCAATGTGTCGTCTCCACCCTCCCCAGGCCAGGTCGGCATCATCTCTCACCTATATGATGAGAACAATCTCCCCCGCTCTACACAGATTTCCAGCCCCTTTCCCAGGAATTTGGCCTGAGTGGGGTGGTCTAAGTGGGGATGGTGTAGGCTGGCCTCATGTGGACCAGGGGGAGGGCCCAGCCATACCTACCAGGGCTGGTGAGAGCGGCTTGTTTCACCCTGTGGGGGTCATTGCGGGCTCTTGTGTGGGACTCAGGATGGGGGTCTGTTGGGAAGCCCCGGCTGGCCTAGTCACCTGGCCTTGAGCCTTTGGTCTTCTCTGAGCGCCCACCCGCCATCACTTGAGGACAGTGAAAGGCAGCTGCGTTGACCCTTTGAGCAGCATGTGGCCGTTCCTAGGTTTGGTGGTAGGGGTGAGTGACCCTTTCCTGTGCAGGAATGGCGAGTACCCATTGTATGACAGTGATTTGTCTTAGTGCCTTATAGCCCAGCCTACTTTGTGAGCTCCATAAAGGCAGGAAGCTTGTCTGGAGCTTTTCTGTATCCCCAGTGCCAAACCCTGTACCGGGGAGACAGGAGGTACTCTCTCATTCTTTCTTTCAAGAAATATTTCCTGGCCGGGTGTGGTGGCTCACGCCTGTCATCCCACCATGCTGTAGAAGATGGAGTTGAGCATGTGAGTGAGGACCACACACAGCACAGGGAGTACCAGGTCGCCCAAGCCAAAGTATGCAGAGTTGGGAAAGATATAGCAGGGGACTGAAGTGAGGTAGAAAAGACAGATCATAGTGAGGTGGGCAACACAGGTAGGAAAGACTTTTCTTCAGCCCTGGGTGGAATGAGTCCTGAACAGCAGCACAAGGTGTCCATAGGAGACCATGACCAGAATGCAGAGTGCAAGAGCCACCAGAAACCTGAAGAAGATCAGGGCAAGTTCATTGGTATGTGTGCTGGAGCAACAGAGTCTGAGCAGGGAGGGAGGTCGCAGAAGAAGTGTGTGATGAGGCAAGGCCTGCAGAACTCGGGTAGAGCTGTGAGGATGGTGTAGGTGAATGCGTTGGCCAAGGCCAGCAGGCAGGAGATGGAAGTGAAGCCCCTGTGGGTCAGTCGGCCCACGACGACTGAGTAGTGCAATGGCTGGCAGATAGCTGCATAGTAATCATAGGCCACGGCTGTGAGGAGGAAGAACTCCCAGGGTGCCAGGACGTGGAGAAAGCATATCTGGATGAGACAAGCATAATAAGGCATGGGCCCCACTAGAGCCAGCAAATGCACCAGCACCTAAGGCATCATGTTGGAGATACAGGCAGCATCCATCAGCGAGAGGCTGCCCAAGAAGAAGTACATGGGAGTGTGGTGTCAGTAGTCCACTGCGAACATGTGGCTCCCAATCCACAACCACTATGTAGATCAGCAGAAAGGTGGTGAACAGCAGGGGCCTCCAAGCCTTGCTGTCCCTCAGGCCTTCCAGAAGCAACTGGGACACTAGGGTCCCATTCCACAGCTGCAAGGAACCACGCACAGAACCCTGCACCCTGTAGTGTCCAACTCAGAGTCAGATGAGAGTCTAGGTGTGGAGTCCCAACTTACAAGGAGAAGATGGGATGAGGGAAGGACTAATGACTAGGCAGGCAGGTTTCAGATTTAATGGAGGAAGACTTGTTGGTTCAATACAATGAGGAGCCTCAAATGGCCAGGCAAATCTTTCATCTCCTGTTGAATAGAGCTTTTTTTGGGAGGAAGTGATGGGGATCAGCCTTTAGGGTATCCATGGATGGCTTTGCTGGCAAAACTGTGGCAGGTGGGAGGGCAGATACATATACAGAAAAAGTCTCTATTCCTGGAACAAAAATCCTCCTGCTCCCTGAATGAGAGAGTGGGTCCAGTAAAGTCCACCTTCCACCAGGCAGTTGGCTGCTCCCCCTGAGGTGACAACCTAATAAGCATTGCTTTACATTGGGTACACAGCAGTGGTAAGTACCCAGATCAGCCTCGGTGTGGTAAAGACCATGTTGTGTCATCCTTCCCGTAGCTGTGTCTCAAATCTCCCTGTTTGCAGAGTCAGCCCAAGCTGTGTGGAAGGCTGCGGCCATCAGCTTGTGCGTGCCTACCTACCTATGTGTCCAAAACTAGGTCTGCCAGTCCAAAGACATCAGGACAACAGACACCAACCTGTCTTGTCTGTGAGGAAGGTGTGGGAGGAGGAAGAGGGTGTCTGGTATCTGGAGCGGCTTGTGGCTTGAAGGAGCATTTCACCGAGCAAGGTTCCCACAGAGAGCCTGCCCCTGGGGCTGACACCGTATCTATGTCCTGTTCTCTGACACTTGGCCCTGTGCAGGCAGCATTCTTCTTTTCTTAGGCCTGTGCAGGAGGGACCTGCAGCCAGAGACCTGGAGCCAAAATCACAGGGCCCCTTGCACCTAGGTCGGAGCATGGGTCAAGGGGTCAGACCAGGTCGGCCTCCCTTCAGTTGTAGCCAACTTGAGTCTTTTTTTTCATTCCCCAGATAATCTGACCCCAAGGAAAGTAATTCAACACTGCAGAAATGACGGAGACGGAGTGAAAGTTTACACATGCACACTCCCCCTGCAACCCACAGAGTGACTACTGTTACCACGCTGGGTAGGTGCTGATAGCTAGAGTTCATGTTCCACATATCACATAAGGCTATATCTTTATAATTTCTTTCCTTCTACTAACATTGTGCTTGCTTTGTTCTTGCAATTCTAGTTTCTTGAAATGCAACATTAGGTCATTTATTTGAGATATTTCTTCTTTTTGATGTAGGCATTTATTGCTATAAACTTCCCTGTTAGAACTGGTTTTCCTGTATTCCATAGGTTTTGATATTTTGTTTCCAATTTCTTTACTCCCAGGGAATGTTTAAATTTCCCTTTTAATTTCTTAATTGACCCATTGATTGTTTAGGAGTAGATTTTTAAATTTAGATATTAATATGGTTTGGCTCTGTGTCCCCATCCAAATCTCAATTCAAATTGTAATCCCCATAATCCCCATGTGTTAAGGAAGGGACCCAGTGGGAGGTGAATGGATCACTGGGGAAGTTTCTCCCATGCTGTTCTCCTCATAGTGAGTGAATTCTCATGAGATGTGATAGTTTTATAAGTATTTGGAAGTTCCTCCTTCACTCTCTCTTCTCTCTGCTGCTGCCTTACAAAGAGGTGCTTGCTTCCCCTTTGCTCTCTGCCATTATTGTAAGTTTCCTGAGGTTTCCCCAGCCACGTAGAACTGTGAGTCAATTAAACCTCTTTTGTTTATGAATTACGCAATCTTGGGTAGTATATTTATAGTAGTGTGGGAACAAACTAATATAGTAAACTGGTACTGCAGAGAATGGGGCACTGCTATAAAGTTTGTTACATAAGTAAATGTGTGCCATGGTTGTTTGCTACACCTATCAACACATCACCTAGGTATTAAGCCCTGCATGCATTAGCTGTTTATCCTGATGCTCTAGGAGCCAAATGTTAATCACCAAAACAATTGGGAAAATGTCTCCAGGGCATGTCACAGATCTTGGCAGCAGCCCCTCCCATCACAGATCCAGAAGCTTAGAAGGGAAAAATGGTTTCCTGGTTTGGGTCCAGGGCCTCTGCTGCTCTATGAAGTCTTGGGACTTGGTGCTTTGCATTCCAGCTGCACCAGCTGCAGCTGGGGCTACAAGGGGCCAAGGTATAGCTCAGGCAGTGGCTTCAGAGGGTGCAAGCCCCAAAACTTGGTGGCTTTCATGTGGTGTTGGGCCTGCAAATTCATGAAAGTCAAGAAGTGAAGTTGGGGAACCTCCACCTAGATTTCAGAGGATGCATGGAAACACCTGGACGTCCAGGCAGAAGTCTGCTGTAGGGGCCAAGCCCTCATGGAGAACTTCTGCTAGGGCAATGTAGAAGGTATATGTGGGGTTGGAGCACCCATAGAGTCCCCATTCACTAGAATGGCATTCACCCATCCACCAGAAATGCTGGGTGATGGTTCACCAATTATTATGTTGCCTCTCTGAGAGTGATAATCTGGCCATGCCAGGGGGAGAGGCCGTTTCCTGATGGTCCACACTTGTTAACATCAAAATGTTAATTGGATGCAGGCCCCAGGGAGAAGAAACTTTCTGGGCATGCATATTAAGAGACAAAAATGGTGAAGTATGATCTTCCATTGGAAAAAGGAAGAAAGCCTCAGGTGGGCATGCATGTATAACTCCCTAGACACACTGGGCATGCTCACTTCCCAAGGGTAAGGAGGGCTCTGTGCATGTGGGCAGCCCACCCTAAGGGAAGAATCATGGGAAAGAGGTGAGCTTATAAATGTCCTAGGATCACAGTTAAACAGGGCACTTGACCTTCTCTCTTTAATTAAACCTTCATGTGCCCCCTTGGGTCTCTTCCAAGTGCACCTTGCTTTCCTGTTGTAAGGCATTTTAAAATAAACTTCCATTCCTGCTCTGGAACTTGCCTCGGTCTCTTTTTCTGCATTATGCCCTGCAGTCGAATTCTTTCTTCTAAGGAGGCAAGGACTGAAGTTGCTACGGACCCATACAGATAGGCCAACGGTAACTTGGGGTATCTCAAATCTCTGCCACTGCTAACAAGTTCTCACAAGATCTGATGGTTTTGTAAGGCAGTTTTCCCTGCTCTTACTCACTCTTTCTCACTTGCCACCATGTAAGATGTGCCTGCTTCCCTTTCCACCATTTCCTGAGGCCTCCCCAGCCATGCAGAACTGTGAGCCAATTAAACCTCTTTCCTGTATAAATTACCCAGTCCTGGGCATGTCTTTCCAGTAGTGTGAGAACAAACTAATACAGATATATGTGTGGATTATCTGAAGTCCCTCATTTTCTAGTTTTATACCATTTTGTGATCAGAAAAGATACCTGATATGACTTCAGTCTTCTCGAATTTGTTAAGACTTGTTTGGTGGCATAACATATTATATATCTCAGAGAATGTTCCATGTGCAGTTGGGAAGAAAGTGTATTCTGCAGCTATTGGATGGATTTTTCTGTATATATGTGTTAGATCCATTTGCTCTAGAGTGTAGTATATGCTTCTTGTTTCTTATTCATTTTCTGTCTTGGTGATTTTTCCATTACTGAAAGAGGTTGTTAAAGCCCCCTAGTATTATTGTATTGCAGTCTGTCTCTTTTTCAGACAAATTAATATTTCTTTTATATATTTAGGTGCTCTAATATTGAGTGTACATATGTTTACAATTGCTATACCCTTTTGTTGAAATGACCACTTTATCATTAGTGATTTTCTTTGTCTCTTTTTAGAGGTTTTGACTTAATGTCTATTTATCTCATACAACTATAGCTATTGCTGCTCTCTTTGTGTTTTCATTAGAGTGGAGTATCTTTTTTCATCCCTTCACTTTGACTCTATGTGTCTTTACAGGTGAAATAAGTCTCTTGTAGGTAACAAATGGCTGGGTCTTAATTTGTAAATCCATTTAGCTAGTCTATGTTGTTTGATTGGACAATATATCCCATTTACATTCAAGGTAATTGTTGATAAGTAGGAACTTACTACTGCCATTTTGTTAATTGTTTCCTAATTGCTTTGTCAATTCTCTCTTTTTCCTTCTCCTACTGATTTTCTTTGTGGTTAAGGGATTACTCTTGTAGTATGTTTTGGTTCTTTGTTTTTTATTTTTTGTTTATCTGTTATAGCTTTTTGCTTTGTGGTTACCATGAGGCTTAAAGGAAACATCTTAAAGTTATAACAGGTTATTTAAAGCTGGTAACAACTTAGGTCACAAAAATAAAAACCTCTGCACATTTACTCCACTCCCTCCACACACAATTTTTCGAGACAGGAACTCACTCTGTTGACGTGGTTATAGTGAGGTGGCATGATCAGAGCTCACTGTAGACTCGACCACTGGGGCTCAAGTGATTCTCCTGCCTCAACCTCCCCAGAGGCTGAGATTACAAGCACAAGCCACTATGCCTAGGTAATGTCTTTTTCTTTTTACTACAGATGAGGTTTCCCCATGATGCCCAGTGTGGTCTTGAACTCTTGAGCTCCAGCAATCCTTCCACTTCAGCACAATATGCTGGGATTACAGGTGGCAGCCACTGCATCTGGCCCATATTTTGAGTTTTTCATGTCACATTTTACAACTGTTCATATTGCATATTTTAAAATAAACCATTGTCGTTATTCTTTTTTAATTATTATACTTTAAGTTCTAGGGTACATGTGCACAATGTGCAGGTTTGTTACATAGGTATACATGTGCCATGTTGGTTTGCTGCACCCATCAACTCGTCATTTACATTAGGTATATATCCTAATGCTATCCCTCCCCCAGCTCCCCACCCCCAGAGAGGTGTGGTGTTCCCCACCCTGTGTCCAAGTATTCTCATTCTTCAATTCCTGCCTACAAGTGAGAACATTTGGTGTTTGGTTTTCTGCGTTTGTGATAATTTGCTGAGAATGATGGTTTCCAGCTGCATCCATGTCCCTGCAAAGGACATGAACTCATCCGTTTTTATGGCTGCATAGTATTCCATGGTGTGTATGTGCCACATTTTCTTAATCCAGTCTATCATTGATGGACATTTGGGTTGGTTCCAAGTCTTTGCTATTGTGAATAGTGCCACAATAAACATACGTGTGCATGTGTCTTTATAGTAGGATGACTTATAATCCTTTGGGTATATATCCAGTAATGGGATGGCTAGGTCAAATGGTATTTCTAGTTCTAGATCCTTGAGGAATCGCCACACTGTCTTCCACAATGGTTGAACTAATTTACACTCCCACCAACAGTGTAAAAGCGTTCCTGTTTCTCCACATCCTCTACAGCATCTGTTGTTTCCTGACATTTTAATGATTGCCATTCTAACTGGCGTGAGATGGTATCTCATTGCGGTTTTGATTTGCATTTCTCTGATGACCAGTGATGATGAGCATTTTTTCATGTATCTGTTGGCTGCATAGATGTCTTCTTTTCAGAAATGTCTGTTCATATCCTCTGCCCACTTTTTGATGGGGTTGTTTGTTGTAAATTTGTTTAAGTTCTTTGTAGATTCTGGATATTAGCCCTTTGTCAGATGGGTAAATTGCAAACATTTTCTCCCATTCTGTAGGTTGCCTGTTCACGCTGATCGTAGTTTCTTTTGCTGTGCAGAAGCTCTTTAGTTCAATTAGATCCCATTTGTCTATTTCGGCTTTTGTTGCTATTGCTTTTGGTGTTTTAGTCATGAAGTCCTTGCCCATGCCTATGTCCTGAATGGTATTGCCTAAGTCTTTTTTTTTTCTTTTTGGTTTTAAGTCTAACATTTAAGTCTTTAATCCATCTTGAGTTAATTTTTGTATAAGGTATAAGGAAGGGATCCAATTTCAGCTTTCTAAATATGGCTAGCCAGTTTTCCCAGCACCATTTATTAAATAGGGAATCCTTTCCTCATTTCTTGTTTTTGTCAGGTTTGTCAAAGATCAGATGGCTGTAGATGTGTGGTGTTATTTCTGAGGCCTCTGTTCTGTTCCATTGGTCTATATCTCTGTTTTGGTACCAGTACAATGCTGTTTTGGTTACTGTAGCCTTGTAGTATAGTTTGAAGTCAGGTAGTGTAATGCCTCCAGCTTTGATCTTTTTGCTTAGGATTGTCTTGGCAATGCGGGGTCTTTTTTGGTTCCATATGAACTTTAAAGTTGTTTTTTCCAATTCTGTGAAGAAAGTCATTGGTAGCTTGATGGGGATGGCATTGAATCTATAAATTACCTTGGGCAGTATGGTCATTTTCACGATATTGATTCTTCCTATCCATAAGCATGGAATGTTCTTCCATTTGTTTGTGTCCTCTTTTATTTTGTTGAGCAGTGGTTTGTAGTTCTCCTTGAAGAGGTCCTTCACATCCCTTGTAAGTTGTATTCCTAGGTATTTTATTCTCTTTGTAGCAAATGTTCACTCATGATTTGGCTCTCTGTTTGTCTGTTATTGGTGTATAGAAATGCATGTGATTTTTGCACATTGATTTTGTATCCTGAGACTTTGCTGAAGTTGCTTATCAGCTTAAAGCTGAGACAATGGGGTTTTCTAAACATACAATCATGTCATCTGCAAACAGGGACAATATGACTTCCTCTTTTCCTAGTTGAATACCCTTTATTTCTTTCTCTTGCCTGATTGCCCTGGCCAGAACTTCGAACACTATGTTGAACAGGAGTGGTGAGAGAGGGCATCCTTGTCTTGTGCTGGTTTTCAAAGGGAATCCTTCCAGTTTTGCCCATTCAGTATGCTATTGACTGTGGGTTCATCATAAATAGCTCTTATTATTTTGAGATACGTTCCATCAATACCGAATTTATTGAGAGTTTTTAGCATGAAGGGCTGTTGAATTTTGTTGAAGGCTTTTTCTGCATCTATTGAAATAATCATGTGGTTTTTGTCATTGGTTCTGTTTATGTGATGGATTATGTTTATTGATTTACATATGTTGAACCAGCCTTGTATCCCAGGGAGGAAGCCAACTTGATTGTGGTGGATAAGCTTTTTGATGTGCTGCTGAATTCAGTTAGCCAGTATTTTATTGAGGATTTTCGCATCGATGTTCATCAGAGATATTGGTCTAAAATTCTTTTTTTGTTGTATCTCTGCCAGGCTTTGGTATCAGGATGATGCTGGCCTCATAAAATGAGTTATGGAGAATTCCCTCTTTTTCTATTGATTGGAATAGTTTCAGAAGGAATGGTAGCAGCTCCTCTTCGTACCTCTGGTAGAATTCGGCTGTGAATCTGTCTGGTCCTGGACTCTTTTTGATTGGTAGGCTATTAATTATTGCCTCAATTCAGAGCCTGTTATTGGTCTATTTAGAGATTCAACTTCTTCCTGGTTTAGCCTTAGGAGGGTGTGTGTGTCCAGGAATTTATCTATTTCTTCTAGATTTCTAGTTTATTTGCATAGAGGTGTTTATAATATTCTCTGATGGTAGTTTGTATTTCTGTGGGATCAGTGGTGATATCCCCTTTACCATTTTTTGTTGCGTCTATTTGATTCATTTTTTTTAGATGGAGTCTCACTCTGTCGCCCAGGCTGGAGTGCTGTGGTGTGATCTCGGCTCACTGAAAGCTCTGCCTCCCGGGTTCACACTGTTCTCCTGTCTCAGCCTCCCAGGTAGCTGGGACTACAGGCGCCTGCCACCATGCCTGGCTAATTTTGTGTGTGTGTGTGTGTGTGTGTGTGTGTGTGTGTGTGTGTGTTTAGCAGAGACAGGGTTTCACCATGTTAGCCAGGTGGACCTTGTGATCTGCCCATCTCAGCCTCCCAACGTGCTGGGATTACAGGCATGAGCAACCACACCCAGCCTATTTGATTCTTTTATTTTTTCTTCTTTATTCATCTTGCTAGAAGTCTATCAATTTTGTTGATCTTTTCAAAAAACCAGCTCCTGGATTCATTGATTTTTTTGAAGTGTTTTTTTGTCTCTATCTCCTTCAGTTCTGCTCTGGCCTTCTGCTAGCTTTTGAATTTGTTTGCTTTTGCTTCTCTAGTTTTTTAAATTTTGATGTTAGGGTGTCGATTTTAGATCTTTCCTGCTTTCTCTTGTGGGCATTTAGTGCTGTAAATTTGCCTCTACACATTGTGTTAAATGTGTCCCAGATATTCTGGTACATTGTGTCTTTGTTCTCACTGGTTTCAAAGAACATCTTTATTTCTGTCTCCATTTTGTTATTTACCCAGTAGTCATTCAGAAGCAGTTTGTTCAGTTTCCATGTAGTTTTGCGGTTTTTAATGAGTTTCTTAATCGTGAGTTCTAATTTGATTGCACTGTGGTCTGAGAGACAGTTTGTTGTGATTTCTGTTCTTTTATATTTGCTGAGGAGCACTTTACTCCCAATTATATGATCAACTTTAGAATTAGTGCAATGTGGTGCTGAGAAGAATGTATATTCTGTTGATCTGGGGTGGAGAGTTCTGTAGATGTCTATTAGGTCCTCTTGGTGCAGAGCTGAGTTCAAGTCCTGGATATCCTTGTTAACCTCCTGTCTCATTTATCTGTCTAATATTGACAGTGGGGTGTTAAAGTCTCCCATTATTATTGTGTGGGAGTCTAAGTCTCTTTGTAGGTCTCTAGGGACTTGCTTTATGAATCTGGATGTTCCTATATTGGGTGCATATATATTTAGGATAGTTAGCTCTTCTTGTTAAATTAATCCCTTTACCATTATGTAATGGCCTTGTCTCTTTTGATCTTTGTTGGTTTAAAGTCTGTTTTATCAGAGACTAGGCTTTTTTTTTTGGTTCTCCATTTGCTTGGTAGATCTTCCTCCATCCCTTTATTTTGAGCCTATGTGTGTCTCTGCAGTGAGATGGGTCTCCTGAATGCAGCACACTGATGGGTCTTGACTCTTTATCCAATGTGCCAGTCTGTGTCTTTTAATTGGGGCATTTAGCCCATTTACTTTTAAGGTTAATATTGTTATGTGGGAATTCGATCCTGTCATTATGATGTTAGCTGGTTATTTTGCCCATTGACTCATGCAGTTTCTTCATAGCATCGATGGTCTTTACAATTTGGCATGTTTTTGCAGTGGCTGGTTCCAGTTGTTCCTTACCATGTTTAGTGCTTCCTTCAGGAGCTCTCATAATGCAGGCCTGGTGGTGACAAAATCTCTCAGCATTTGCTTGTCTGTAAAGGAATTTATTTCTCCTTCACTTATGAAGCTTAGTTTGGCTAGATATGAAATTCTGGGTTGAAAATTCTTTCCTTAAGAATGTTGAATATTGGCCCCCACTCTCTTCTGGCTTGTAAGGTTTCTGCTGAGAGGTCCGCTGTTAGTCTGATGGGCTTCCCTTTGTGGGTAACGTGACCTTTCTCTCTGGCTGCCTTTAACATTTTTTCCTTCATTTCAACCTTGGTAAATCTGACATTTTATGTCTTGGGGTTGCTTTTCTCAAGGAGTATCTTTGTGGTGTTCTCTGTATTTCCTGAATTTGAATGTTGGCCTGTCTTGCTAGGTTGGGGAAGTTCTCCTGGATAATATGCTGCAGAGTGTTTTCCAACTTGGTTCCATTCTCCCTGATAGTTTCAGGTACACCAATCAGACGTAGATTTGGTCTTTTCACATAGTCCCATATTTCTTGGAGGCTTTGCTCTTTTCTTTTCACTCTTTTTTCTCTAAACTTGTCTTCTTGCTTTATTTCATTAATTTGATCTTCAATCACTGATATCCTTTCTTCCACTTGATGGAATCGGCTATTGAAGCTTGTGCATGCATCACGAAGTTTTTGTGCCATGGTTTTCAGTTCCATCAGGTCATTTAAGGTCTTCTCTACAATGTTTATTCTAGTTAGCCATTCATCTAACCTTTTTTCTCAAGGTTTTTAGCTTCCTTGCGATGGGTTAGAACATGCTCCTTTAGCTTGGAGAAGTTTGTTATTACTGACCTTCTGAAGCCTACTTCTGTCAACTCGTCAAAGCCATTCTCCATGCAGTTTTGTTCCATTGCTGGCGAGGAGCTGCAATCCTTTGGAGGAGAAGAGGTGCTCTAGTTTTTAGAATTTTTAGATGTTCTGCTCTGATTTCTCCCCATCTTTGTGGTTTTATCTACCTTTGGTCTTTGATGTTGGTGACCTACAGATGGGAATTTGGTGTAGATGTCTCTTTTGTTGATGTTGATCCAATTCCTTCCAGTTTATTAGTTTTCCTTCTAAAGGTCAGGTCCCTCAGCTGCAGGTCTTTTGGTTTGCTGGAGGTCCACTCCAGACCCTGTTTGCCTGGTATCACCAGTGGAGGCTGCAGAACAGCAAATATTGCAGAACAACAAATATTGCTGCCTGATCCTTCCTCTGGAATCTTCGTCCCAGAGAGGCACCCACCTGTATGAGGTGTCTGTCAGTCCCTACTGGAAGGTGTCTCCCAGTTAGGCTACACAGGGGTCAGGGACCCACTTCAGGAGGTAGTCTGTCCATTTTCAGAGCTCAAACACTGTGCTGGGAGAACCAATACTCTTTTCAGAGTTGTCAGACATGGACGTTTATGTCTGCAGAAGTTTTTGCTGCCTTTTGTTCAGCTATGCCCTGCCCATAGAGGTGGAGTCTACAGAGGCGGTAGGCCTTGCTGAGCTGTGGTGGGCTCCACCCAGTTCGAGCTTCCTGGCTGCTTTGTTTACCTACTCAAGCCTCAGCAATGGGGGACGCCCCTCTTCCCACCAGGCTGCTGCCTTGCAGGTTGGTCTCAGACTGCTGCGCTAGCAGTAAGCAAGGCTCCGTGGGCATGGGATACACCAAGCCAGGCACGGGAGAGAATCTCCTGGTCTGCTGGTTGCTAAGACCGTGGGAAAAGTGCAGTATTTGGGCAATAGTGTCCCAGTTTCCCAGGTCCAGTCTGTCACAGCTTCCCTTGTCTAGGAAAGGGAAATCCCCTGACCCATTGCACTTCCCGGGTGAGGTGATGCCCCGCCCTGCTTTGGCTCACACTCTGTGGACTGCACCCGCTGTCCAACCAGTCCCAAATAGATGAACGAGGTACCTCAGTGGAAATGCAGAAATCACCCTTCTTCTGCATCAATCACACTGGGAGCTGCAGATCGGAGCTGTTCCTGTTAGGCCATCTTGGAAAGGAGCCCCTTTGTCATTATTCTTTATAGTTTTGTCTTTTAACCTTCATGCTAAAGAAGTAAGCAAAGTATACACCATCATTACAGTAATATTGTAAATGGAACTGTGTACTCACTTTTATCAGTGAGTTTGATAAATTCAGACATTATCATATTCATTAACATCCTTTTCTTTCAGCTTGAAGAACTCCCTTTAGCTTTTCTGTAAGATAGGTCTAGTGATTATGAATTGTCTCTGCTTTTGTTTTTCTGAGAAAGTCTCTATTGTCTTGATTTCTGGGTATAGTGTTTTTAGTAGGTAGTTCTTTTTTTCCTTCAGCACTTTGAATATACTATCTCACTCCCTCTTGGCCTGTAAGGTTTCTACTGAAAAGTCAGCTACTAGACATATGGAACTCCCTTATATGTTATTTGCTTCCTTTCTCTTGTTGCTTTCAGAATTCTCTTTTTGCCTTAGGTATTTGACAATTCAATTCTAATATGTCATGGGGTAGTCTTATTTGGATTCAATCTGATTGGTGTCCTTTGACCTTTCAGTACCTGAATATTTATATTTTTCTCCACTTTGGGAAATTTTCTATTATTTCTTTAAATAAGCTTTCTACCTAGTTATTTTTCTCAGTCCTGCTTGAACTCTGATGACCCAAACGCTTGCCCTTTTGATGCAGTCTCATAAATCCCTTAAGCTTTTTTCATTCCTTTTTATGATCCTTTTTTGCTCCTTTGATTGGATAATTTCAAATGTTCTGCTGTTGAGCTCACTGCTGCTGCTGCTTCTTCTTGATCAAGTCTGAAGTTGAGGCGTTCTATTGACGTTTTAGGGTTCAATTATTGTATTCCACAAATTTTTTTTGAGACAGAGTATCTCTCTATCAACCAGGCTTGAGTGCAGTAGTGGAATCTCAGTCACTGCAACCTCCACCTCCTGGGCTCAAGCAATTCTTTCACCTCAGCCTCTCAAGTAGCTGGTACCACAGTCTTGAGACACCACGCCAGCCTATTTTCTGCAATTTTTGTAGAGACAGGGTTTCACCATATTGCTCACGCTGGTCTCAAACTGTTGAGCTCAATTGATCCACCTGTTTTGGCATCTCAAAGTGCTGGGATTACAGATGTGAGCTACTAAGCTCCACAAGCAATTGTATTCTTCATCTTTAGGATTTCTATTTGGTTTGTTGTTGTTGTTGTTGTTGTTTGTTTCCATTTCTTTGTCAAATTTTTCATTTTGTTCATGAATTTTTATTTTAATTATTTGTATTTTTGTAGTTCTCTGAACTTCTTTAAGAGGATTATTCTGAATTATTTCTCAGTTATTTCATAGATCTCCTTCTCTAATGGGTCTGTTACTGAAGCTTTATTAGTTTCTTCTGGTGTGTTGTATTTCTCAGGTTTTTTCATAATCCTTGTGTTTTTACATTGATGTCTGTGCATTTGAGGACATAGCCACCTCTTTCATTCTTTGCAGGTCTTCTTTGGTGGTAATAGACCTTTACTATTTAGTCTAACCTGAGATTCTGAATGGGCCAGCTGGTTGCAAACATACCCAAGCAGTCTTTGGCGTCATGTTCTTGAGTTACTTCCCGTGCTCTGAGTTTGAATGGTAGTGCAGCCTCGGCACCATGGTCCAGTGAGACTGCTGGCTGGAGTCCACTGTCAGGTGGGGCTGCTGGCTGGGCTCTGCAATCAACTCTGATTAGGCAGGGTTGCAGTTGTCTTCCCAGACCATGTGGTAATATTGTTTGGAATCTGTGTCGTGTTTCCTAAAGTGTGATGCCGTTGGCTAGTTTCTCCAGTGTAGTGCCTGCCGCCATTGGCTGGAATGCAGAGCAATCACCAAAATCTGTTCCCTTGTCAGTGTAAGCTCCACCCCTATCCTCCATCTCCAACTTACCCCAAGTGTCCAACCCTGCTGGCACTCCCAATGTTCCCTGAAGTATGTGATAAGACTAAGCCTCCTCAAAGGGGTTCAGAATGGTGGGGAAGACAAATGTCAGCCTCCAACTCACTGCTCCCACGGTAGAAACTATGAGCTCAGAAAAATTCTGTGTGTGTGGTACTGTGCCAGCCTGGAGGAGGGGCAGCAAGATCAGAAAGAATTGTTCCTCTTACCATCTGATTGTGGGCTTTCTAGATTCTGTAGTTCAAAGGGGTGTCTCACATTCTCTTCTGAGTTCTGTGGTGCTCACAATGGTAGTCTTGCCTTTTGATAGTTACTGATTGGATTTCTGTTTGGGAGAGTAAAGCTGGAGAATTCCTATTCTTCCACCTGGCTGAGGTCATTCCTATATTTAGATTACAATTTCTTCTTATTTATTGTTTTCTTTTCTTCTTTCTTAAGACAGGGGCTCATTCTAATACCCAGGCTGGAGTGCAGTGGCATGATCTTAGCTCACTGTATTTTCAAACTCCTGGGCTCAAGTTATCCTGCTGCCTCATCCTCCCAAGTAGCTAGGAATACAGGTGTGTGCCACCATGCCAGGCTAACTTGTTGTATTTTTATTTTTGTAGAGACAGGGTCTCACGATGTTTCCCAGGCTGGTCCCAAACTCCTGGCCTCAAGCAATTCTTCCACCTCAGCCTCCCAAAGCACTGGGATTATAGGCATAAGCTACTATGCACAGTCTAATTTGCTTTTCTGTAGCTGATTTTCTAAAATATAGTTCTATCAGTTACTAAAAGGGGATTGTGAAAATATTCACCTCTGTGGGTTTATGTATTTCTCCTTTTTTTTCTGTGAGGTTAACTTCATGTATTTTGAAGCTCTGTTATATTCAGTGCACACATATTTATTGTGTCTTCTTCATGAATTGAACCCTTTATCACTCATAAATGTCCTCTGTCCCATTTTATTCTGTGTATTCCATGGGTAATGAGAAAGGCATCCTGATGCGGCTGGTGGGGACCCGGTTAAGGAGCCATCTCCTAGGACTTGGCCGGTGCCCATCTCATCCCCTCAGGCTGTCTCCTCACACACTGGCCCAGGTCCTGAAGCAACCCCACCCAGCTGACGTGATTCCCCACTTTCCTCTGTTGCACCCCAAGCTGACTCCTGCGTACCCTTCCAAGGCCCTCCCCACCATGACCCCTGCCGCATCAGCCGGGCCCCTCCCCATCGCTTGACACCCCCATACAGGCCACACCCCTCTCACCTTCCCTGCTTTCTGCTACTTCCTCTATCCCTGTATTTCACTCGGCTGGGCTTTCTAACTTGAAGTTTCTCCACCGGTGGGCTGGGGAGCATGTGTTCAGGAGAGGAGGGTCTGTTCGGAGCTGCAATCTAGTCCTGCTTACAGTCCTCCATGATGCCAATTTCTACGCAAAATACATTTTAAATACAGCGTTGCACACAATTGTCACCCTCTCAGAGAGGCTTTTCTGGCCAGCCTCTTTAATACCGCATCCGGCCTCCCCCGCCTTCTGCCTGGTCCTGTCTGTCACTCCCTCTCCTTTCAGGGCCCAGGTGTGCGGGAGACATCCTGGCCAGGGTGACCTGCCCCGCAACACCCATTGCAGGGCTCAGCCCGGGGACCCAGGCTTGAGCCAGCCACTCCCCAGGACAAGAGGACGGCTCAAGACTGAGAAGCCCCCTCCTCACCCATTCCACCACCCATAGCTTTCACTGGGAACAAGGCTGATGATCTTCCAGCTTCCGTCGCCTTAAGACATCTCGGTCCAGAACCGTGAGACTCTGGGGGAGAAGGGATCCCCTGGAGCTGGGCTCTGTATAGGGGAGCAGCTCCTCCCGTGCAAAGCCCCCATTTCCCAGCTGGGCTCTTCCCTCCCACACACCTCACCCTTCCGTTCTCCCCCACAGCACCTGTACAAACCCACCAGCTTCTCCTCAGCCCCAAATGCCCCTCCAACGACAGCACTTTCTCCTCCTCCTCTCCACGGCTAGGGTGCGGCCCTTCCCCACTGTGGTCTGGACTGTGGACACGCCGTGCCCCACTCTTCTTCCCCATTCCTTCCTGGCCCAATCATCTCAGCTTTTCCTCTTAAGACCCTAGAGAAAAAGAGAAAGCTAGCCCCAGACAAGCAGGAGGAGGACCTAATAAATCACAAAGCAGACATCAGTGAAACAAGTCAAAGGCTAGTAAAAAATGCTCTTGGCAGGGCGTGGTGCCTCACGCCTGTAATCCCAGCACTTTGGGAGGCTGAGGCGGGCGGATCACAAGGTCAGGAGATCGAGACCATCCTGGCTAACACAGTGAAACCCTGTCTCTACAAAAAATACAAAAAAAAAAAAAAAACAGCCGGGCGTGGCGGTGGGCGCCTGCAGTCCCAGCTACTCGGGAGACTGAGGCAGGAGAATGGCGTGAACCTGGGAGGTGGAGCTTGCAGTGAGCCAAGATCGCGCCACTGCACTCCAGCCTGGGCGACAGAGCGTGACTCTGTCAAAAAAAATAAAAATAAAAAAAAATAAAAGGAATGCTATTTAACAACTCTGTGACAATAAATTCAATGACTTCGATGAAATGTATAATTTCATTGAAAGATACATATTACTAAAACTGACCCAAGGGAAAAAAAAGGAGTTTTATATCAACTACCCATATCAGTTCATAATTAAAAACCTTCCCACATAGAAAACTCCAGGCTGGATGCTCTATTGGTTAATGAATCAAACATTTAAGAAAGAAATTCTGGCCCCCTGAGGTGGCTCATACCTGTAATCCCAGCATTTTGGGAGGCCAAGGTGGGAGAATTGCTTGAACCCAGAAGTTTGAGACCAGCCTGGGCAGCATGGTGATACCTCGTCTCTACTAAAACCAGAAAACATTAGCCAGGCAATGTACGCCGTGCTTGTAGTCCCAGCTGCTCGGGAGGCTGAGGTGGGAAAATCACCTGAGCCTGGGGAGGTGGAGGCTGCAGTGAGCCTTGACTGTGCCACCGTACTCCAGCCTGAGCAACAGAGGAGGTGCTGTCTCAAAAAAAAATTTTTTTTAAATAAGGGGATGAAGATGTCCCTCTTATGGGGCACACCATGTCTCAGGTACTACAGTCAGCCAAAGAACAGATCAAGTGGTCACTCCTTCAGTGAATAACTCACCATTTCTGGCTCCTCACCTCCTTCCAAACAATGCACGTCTGCCGTGAATTTTCATCCGGTTCCCCAGCTGATGCTCTCAGGGTCATCTCGGGAATCACAGGGATCCTTAAATCTCCATCCTGTCTGTGGTTGCCCCATCCCTCCTCGCCCCCGCTCCCAACCCTCCCTATGCCCTTCCTGTTCCTTTGCTTCTCTGGCCTCTTTTTAACTTGAATTATTAGACTTTTTTTCTTTCCCCCCTACAGCATTGTTTGAGTTCCTTATGTATTCTGCTCTTTAATCCCTTATCAGATGGGCAGTTTGCAAATATTTTGTCCCATTCTGTGGGTTGTCTCTTCACTTTGTGAATTGTTTCCTTTGCTGTGCAGAAGCTTTTTAGCTTGATGTGATCTCTGGTTAAATAATTTTTGACAAGAGTGCCAATCCTGCAATCTCTTCAACAAACAGCGCGGGAACAAGTGGAATTACTCCTGCAAAAGAATGATGTTGAACCCCCATGTGACACGGTAAGTACAAATTAATGCAAAATCGATCAGCAACCTAAATGTGAGAGCTAAAACCATAAAACTCTTCAAAGAAACCACAGGGTGAATCTACATGACCTTGGATTTGGCAATAGATTCTTAGATATGAAACCAAAAGTACATGCAGCCAGAGAAAAGATAGTTAAACTGGACTTCATCAAAATGAAAAACTTTTGTGCATTAAAGAACATTATCCAGAAAGTTGTTTTAATTTTTTACTTATTTGTATTTATTTAGTTTTTTATTATATTTTATGTTCTAGGGTACATGTGCACAACATGCAGATTTGTTACATATGTATACATGTGCCATGTTGCTGTGCTGCACCCATTAACTGGTCATTTACATTAGGTATATCTCCTAATGCTATCCCTCTCCCCTCCCCCCTCCCCATGATAGGCCCCGGTGTGTGATGTTCCCCTTCCTGTGTCCAAGTGTTCTCATTGTTCAGTTCCCACCTATGAGTGAGAACAAGCGGTGTTTGGTTTTCTGTTCTTGCGATAGTTTGCTGAGAATGATGGTTTCCGGCTGCATCCATGCCCCTGCAAAGGACATGAACTCATCCTTTTTTTTTTTTTTTTTTTTAAATTTATTTATTATTATTATACTTTAAGTTGTAGGGTACATGTGCATAACGTGCAGGTTTGTTACATATGTATACTTGTGCCATGTTGGTGTGCTGCACCCATCAACTCGTCATTTACATCAGGTATAACTCCCAATGCAATCCCTCCCCCCTCCCCCCTCCCCATGATAGGCCCCAGTGTGTGATGTTCCCCTTCCCGAGTCCAAGTGATCTCATTGTTCAGTTCCCACCTATGAGTGAGAACATGCGGTGTTTGGTTTTCTGTTCTTGTGATAGTTTGCTAAGAATGATGGTTTCCAGCTGCATCCATGTCCCTACAAAGGACACAAACTCATCCTTTCTTATGGCTGCATAGTATTCCATGGTGTATATGTGCCACATTTTCTTAATCCAATCTGTCACTGATGGATATTTGGGTTGATTCCAAGTCTTTGCTATTGTGAATAGTGCTGCAATAAACATACGTGTGCATGTGTCTTTATAGCAGCATAATTTATAATCCTTTGGGTATATACCCAGTAATGGGATGGCTGGGTCATATGGTACATCTAGTTCTAGGTCCTTGAGGAATCGCCATACTGTTTTCCATAATGGTTGAACTAGTTTACAATCCCACCAACAGTGTAAAAGTGTTCCTATTTCTCCACATCCTCACCAGCACCTGCTGTTTCCTGACTTTTTAATGATCGCCATTCTAACTGGTGTGAGATGGTATCTCGTTGTGGTTTTGATTTGCATTTCTCTGATGGCCAGTGATGATGAGCATTTTTTCATGTGTCTGTTGGCTGTATGAATGTCTTCTTTTGAGAAATGTCTGTTCATATCCTTTGCCCACTTTTTGATGGGGTTGTTTGTTTTTTTCTTGTAAATTTGTTTGAGTTCTTTGTAGGTTCTGGATATTAGCCCTTTGTCAGATGAGTAGATTGCAAAAATTTTCTCCCATTCTGTAGGTTGCCTGTTCACTCTGATGGTAGTTTCTTTTGCTGTGCAGAAGCTCTTTAGTTTAATGAGATCCCATTTGTCAATTTTGGCTTTTGCTGCTGTTGCTTTTGGTGTTTTAGACATGAAGTCTTTGCCCATGCCTATGTCCTGAATGGTACTAGAACTCATCCTTTTTTATGGCTGCATAGTATTCCATGGTGTGTATGTGCCACATTTTCTTAATCCAGTCTGTCATTGATGGACATTTGGGTTGGTTCCAAGTCTTTGCTACTGTGAATAGTGCCGCGATAAACATAGGTGTGCATGTGTCTTTATAGCAGCATGATTTATAATCCTCTGCGTATATACCCAGTAATGGGATGGCTGGGTCAAATGGTATTTCTAGTTCTAGATTCTTGAGGAATCGCCACACTGTCTTCCACAATGGTTGAGCTAGTTTACTTTAGTTCCTTTAAAATGGAGAGTACTCCTTCAGCGATTAGAAGAGCCAGAAGACGGAAACAAAGAACTTCTGTTATTCATAGGTTACGGTGGCTACACGGAGGTCAATCAACATGTGCAGAGGGTGTGCGTGGACCTGGGGCACTTGCCTTTATTTGGGTCCAGGGAGGTGGTCAGAGCATCACAGTAGGGGGTGAGAAGATTGGAGCATTCGAAGCAAATGCCCAGAAAAAGGGGCCTAACCTAACTACGTGGACCTAACCTAACTTTACATTTGGTCAAGCAGCTGGGTGTGTGTGTGTGTACTGGTGAGACGGCTTTTAGGGGAAGGAAAGTGGAATCTAAAGGCGGCGGTTGGGAACTGGGCTTAGGCTATTAACCAAGGGCATCGTGTGGCATCTGGGGACTCATGTCAAGACGACAAAATGGATGCCGGGGCAGCATGGTAATATTAAGCCTCAACCCAAAAGTGAAAAGACAAGCTGAAGAAAGTGAGAAAATATTTGCCAGTCATATATCTGATAAGGGTTTAGTATCTATAATACACAACACACTCCTAAAACTCAACTCATAATACACAACAAACTCCTAAAACTCAAGCAAAGCGATAAACAATTGAGTTAAAGAATTGACAAAAGACTTAGACATTTCTCCAAAAAACATAACAGAAATGACCAGTAAGCACATGAAATGATGCTTAACATCCTTAGTCATTAGGGAAATGCAAGTCAAAAGCACAATGAGATACCACTTCACAGTTACTGGGATGGTTACTTAAGAAATAGAAAATAGTAAGAGTTGACGAGGATGGGGAGAAGTTGGAACCCTCATCTATTCCCGATTGGAATGTAGTCGTGCAGGCACTATGGAAAACTGTTTGGCGGCTGCGCAAAAAACACAGGTGCTCAAACAGATACTTGTGTGCCAATGTTTGTTGCATCATTATTGACAATAGCCAAAAGGTGGAAGCCATCCAAGTGTCATCCATGAACGGATGAATGGATAAACAAAATGTGACTGTAGTGAGCTAGGATTTCACCACTGCACTCCAATGTGGGTGACAGAGAGAGACCCTGTCACATACACACACACACACACACACACACACACACAGTGATCAGGCTGACACCACCTGAACCTAAATAACATCACAATGAAGACAAACAGAGATGTGGTGCACTTCCTGGTGCAATGTAATGGGAAAGCACAGTCCCACTTGGAGAGCAGTCTTGGCCAAAAAGAAAAATGTTATATGTTTCTCGAGTTCATTATATTTTCCTAGTACAATGTCCAGTTAATCGTTTTTTAAATTTACCGCAATGAATTTATCTTACTGTTTTTAAAATCTCTGCTATACCTATAGCTATATATATTTTTTCCATTTCTAACATTTGTATTATGACTTTTCTTTTTCTTTTTTCTTTTTCTTTTTTTTTTTTTTGAGGCAGAGTCTCACTCTGTGGCCCGGGCTGGAGCGCAGTGGCGCGATCTTGGCTCACTGCAAGCTCCGCCTCCCAGGTTCATGCCATTCTCCTGCCTCAGCCTCCTGAGTAGCTGGGACTACAGGCACCCACCATCATGCCCCGCTAATTTTTTGTATTTTTAGTAGAGACGGGGTTTCACCGTGTTAGCCAGGATGGTCTCGATCTCCTGACCTCGTGATCCGCCCGCCTTGGCCTCCCAATGTGCTGAGATTACAGGCATGAGCCACCGTGCCTGGCCGCTATTATGACTTGTAACGTTTGTTTTATCCATCAATCAAGAAGGGATATCTTGCACTACTGTCCCTGCCTTTACTCGGCTCTTTTTCTAACGTATAGACTTGTAGGCTTAGGTCATTCTTTTCAGTCATTGTTTGTTTATTCTAAGCCTTCAAAACTTTAAATTTCCCTTCAAGAACCACTCATGGCACATTCAACAAGTCTTCATAATTATTGTTGAAGACACATTTTGATAATTGCATCTTACTGTTCATTCTGCCCAGAAGGAAGTTGCTAAAAGCATAGATCTATTTGAGTCAATGGGAAGTTTATAAGAGTTTGTTCATATGTTGGTGACTTGGAAGTAACAATATTGGAAGATTGACAGCAAGGCATCTTGGAGAAGAGGCATGTGGATGGACTTCCCAGATTGGGCCTAGAATACCAGGAAATGCACATCCCTTGTGTGTGTTCCCGAGGTGCTTTCGGTACTCACGTGGATGTGATGACCTGCTCTGGGGATGTGAGTTAACTTCCTTCCTCAGTTACTCCGATTCTTGCTCAGTGGGCTCATGATAAATGTGGCCATGAGGACAGAAATGGAAGTTACTCACGGGCTCAACAACATGGTCTTCACCAAGTGCCAAATCTCCCAACAGCAGAGCCTCATATATGGGCTCATCCCACAGGGGTCTGTCTTAGCCCATTCAGGCTGCCACAGCACAATACCATAGACTGGGTAGCTTATAAACAACAGAAATTTATTTCTTACCGTTTTGGAGGCTGGAAGGCTCAAGATTAAGGAGTCAGCAGATTTGGTGTTTGGTGTCAGCCCACTTTCTGGTTCATAGATGGTGCCTTCTAACTGTGTTTGCACATGGAACCTCTCAGGGGTCTCTTTTATGAGGACACTAATCCCATTCTTGAGGTCTCTGCCCTCTTGATCTAATCACCATTCAAGGCTCCACTTGCAATAACATCATATCGGTGATTAGGTTTCAACATATGAAATTTGGGGTTACAGACATTCAGACCTACCTGGTGAAAAGATGATTATATCATATCAAACCCCTTCCATTCTGCAGGGGGCAGCAAGTTTTTCTCTTTGGAATAGATGCTTTTTCTGTGTATATACATGCTCTCCACTGCCGCGGTTTCGCCAACACCACCATCCACGGATGTACTACGGGCTCATTCACCATCACCATATCCTACTCGAAAGCTGCAATGAAATGGATTAGACACTGTAATCTGAAAATCTGGGATCCCTGTGGTACTGAGCTAACAAATGAGAGGAGGATTATTGTGTTGGCTAGGTAACGGGCCCTGACTGTCAAGAAGAGATATAATTTCTGCTACATATGTGGGGTCACAGCAAAATATTTCTGAGATTCACCGAATTTTAGGGAACATTTGCTAATATTGCTATATACAGTGGTAAAATTTGGTGGAAGGTGACAACTCCTAGACAGGCCCAAAAAGGGCTCAGACCCCTCAGGAACAGAAGACTGTGTCACCCACCGAGTGAAAAATCATAATCAGCCAATATGTTTGCTGAGGTCAACTATGGGTATGTATGTAATTCCAAAAATGAGGATCACAGGAGGTCATGCCTACTTTACTTCATTGTTATTTGGTACATAATTTTATTTGTATTAGTTCATTTCCCCCCTTCCCCACCTTCTCTCCTCCATTTTGTAATTTAGTCTACAGATGATAGGCTCTCAAACCAGCATCATTGTTGGCAGCAAAGAGGTGTGTTCTGAGCCAATATGAATGATCGCAGCCTGGAGAAGACACAAACCTGAGACTTGAGCAGTGGCCCCGAGACAGTCAGACTGCAGCTCTATTTTATACATTTCAAAGGAAGCAGAAGTTACAGGCAAAGTCATACATCAATACATAGAGTTTATACATTGGTTTAGCCAAAACATTGGGGTATCCTGAAGCAGGGCTTACAGGTCATAGTTGGACTCAGAGATTCTTTAATTTGTACTTGGTTAAAAGAGCAAGGCTTTGTCTAAACACTTTGTGAAACAAGTATACACATACATATACATATATATAATACAAGTATACTTATGGATGTGGAGTAACCCAAGGGAGAGCCATGGTGCATTCAGTGGCTCGGCTCCTCAGCCTTCTCATACAGCAGATGTTAAAGAAATAACAACGTCGGGCCGGGCGCGGTGGCTCAAGCCTGTAATCCCAGCACTTTGGGAGGCCGAGACAGGCGGATCATGAGGTCAGGAGATCGAGACCATCCTGGCTAACACGGTGAAACCCCGTCTCTACTAAAAAATACAAAAAACTAGCCGGGCGAGGTGGCGGCGCCTGTAGTTCCAGCTACTCGGGAGGCTGAGGCAGGAGGATGGCGTAAACCCGGGAGGCGGAGCTTGCAGTGAGCTGAGATCCAGCCACTGCACTCCAGCCTTGGCAACAGAGCGAGACTCCGTCTCAAAAAAACAAAAAAAAACAAAAAAAAACACAACAACAACAAAAAAACGTCGTCGTGTCCCTGGCCCCTTTTGAAGTGGCATTCTGTGCAGCCTCACAGTATGTATGCGGTCTAGACCTGGACAATTGTTTGCACTAGCAGGTGACTTGGAGGGCAAATTGAGGTGGAATCAGCGGCCTCTGTCCTCTCTGCAGGTCACAGAGACTCTGGTTTTTGTGTCAGTGTTAGGGGAGATTCTGCGTGTGGTGCGACGCAGGCATGCAGAGGTGTGCCGGAGCCAGCCTGTACTTGCTGGTGGTGACAGCCCAGGGGGAACATCCCTTCACAACTCCACTCCAGAGACTCCACAATCGGCCTCGGTGGGAGTACGTACACCAAGGCAGTCAGCAAATGCCACCAGTCAGGGCTCCTCCTTGCCTCTCGAGAGCCCACTGTTCAACCTGGACTGGCACACCACTGGGTCCAAGGCATCCTTTTTCATGGCCCGTTCAGACCTAGCAGCTGCAGTGGCTCTGGAACCTATATTAGAGAGGAAACTTCCTGATCCTTGACCCACAGCAAAGGCGCTGTGTTCCCAGGACCAAAGGTGGAGCCAGCAGCCTCCTGACTCTCTCCCTTCCACGTGTGGCACAGGTACTGGCTCCTGGGCACGTCAGTTCTGTGGTGTTCTGGGAGTCACTCCCAGAGTTGCAGCCTACATTTCATTCTGACAGGTCTTTGAACGATTTTGTAAGCAACTGGCTCTGTGTGTTAAGGTCCCGGTGCCAAACTAGCCAGAGAGGTTTCCGTTATCTGCACTCACACCCCAACTGATACACGAAGATGTGCCCGTGTAGTTCTATAATAAGATGCCTGCATCTACCTTTGGAGTGTTAGTCGGGGCACGGCAGGAACCAGGTGGCACGCTCTAACATATTTAACTGAAGAGCATTTAATAAAAGGACTGTCTAGAGAGGTGTGAGTAGGGGAGAGGTGTGAGTAGGGGAGAGGTGTGCTCTTCTCCTCGGTGGGAGTGCTGGAGCTGCCCCATGTGGGCTCCTGAGAGCTGGCTGTTGCATTGTCCGAAATGTGGGAGCCAGTTGTCAACTGGTACCATTTCCAAATTGTTTGTTTGCTGCATAAACTTACAATTCAATAAATTGTGTGAATCTCTAAGGTGATATATATAACCGAAAGTGTGTAATTGCATCATTGTAACACAAAGGATAAATGCTTGAGGGGATGGATACCCCGTTTTCCACAATGTGATTGTTACACATTGCATGCCTATCTCAAAACATCTCATGTGCCCCAGAAACATGTACCGCTACTAAAGTACCCACAAAAATTCAACTAAAAGATTAAGAAACAATAAGAAATAACTAAGATGATTATATAAGAACTGATTATTTTATAATTATTTTACTGATATCCATGCCCTTGTGGTTATTCACGCCTATGGCATCTGTGTGCTGCAAATACTGTATAGCTGTGTGATATGGTCCACATCTTCCTGACTCTGTGAGGAGCGATGACATATTTGTTACTTGGCATCATCCATGCTGGGAGTATTTACACCACGGACAATGGTGAATACTGCAATTCAGGGCTCCACTTACTGTTCTGTTGACTTCCCAGTCTTAAGCACATGATGGTGAAAATACTAATGATGGAAATTAACCTTTAAAGTGCACCACATCGTCTGTCGTGGTCACAAGGTGAGTAGCCTCACAATTTGAGGAAATAGTTTCCTAGCATTCAAAAACTATTATCTGGCTCAGCAAAGAGGTCTTTCATGGCATTTATTAACACGTGAAGGGTCTTCTTTCACTGTTGTCTGTGTCGTTAACCTAAATGAAAATATCAACCAACATTCATGTGAGAACCCGTATCCTTCATCGCCTGCAACCACAGAGTGATCACAAACACAAGAGTCTGGGAAAAAGTCACGGAAGCAGCCTGTGAGAATCCATTCTGTGTACGGATTTTACAATCAAGAATGTTTTGTATTTTATGACTGTTTGTCAATTGTGTGCGACACCTTCCAAATGGGAGTCGAAATTATAATATAGTTACATACATAGGTGTAGACATACCTCCTACCACTCCCCTGCCCCGCCCTTCCCACCTCAGAGAACCGGTTATCAAACATTTACCAGCATACCACTGTCAACAAGGGATGGTTGGACACCAAGAGAAGCCTTTACCAAACCTAGGCTTGAGAGGAGGACAAGCATAGCGGCTGATGCTCCTGCATCCTGGTGAGAGTGAGAGCCCCTGGGGAATTCGGCCACTCACAGGGAGGAGGTCTCCCTGAGATGGAGAGGAGAGATGCGGCTGCAGGGAGGCCAGGAGGGTACAGGGAGATGCTGTGAAGGCCTCGGGAGTGGGAAGTTTGCATTCACCTCTTGTGGTGCCTGCACGGGCAATTGGGGGCTTTCGGCATCCATCCTCATGGGAGGTAAGTTTCTAGCTTGGCCCAAGCGAGCCGGTTGCTTGAAAGACAGGTGCCCACTCGAATGAATGGTTATTAGAAACACTGGTGTTCTTGAAGTCTGAACAGTTTAAGGCTGGCAGAGCCTTTCGGACTGACCCAGTATCCCCCAGCTTGCTCTCCTTCCCCTGGCCATTAAGAGACGGGCACCTTTAGACTCACAGAGGGACCACGGGCCGTGGACAAGTGTTTCTCCCCTCTCTGCACACACGGTGCAAGGCCCAAAGCGTGGTGGCAAATCTCACCCCCAGGCTGTCAGTCCCTCGAAGGTCTCTGGAGCCCATTTATGCCACCACACACTGCCCCATCTTTCTGCCCTCCCGTCTGGACTCCCTCCACTCCCTTCCCCACTTCCCATCCCTGGCCTGTCCCCAGCCTCTCTTGTCCAGTAGTCGTAAGTCTACCTCCACAGGCGCTCTGAGAAGCCAAGAAGCGAGGCCTCCTGAGGGAGCGTTGGGCTCTCCAGGGCTAACAGGGTCTCCCAGGGGCCAGGAGCCACCACATGCCAGGGGCCTGTTTGCGCAGGCGCCCTGAGCAGCCAGAGGCACGTCATGCACCAAAGAGGTGGGGCCTCCTGAGGTAGCTTCCGGTTCTCCAGGGCCAACTGGGCTACCCAGGGGCCCGTGGGTGGGAGGGCGGAATCCACCACATGACAGGGGCCTGTTCACGCATAGGCGCCGTGGGCATCCAGCTTTGCATTGTGGGGGAAGCGGGGGTTTCGTGTGGGAACTTCATCCCACCAGTGGCCCTCCAGGAGGACAGGCGGCTTCAACGTTAACTCTGAGGTGGAGGCGAGGCGGCCATGCAGGCCTCAGGCAAAGGAGCAGGTGATGATGCCAGTGGTGGTGCGGAGGGCGGTGCTGGTGCTCCCGGAGGCGCTGGTGCCCCCGGAGGTGCTGGAGGCCCCGGAGGCCATGGAGGTCCCGAAGACGCTGGAGGTTGGGGCTTCGCAGGATCTGAGAGCGGTGCTGCTGGGGAAGCTCCCCAGGCTGAGGGCTCCTCACAAGCCCCAGGGCAGGGTGAAGAGGCCCAGGCCCTGGCCCCAGCCTCAGCCGCAGCCTCCGCAGGAGGCTCAGGACACCAAGAGTGGCAGTTGTATCCTTCCCAAGGAGCCCCTAGGGTCAGGGCAGGGGGTGGAGGTTGGCCTGGGGATGGCCGAGGATGTGCAGAGAGAGGCTTGAGGGGGTGGGCAGGGGGAATGCCCTTGAGGGGTAGAAAGAGGAGTCGGAGGAACCAAGGGTGGCTGCAGGACGCAGCAGCCTGGGGGGCAGCAGCTGCTGCAGCTGGCATCAAGACGTTTTGAGGGGGAGCGTGGCCTGCAGAGGCACAGGGAGGGGTCTTGGGAAGCCCAAAGGGCGGCCTGGGAGGAAGGAGACCTGAAGCACACACTCGCCATCGCCTTAACGGAATCTCCACCAGCACCCTCACAGTGCCATTCCTGTCCAGCTTGGAGGCTGAGATTGCCCGCCACTATCTGGGCCCAACATATGAAGACCTCGGAGGGGGCGTCCGCAGGGAGCTCACGGTGACTGGCAGTGACCTGGTTATGTAAGTTCTAGATGGGGTGGGGCGGGGAGGGAGGGGCAGTGGGACCCGGCCCATCTCTCCACTAGAGGGGCGCTATTGGCCGCACGCAGACGCCTACAGCTTGGGTCTAAGGAGGGAGTATGACACACTGAGCTTGTCGCCGCCTGATGTCGGCACTCTATGCGAGGCGCCTGAGGATTAAGTCTAATGACGTGGGGGTGGGGGGAGGAACAGGAGGCCACCTCTCTAATAGAATTTTTTCTTTCCTCTCACTTTTAGCCGATTAATTTCGAACAACTCTGGTCTCCTCCAACTTTCCGTCATCTTCTTGCTCAACCAGCTTTCCATGGTGATACGGACCATGCAGCGCTTGGTGCCGCCAAATTTGGCTAAGCGTCAGCCCGGAAAAGGGGGTTGAGGCCTAAACCTGTGTCGGTCCTGGGCAGTGCATCCTTCCCTAGGGAAATGATTCCTTAACAGCAGTTGCCACTTTGTGTTTTTGAGGGGTGAGGCGAATTGTGTGCCTGGACTGGCCCCTCACTGCTCTCTCCCCCACGTGTTTGGATTGGTGCTGCAATGTTACTGCTGAAAATAAAACTGAGCTACTGTTCTGTGTCTGAGTTCCTTTTCATTCACTTCACCAGTTTGCACAGAGAGAGAGAGGCCAGAAGCCTGACTTCTTACCCTTTCGCCGGCATGCCAGGTGTCTGGGTTCCCTTTCTCTGAGCAGCCCTGGCAACCCTGCTCGCCACATCACAGCAGTGGGGGCCAAGTCATATCACAAAGGAAAACCACCTTTTTCCATTTCATGGAACCACAGGCAAAAAACTTTCAATTTTGCAAGATGCCTCCCAAAAAGCTGCATGGGGGAACAAAAATTAATACTTTGAAACCAGCATTCTGGTGTGAAGGCACCATCTCTGAAGAGCAATTTTGTACTGTACATCCCGAGCCTTAAGTGCATAAATAGAAATGTAATGGAAAGTACTTCTATCTCTTGGAATCCGCGTTAAAGAAACAACCATTCCTGTTGAGACTTTTAGACAAGAATCTCTTTGAATCCTTATCTACAACAGGTGGAAAACTGAGAGCAATTTAAATGCTCAACAATTCCATTGTAATGGATCTTTCATGCAGCCCTCCAATAACATGTTTTTGAAGTTTGTTTTTTTTTTGTTTTTTGTTTTTTGTTTTTTTTTTTGAGACGAAGTCTCGCTCTGTCGCCGGGGCTGGAGTGCAGTGGCCGGATCTCAGCTCACTGCAAGCTCCGCCTCCCGGGTTCACGCCATTCTCCTGCCTCAGCCTCCCGTGTAGCTGGGACTACAGGCGCCCGCCACCTCGCCTGGCTAGTTTTTTGTATTTTTTTAGTAGAGACGGGGTTTCACCGTGTTAGCCAGGATGGTCTCGATCTCCTGACCTCGTGATCCGCCCATCTCGGCCTCCCAAAGTGCTGGGATTACAGGCTTGAGCCACCGCGCCCGGCCTGTTTTTGAAGTTTTTGAGAAAGAGGTGGAACTCATATGTCGCAGGAAGAAATTTCAGGAAAAAACGGACGTTTAACTTGCAAAACCTTATACCTTTATGTGTTTGCTATAAAGTTAACGTCTAATACAATTAGAAAACTATAAAACTATTCCAAAATGCTGTCAGTAGTTAATGCTGAGGAAGGACTCAACTGACTTTCGCCTTCTTCCATTTCCTAAATTGTCTTCAATTACACCTTGTACTACTTGACTACCTGAATCCCAGCATCTTTCCTCCAACCCGAGGACAAAGGTGGGAAAATCCAGAGGCACAACAGATGAAAAAAAAACTTTTAACATTTTCCATCCCAGCCGAAGCAAAATATATGTAACAAAACCGACGCTGGTCACCCTGGTCAGCACCCAATATCAATCTGGCAATCCAATCTGGCAAGGTTCGAACTTGCCCCCATTGGTCCCCATTGTCTTTGATCCATTTGAGGTGGGGAGGGATGACCTCCAACCAGAAATTCGATGGGTGGTCTCAGGGCAAGATGAAGAGCAGACGGTCACCCTGAGACAGGCCTGTTCCTGTTGAGCTTCCACTAACAGTTCCTTCAGTGCTCAACGGATGTGACCAGACAAATAAGGAAGGTTCTCCGAGTTAGGCCTGTGGAACTTCCATCAGCAGTTCCTTGAGAGATCCCCTCCACATGTACAAAAAACACACACAAAAGAGACGAGATGGACCAAGATTCCAAACCAATATTCCTGACCAAGAATTTTTAAGAGTATTCTTCCAAACTAACCTCCTATTCTCCATCTGAGAAATGTCCCCAATTGAGGAGAAATCTCCCAAACGAAGACTCTTCCTACTATTTAGGGAGAGACAACCTAGATCTCAGAAGCAGTCGAACTGAGGCATCCAAAGAAGCTGAACTAACCAGGATAAGGAAGGAGGTGTTGGTCGCGCCTAGAATTCCCACCAGAGCGGTTGAAAGACAGCTTTCCGGGAACTGTTTCTACACTGCAATCGGGCCCAAGCTGTGAGGTGGTTGGCTGCACCTCACAAGCAGGGACAGTGCCAGAAATGGCCTTCAGTTAAATAAGCAGTCACCAGAGCTCACCTCCAGGTCCATCAAGGTGGTGGAGGGGCTGAGGAATCACAAGTAAGAGATCCCGGATGAGGCCGCAAATTTGTAACCACCCAAGGGGCTCCTCCTGCCTGCTGCACAAAAACAGACCATGGCATTGCAGTAAAGAAATAATTAAATAGATACGAGGCCAGCCACGCCACGTGGGAGACAGAGTTAGTACTGAAATCGATCTCCTCCAGGTTAGGGGTTTTTCAAAGGCAGTTTGTGGGAAAGGGTGGGGGTGGCTAGGCTTGCTGCTGGTTTATTGGGGCAGAGATGAAATCATAGGGAGTCGAAGCTGTCCTCCTGAGGGCTGAATCACTCCTGGGTGGAGACACAGGAGAAGGGTTGGTGGGTCCAGGTGGAGCCATGGGTGTCAGACATGCAAAAAAACAGAAAACATGTCTCAGAAGGCCAATCTACCATGGTGGTGTCATATGCAGGAATGGCTGGCAATACCTTAGCAGAAGCAAGCTCCTCTCCTCCTCCAGCCTGATGGCCTTTTGTTAGGTTTACATAGCTTCATGAGTTTTCAGGAAGGGCTATTATCATTTAAACTGTATGCTGTCTCTCAAAGTCAGCTTGTCCCAAAATCTCAGGAGTAATTAAGGGAGAGGCAAAATGGAGAGTGGGTTAGCCCAGCTCACTATCATAATTTGTCTCACAGATACAATTTTTGCAAAGGTGGTTTCTTTTGGGGGAAGGAGGAGGGAGGATTGTAGTGTTGGGAAAATATAATGAAAGGCAAAATCACTTGCCAACGTAGAAAACATCTCCACAAAGGCAGAAAAGTTTCATGATTGAACAAGCATTGCACTACTATGTGATGCACATCACAGGCAATCTGCTAAAACACTGCAAAGACAGAAGGAAATATGACCCTTTTCTATAGCCAAGTAGATGCAACCCATGACATACATGCTCTCAAGATGAACAGTAACCAGTCCTCAAGTGAGACGACTTGACAGTGCCATCTCTTGCCCATAGTTCATCCTACAATTACCTGATAACTGGGGTGACCATGTGTATCAGTTAAATTGGTGTTAGGGACTGAATGTTTGTGTTCTCCCCCAGTCGTATGTTGAAGTTCTACCCCCAGTGTGGCTGTACTTGGAGACGGGACCTCTACGGGTGTAATTAAGGTTCCACAAAATCACAGGTTCAGGGCTCTGATCCAGTTTGATCAGTGACATGAGAGCTCTCGTGCTCTCTCTCAGTGCACACGAACTGATGCAAGGCCATGTGAGGACATAGCCAGAAGGCGGCCATCTGCAAGTCACGAAGAGAGCCCTCACCAGAAACCAAATTTGCTGCCACCTTCATCACGCACTTGTAGCCTCCAGAACCGTGAGAAAGTAAACCTCTGCTGTTTAAGTCAACGCATCCATGGTTCTTCGTTATACCTGCCTGAGCAGACTAATGCAATTGACTTTATCCAAAGAAAAAATAAATTTCCCCTGTCTTTACACAAGGGGTTAGTTTTGCAACTTTGAGCAAGGTGCCCACTTCCGAAGCAAGTTCAGCTACTCTTCTCCCGTGGAAACTGGGAGATAGGGGCACTTTCTTCCCTGATGTTTACATTTCAAAGAGAGGATTCCCAGGTCCTTGAAAATGACCTTCTGGGGTCATGAACATGGCAAGAGGCTGTATTAGCTCTTAAAAATATCTTCATGCTTTTCAAAAAGACAGAGAAAGGATGTATAAGTTCTCTAAAATAAATGCTTTATCAAACGAGAGGAGGAGGAGTCTCTTCCCTTATCTTCAACGGAGAGAATTAAACCTCTATTTTTAATTTGCACTGCTCCTTGCAGCAGCTCTCTCTAAAATATGCTGTGCCCTGCAAATTTGCTAAACTAACTAATTAGTCTAGTAGCTCTTGCATAGATTCTGTTGGATTTTCTGCAGAGACAAATGTGTTTTCTGAGAATAAAGGCAGTTGTACCTCTTCCTTTCCACTCTGGATCCTTTCATTGATTGATTTCTGTCCTCATTGAGCTTTGCATCTTCCTGCTTCTCTGTATCCCTGATAGTTGTTGATTGGACGGCAGATGTCGTGCCTGTCTCCTTGGCTGCTGGGTATTTCTGTATTCCTAGACGTATCCACGAGCTGTGTTCTGTGAAGCTGTTAAGTTACTTGGAAACGGTTTGACCCTGCTGAGTCTTGCTTTGAAGATGTGCTGCGTGAGACCAGAGCAGCTCTTACTGTAGGCTTCAGTTTCCCACCCTACAGAGGTAACACCATTCCTGGCATCCTGGCTGATGCCTGCCAAGTGAATAAGAGCTTCTCTACCCTGGAGGGTGGGGACAGCTCCTGATCTCTATCCTGCTTGAGCACTGAGCAAAGTTACCTTTCACTTTCTCCGGGGATCCCCTCCCTGGCCTCAGGTAGCTTCCTCACACGCCTGTGCTCACCGGTAGTTTGCTGAATACCCGAGCAGGACCCTCTGTGGATATCCAGGGTTCTTTCCCTCTGCAGCTCTCTTCTTTCTGGTCCCCCACCCTGCAAACTCCAGCCACCCAGACTCGCAATCAGAGGTTCCTCTGCCAAACTCTGGGTGTCACCTAGGCTCCAGCAAAAAAAAAAAAAAAAAAAACAACTCTCTTGGTTTCTCTCTGTCTCCCTTCTCTTTTTCCCCCTCTTTCTTGAATGCTATTTTATGGGCATTAATTATTGATGCAATTTACTTCCCCTCCTCTGCACTCTACTTCCCCTCCTCATTCTCCCACTTACGGTTCTGTTAGATTCTATTTATTTCTGAGGCTTTTTTTCCTTCCTGAGGTTAAAATTGCCTTGTTTCTTTTCCTTCCTTCCTTCCTCCCTCCCTCCCTCCCTCCCTCCTTCATTTCTTTCTTTCCTGTCTTTCTTCCTGACAGAGTTTTGCTCTTGTTGCCCAGTCTGGAGTGCAATGGCACGATCTCGGCTCACTGCAACCTCCGCCTCCCAGGTTCAAGTGATTCTCCTGCCTCAGCCTCCTAAGTAACTGGGATTACAGTCATGTGCCACTACGCCCAGCTTTTTTTTTTTTTTTTTTTTTTTTTTTTAACCAGAGACGAGGTTTCTCTCTGTTGGTCAGGCTCAAGTAAATTTGGTCTGATTTTACTTTCTGCTATTGCTGGCTTTCCCTCTCCTTAGGGCACAGAAATGGTCTCTTTACTACGCTGCCATAGCTGGGGGATCAGTGAGGGGTCCTACTTCCTCAGTTCCCTTTTTAGCACTATGAAGTTAAAACCAGGTACTGTAAGTGCTCACCTGATTTGTGATTCTTACAAAGGTGTTTTTTTGTGTGTGTGTACATAGTTGTTGAATTGGTGACCTTGTGAGGGGAATGAACAGTGGAGTCTTCTATTCCACCACCTTGGTCCATTCTTGTCTTCTCATTGTGGTTCTGATTTCTCTAATGATTAGTAATATGGAGCATTTTTTCATGTGCTTGTTAGCTGTGTGTGTCTTCTTTTGAAAAGTGTCTGTTCATGTCCTTTCCCCACTTTTAAATGGAGTTGTTTGTCTTTTGCTTGCATATTTAAGTTCCTTATAGATTCTGGACATGAGACTTTTGTCAGATACACGGTTTGCAAATATGCTCTCCCATTCTGTAGGCTGTCGGTTTATTCTGTTGATAGTTTCTTTTGCTGTGCAGAAGCTGTTTAGTTTAATTATGTCCTATTTGTGAATTTATGTTTTTGTTGCAATTGTGCCTTTGTCATGAAATCTTTGCCTGGTCCTATGTCCAAAATGGTATTTCCTAGGTTATCTTCCATGGTTTTTATAGTTTTGGAGTCTTCAATTTATCTTGAGTTGATTTTTTTATTTTTATTTTTTATTTATTTTTTTTTTTATTTTTATTTTTTTATTTTTTTATTTTTTATTTTTTTATTTTTTATTTTTTTTTATTTTTTTTTTTATTTTTTTTTATGATTTTTCTATATGGTGTAAGGGGAAGTCAGCCCAGAAAAGTTCTGAGGAAAGCGGGGGCGGGGGCCGCTGGGTCATCCCTCACACAGGCCCATCGTTGGGATGCGTCCTGAACGCCCATCAAGCCCAAGCCCATGGCCCTTGTGATCCAGGTGAGGAAACTAAGGCCCAGAGAGGTGAATACCCCGCAGACTCTCAGTCCCAGTCTCTTCCCCTCACTCCCTGTGAGGCTCTCCGGCCTCATCGAGGTCCCATCAGGTGGGGAAAGATGCTGTTCCAGGTGCACACTGGTCTACAAGGCCAGAGCTTTCTGGAAGGGGGCAGTAAGTACCTCGGCTCCCTTTCTGGTAGGGGTGGGAGTCCTGAGAAGGCGGGAAGTGGCCCACCTGGTAACTCTGAGGTGCCATCAGGGCCCCCAGGAAGGAAGCTGGGTGTGTGCGCAAGTGTGAGGTAAGCTGGCCAGGGAGGAGGAAGGGACAGAGGAAGGCCACGTGGGTCCAGCCTGCCCCAGGGTGTCCCGCTTGCCCAGGCTGTGGGTCTGCCAGCCACTTGCCTGCTTTCAGTTTCTAGGTCATGCTGAGCTTGTTCCCAACTTGGGGCTCCAGGCATTTGCTCTTCCTTCTGTGTGGGTGCTCTCCAGGCCCTCCTCGTGGGATCTATGTGCTCTGGGAGGCTGGGGACACACGGCCCATGTGTATCTTCTGAAACACACGCCAGCCTGTGCTCTTGCTCGTCTGCTTACTTGCCATGATTTCCTGGCCACAATAACACATAGGTCCCATGAGGAGGGCAGGGACTGGCTGCTGTGGCCCAGAAGTACCCAATCACTGTCTGCTGAATGAATGGAGAATGGGCTGCTTTTCTGGAGCAGCACATTCTAGGATCGTGTGCCCTCAAGTGCCACCCTGCCTACCTCCCACACTGAGTGAGGCATCAAGAGCAGAAGGAGCCTGGGAGCGGGAGCTGTTCCAGGTGCTGCCTGAGCACACCACCTCCCACCTCCCCCTCCAGCAGGAAGAGGAAGAAACAAACCACGAGGCTCTTCAGAGACAGGACCCCTTGTCCCCTACCCACAGTGCTGGAGCTGGCACTTCCTATTTCTGCTTTGAAAGCCTCAGGTTGTCACTCTCAGAGCAGAAGAGAGCAAAGAGGAACCCTACTGATTTCAACAAAACAAAGTTGCCCAACCCCAAGCTGGCCACAGGCGAAGGCAGTGAAATGACACAATCAGCTTGGAAAAGCCTAAGGACCCTGGGCACTCTTTTCAAAAGCTGTCATTTGCTATACGAAATGCTGAGGTTCAGGGAAAGGAAAACACTTGCTCCAAGTCACACAGCAAGCTTGCATGCTCTCAATGAGGTGTCTAATAAGAGCTGAAGGCCTGGAGTCGTAAGCCATCATTATGGTCTGAGTTGCTCTGTTGCAGTGTCCTTGTGGCAGCATGGGGTGGGGATGGGGAAAGGAGGAGAAAGCAACCTCAGTTACCTTCTCCTTTAGTCTGCTTCTTGGACTAAGGGCTTAACAGTCAGAGTCCTAGCTGTTAAGGTTTGTGGCCGATGAAGGTATGGCTCTTTTTATTTATTTATTTTTTTGAGATGGAGTCTCACTCACTCGGTCGCCCAGGATGGAGTGTAGTGGTGCCATCTCGGCTCACTGTAAACTCCACCTCCTGGGTTCAAGCGATTTTCCTGCCTCAGCCTCCCAAGTAGTTGGGATTACAGATGGGTGCCACCACACCTAGCTAATTTTTGTTATTTTTCTTTTTTTTTTTTTGAGACGGAGTCGCACTGTTACCCAGGCTGGAGTGCAGTGGTGCGATCTCTGCTCACTGCAAGCTCTGCCCCCTGGGTTCACGCCATTCTCCTGCCTCAGCCTCCCGAATAGTTGGGACTACAGGCGCCCGCCACCACGCCCGGCTAATTTTTTGTATATTTAGTAGAGACGGGATTTCACCGTGTTAGCCAGGATGGTCTCAATCTCCTGACCTCGTGATCCACCTGCCTTGGCCTCCCAAAGTGCTGGGGTTACAGGCGTGAGCCACTGCGCTCAGCCTTTTTCTTTTTGTTTTGAGATAGAGTCTCGCTCTGTAGCCAGGCTGGAGTGCAGTGGCACGATCTCAGCTCACTGCAACCTCTGACTCCCTGATTCAAGCGATTCTACTGCCTCAGCCTACCGAGTAGCTGGGACTACAGGCACGTACCACCACGCCCAGCTAAGTTTTGTATTTTTAGTAGAGATGGGGTTTCACCATCTTGACCAGGATGGTCTCGATCTCTTGACCTTGTGATCCGCCCGCCTTGGCCTCCCAAAATGCTGGGATTACAGACGTGAGCCACCGCACCTGGCCAATTTTTGTATTTTTAGTAGAGACTGGGTTTTGCCATGTTGGCCAGGCTGGTCTCAAACTCCTGACCTCAGGTGATCCACCTGCCTCGGCCTCCCAAAGTGCTGGGATTGCAGGCGTGAGCCACCACGCCCGGCCAGGTATGGCTCTTCTGAGGGGACCAGGCTGAGGCTGGGGATAAGGCCAAGTCCAATCTACTGTGGGCTCCACCTGAGTACCTCTCCTGGGTCTCAGGCTTACGGGGAGTCAAAAGACAATGGCCCCTCCTTACTCTCCCACTGGCAGAGCCCTTCTCCCTCGGCTGCCTCATTCCTTTTTGGCTCTCCTTTTCTAAGTTCTGATCACAAGTACAAAGGTGTCAAGGAGTAGGTTTGGCAAAGTGTGACAACGCGTTGTCTATGTGAACAAAGAACCACTGAGCTCATCCAGCACTGAGGGGCGCACAACGTGGCAGAGCTAACTAGTTTTGATAGAGCTCCTTCTCAAGTTACAAGGTAAGTTAATGGCAAAGGTGGTCATACAGTAGTGAGCAGACAAGATTCTTGAGTGCATCCAGGGTTAAAAGTGAAAACTGAGACCATGTGTAATTTGAGATGAAGCCCTTGTTCCACCAGCCCCTGCATAGTCTCACTGCCCCATGGGACACAGGGGAGAGTGCTCTAGTCTGGGGTGATGGTTGTCCTAGGACCACCCCTCCTTCCCCTCCCACGGAAATCCTCATGCTATGCTATTCTTTGGTCTTTCCTATGAGTGCAAAATGGCGGTTCCACAAGCTGGACAATTGGGGCCAGGTGGGGTGAGGCAGAGCTTCTTGGTAGGCTTTCTAAACTGAGGCAAAGAGATAGTGTTTAAAGAAAGGTTGAGTGTTTGTATTGACAGAACTTGAAGTGTTAGTGAAGAGGCAGAGATCAGGCCTCAGATCCTGCCTTTGGAACTCATTTGTTAAGGCATGAAGAGGTTTGAAATAAACCACTGAATGAATAGCATTCCCTGTTTTCCCCAAGAAGTCCATCTAGACAGTCCCTAAAGAGCCTGTAACTCCAGGACTAAGGGCTACATTCAGAGGCTAGGCACAGGGTTCGGAAATGTCCTGTGGCCAGGTGCAGTGGCTCACGCCTGTAATCCCAGCACGTTTGGAGGCCGAGGCGGGCGGATCACTTAAGGTCAGGAGTTTGAGACCAGCCTGACCAACATGGTGAAACCCTGTCTCTACTAACAATACAAAAATTAGCCGGGTGTGGTGGTGCATGCTTGTAATCTCAGCTGTTTGGGGGGCTGAGGCAGGAGAATCGCTTGAATACAGGAGGCCGAGGTTGCAGTGAGCCAGTATTGGGCTACTGCACTCCATCCTGAGCGACCAGAGCGAATCTCTGTCTCCAAAAAAAAAAAAAAAAAAAAAAAAAGAAATGTCTTGCAAGTGCATATGCACATCAGGTAGAGCTGGGATGATCCTGGCACACTAGCAGGAGCGGGAGGAGGGGCTCAACTTAGCAGAGCCTGTGTGGTCCTGCAACAATTAGTTGGAAAAGCTGAGGCATGGAGCAGGCACTTCCTGGCTTTTAAGATTGGGGCCTGGGAGAGACTCACCGATGCACCCATGATGATGAATATGTGTGTATCCGACTGATGGAAGGCATCGCCCTGGAACAGCTCTTCCCGCAGGATCCCGCACACCTGGGTCCGGCTCAGGGCCACCTGCTCTGCCATGACGCTGTCTGGTAGAAGAAAGGCTCGTTAACAAGGCAGAAGAACAGGAGAGCATTGAGAAGTTAGCCCTTTTCTTGAGAGTTCCTCTGGGGTCTCACCGGGATGACACCTGATTACCCAAGCCACTCCTTGTGAACGGCTGGGCATTGGGGAGTGCTTGATGGGTTAGAAACTGCTGGCTCTGGGCTCCAGCCACACTCTCCTAGGCAACCTTCATTCAGGGTGTACATTACAAAATTACCCAAAGCATTGGTGGATTCCGGCTACAGCATCAATTCTGGACAACCAGGTAAAACCCTTGTGGGGCACGGAATTACGCGCCCAGGACCATTCATTCCCGACTGTAGCGGGAACTCCACAATGACCTGGACCATGGGACATGATGCAGATGCTGGAGTTCAGCTCCAGCCCTCCCCCTGCCAAGCTGGGAGACCCCGGCCGGCAAGTCCCCTTCGCTCTCGGGGTCTCAGGGGCTCAAGAGAGGAGGTGCGGGGTATAAACGGATTGATTAAGACCCTCTCGAACAAACAGCGTGTGTTTTACCGCCGCGCGGCGTAGCGCCGGGCAGTACGCTCCTCCGGCTGCGCGGCGCCCGCCCGCCCGGTTACCTGCGCTTCGTCGCCGCCGCCCTCCGCGCTCGCAGCCCCGAAGTGTACGGCCGTTTCCGGGGGCTGAGCCCCGCCGGCCCATTTAATCTGCGGGGGCGGGGGCGGGGGCGGGGGCGGGCGCCTGGGCTGAGCTGACCCGCCTCAGGCGAGGCGTGCGGGGCGGGGCCTCGACCGCCATCCCTCGTGCGGGCGGGGCGGCGACGGGGCAGGTGCGCGCGCATCCCAGGCCAGCCCCGCCCCTCGGGCACCTGCGCTGGAGGCCGGCCCGCCGGCTGCCTGCCATACGCGCTGCCGCTGCTCCGCATCCCCAATGTCCGGCGGGCACGGGTGCAGCTCCGCGTAGTGCTCCCGCATCCCCATCGCCGCCCAGGCCAGGCCCCGCCCCTACTGTCCGGTTTTCCCGCCTGCCTCGGCGGCCTCCCGCACTCGCGGAGGGCTCCACTTCCGCCGGCAGCGTGGCCACGCCTCCTCCGGGCTGTCCCTCGGCTCCTGGGCGGGGCCTTCTGGCGCGCCGCTCCCCCGGGAACCCTCGCCTGTTCGCGGGTCAAGCCGGCCCTATTGGGCAGTCTCTTCTTGACTCCTCCCCCGGAGAGGGCGGGGCGGCCGAGCGCCCCGGGGCTAGACGCCGCCGTCCGACAGACGAGGGGGCGTGTAGGCCGTGACGCCCCGCAAAGTGGCCGGTGTGCTTATCATTACCGAGCTTCCGCGGGCCTGCAGAGCCTGGCTGACTCAGACTTCTCTCCGGAGCGGGATGCGGCCTTACCGCGACCTCGCACTTCTCGCCGGCTTCCCGTGTTCCCGGGGCGGGGCTTGTATGTTTTTACTTCCGGATCCCACAGCTATGACACCGGAAGCCGGAAGCGGGGATTTCGACAGCGGAGAAGGAAAGGGCGACCGCGGAACTGGAACTTTCTCGGAGCGCCGGGGCCCTACCTGCGTTCACAGTCCGCCGCTCCCACCCTTCTCACGTCTGACGGACTCTGCTGACAGGTGTGGTCCTTTTCCCTAAAGACAGGGTTCCATCGGTGGGTGTTCCGCCGCTTCCGAGACTCCCCCGGACGTTCAGGCTCCCCCATCTGTTTTGGGCCCCAGCCCGTTCCTGCCGCGCGCTTCTGGAGCACTGGCCAAGGCGGGCCGATTCAGGACCCAGGTTACTTGGGCGGCGAGCTGGACTGTTTCTGTTCCTCCCTTCTCTTCCACTGCGGGGTCTGACCCTACTCCTTGTGCGAGGACTTCTCTAGTTCAGAGACATTTTCTGTTCTCCAAAGTTGACTGCGCTCGATCAGGGTCGTTAAATTCTTCGAAAATGCCTCAAATATAGTTTGGCAGCTAGGTGTCTGATCTCATGTGCCTGTTTGCTCGTTTTGCAAGACAACATCTGCCTGTTCTCATACTGTTTCTGTGATCTGAGAATGAATGGGCTGTACTGGCACATTAGAGGAATAGCACGGAGGTCACTATAGCTGGAGCAGAGTGAGGGAGGGGAGCACAGTTGGAGAGGAAGGGATGGGGTACCCGATGGTACAGGGCTTTGTAGGCCGTTGTAGGGAGGTTGACTTTTACGCAGAAGGCAACGGGGAGCCATGGTAGGGTTCTCAGTAGAGAAAGAATGTGATCGGAATTACGTCTTACACTGATCGTTCTAGCAGTGGTGGGGAGAACAGACCATAGTGGGCAAGGGTAAAAGAAGGGCGACCTATTAAGAGGTAATTGCAGTAATCCAGCTCAGAGACAGTGCTTTGAGCATTTTATTATTGAAAATTTCAAAAATGTACACAAGTAGAAAAATTAGTATAGTAAATCTTTTTAGTTTGTTTGTTTTTGAGAGATGGAGTCTCGCTTTGTCGCCCAGGCTTGAGTGCAGTGGCACGATCTCAGCTCACTCTAACCTCCTCCTCCTGGGTTCAAGCGATTCTTCTGCCTCAGCTTCCCAAGTAGCTGGGACTGCAGGCATGCGCCACTACGCCCAGCTATTTTTTGTATTTTTGGTAGAGACGGGGTTTCACTGTATGTTGGCCAGTGTGCTCTTGAACTCCTGACCTCAGGTGATCTGCCTGCCTCAGCCTCCCAAAGTGCTGGGATTACAGGTGTGAGCCGCTGTGCTCGGCCAGTATAGTAAATCTTACATTCACAGCTCCCAACTTCAACAATTGAAGTTATCAACTTGTGACTAATTTTGTTTATACCTCTCGCAATTGTCTCCCATTATTATTTTTTTCTTTTTCTTTTCTTTTCTTTTTTTTTTTTTTGAGACAGAGTCGCCCTCTGTAGCCAGGCTGGAGTGCAGTGGTGTGATCTCCACCCACTGCAACCTCCGTCTCCTGGGTTCAAGCGATTCTCCTGCCTCAGCCTCCCACATAGCTGGGACTACAGGGGTGCACCGCCACACCCAGCTAATTTTTGTAGTTTTAGTAGAGATGGGGTTTCATCATGTTGGCCAGGATGGTCTTGATCTCTTGACCTTGTCATCTGCCTGCCTCGGCCTCCCAAAGTGCTGGGATTACAGACATGAGCCACCGTGCCCGGCCTCTTTTTTTTTTTTTTTTTTTTTTTTGAGACCCAGTCTCACCCTGTCACCCAGGCTGGAGTGCAGTGGCATAATCTTGGCTCACTGCAACCTCCATGTCCCAGGTTCAAGTGATTCTCCTGCCTCAGCCTCCCAAGTAGCTGGGATTACAGGCATGCACCATCACTCCCACCTATTTTTTTTTTTTTTTTTTTTTTTTGTATTTTTAGTAAATACAGGGTTTCGCCATGTTGGCCAGGCTGGTCTCGACCCCCTGACTTCAAGTGATCCACCGGCCATGACCTCCCAAAGTGCTGGGATTACAGGTGTGAACCACCATGCCTGGCCACCATTATTATTTTCAGTAACAGCTTGAGATATCATTAGCATGTCACACAGTTCATCCATTTAAAGTGTACAATTCAATGGTTTGTGGTATGTGTATTCACAGAACATTTTCATCACCCCCCAAAGAGACCCCATACCCTTTAGCTCAGCTTATCTTCCCCCCAGCCCTAATTGGCTCTCCCCAGTAACCATTAATCCGCTTTATGTCTCTATGGATTTGCTTGTTATAAACATCTCATATAAATAGAATCATACAGTGTTTAGTTTTTTTGTGACTTGTTTATTTCTCTTAGCATATTTGCAAGATTTGTTCATGTTATAGCATGTGGATGTACTAGATTTTGTTTATTCATAGTTGGTGGACATTTGGGTTGTTTCCACTCTCTGGCTGCTATGAGTAATGCTGCTACAAGCATTCATGTGGAGACATGTGTTTTCATTTCTCTCGGGTATATACCTAGGAGTTTTCCCATTATTTGGAGGTGAATTCAGACATCATCTTTAAATATTTAAGTGTGCCTCTCTCTAAGACGGGACTCTGAAAAACAACCACAATATCATTATGACACCTAAAATAGTTAATGTTAATTGCTTAGTGTGATCAGATGGGTTGGGGGATACATTGTGACAGGATTTCCTGATGGATTAGATGTGCTCTTTGTGTGTGTGTGTGTGTGTGTGTGATGGATTAGATGTGCTCTTTGTGTGTGTGTGTGTGTGTGTGTGTGTGAGAGAGAGAGAGAGAGAGACAGAGACAGAGAGAGAGAATCAAAAAAGACTTGACAGCTGGAGGATGGATTTGCCATCAGCTGATAACAAAGGAGGCCTTGGGTAGATGTGAGTTTTGGGGACTGTCGGGGGTCTTAGAGAGGTTCGTTTTGAGAGGACTACTAGATAACCAAGTAGAAATGTTGAGTTTGATAAATGAATGTGGAGTTTAGAAAAGAGGTCTAATTAAGCATCAAGATTGGAGTTCAAGGCATGAGACTGGATAGAATTCCTGCGGGAGCGAATGTAGTTACAGCGGAGAAGACGTCCTAGGACAGAGCTCTGGGGCACCCCAACATGAAGGGTGGGAACCCAGTGAGAGTGCCTGGGCAGGAGTAGCCAGCAAGATAGGGAGGAAACCAGGAGAAGGGGCTGTTCTGGAAGCCAAGGGTGGAGTGCAGTGGCGCAATCTCAGCTCACTGCAACCTCCACCTCCTGGGTTCAAGCAATTCTCCTGCTTTGGCCTCCTGAGTAGCTGGGACTACAGGCGCATGTCATGTCACCACACCCTGCTAATTTATTTATTTATTTTTTTTTTGAGACGGAGTCTTGCTTTGTCGCCTAGGCTGGAGTGCAGTGGCACAATCTTGGCTCACTGCCAGCTCCGCCTCCCAGGTTCACGCCATTCTCCTGCCTTAGCCTCCCGAGTAGCTGGGGCTACAGGCGCCCGCCTCCATGCCTGGCTAATTTTTTATATTTTTAGTAGAGACAGGGTTTCACCGTGTTAGCCAGGATGATCTCGATCTCCTGACTTCATGATCTGCCTGCCTCGGCCTCCCAAAGTGCTAGGGTTACAGGCGTGAGCCACCGTGCCCAGCAATTTTTTTTTTTTTTTTTTTAAAGTAGAGGCAGGGTTTCACCATGTTAGCCAGGATGGTGTCTATCTCCTGACCTTGTGATCGGCCTGCCTTGGCCTCCCAAAGTGCTGGGATTACAGGCATGAGCCACTGCGCCCTGCCAGACATTTTAATCTCACAGTTCTGGAGACTAGAAGTCCAAAACCAAAGGGTTAGCAAGCCCACACCCTCAAAGGCTCTAAGAGGGCGATCCTCCCTTGACTCTCCCAAGCTTCTGATGGCCCCATTTATTCCTGGGCTTGTGGCTGCTTCACTCCAGTCTCCGAGGCAGTCCCGACATGGCCTCCTCCCCTTGCATCTCCCTCTGGCTTGTCTCTTCTGTCTCTCATAAAGACACTGGTTGTTGGATTTAGGGCCCACCCACGTCACCCAGAATGATCTCATCATGAGATCCTACATCTTCAAAGACTCTTTTCCCAAATCACATTTATATGTTCCAGGGGTTGGAACATGGGCATGTCTTTTCGCGGGGCTACCATTCAGCCCACTACACTGGATGAGGGGCCGATACCCTCCACTTCTCCTGCTTGGAGGTGTGTAGGGGGTCAGGATTCCCAGCATACTGACACCTCCCTCCACAAACAGTCCTCTTGTGACTCTCCCACCTCTGGTGAAATTCATCTGTTTCCAGCCTGGAGATAGGCCTTTCCAAGTGCCACATGGGTGGTACAGCACCTCCCTTTGGAATGGGAGTATCTGCTGCCCCTTAGACTGAAAACCCACTTTAGCATCCTGATACACTAGGCGAATTATCAGCGTTCTTTTTAAAATGTAGCCCCAGAACTCATAGGCTCGTTGTGCTGGGTAAGGATGTGGGTCTCCTGTGACTCCCCTGCTGCCTTTCTCTTTCAGCCCCTGCCCTGTTGGATGAGCAGGCACCTCTGGAAGAGCCAACTGTGTGAGATGGTGCAGCCCAGTGGTGGCCCGGCAGCAGATCAGGACGTGCTGGGTGAAGAGTCTCCTCTGGGGAAGCCAGCCATGCTGCACCTGCCTTCAGAGCAAGGCGCTCCTGAGACTCTCCAGCGCTGCCTGGAGGAGAATCAAGAGCTCCGAGGTGAGGAAAGAGTCAGGGGATCTGACCCTGCTGAGGGGAAGGCATCTTCTCCCCACCTGCACCTCTGTGTTTCCTGGGCCTGGGGTGGGGATGTGCTGCCTTCCCTCTTGGTTTCAGGAAGTAGACTCTGGAATGCAGATTAGCGGGGAGGAAGTTTAGAGTGCTCTCAGGACCAGTACTGGGAAGGGAAAGGAGGGACAGCGGAAGAAGCCGGGGTGGGCAGAGGGAGAAGCACACTGCCCGGTAGGCTCCAGGACAGCCTTGTTGGACCTTACAGGGAGCTCTGGAGCTGGAATGAACCTTCCAGGTTGGACCAACATGTCCAGGCCTCTGTGTCCCTGCACTGAGCTCTCATGAAGTACTGTCCATCCTGGGACAGGGCAGAGTCGGCCCTGGGAAGAGGCGTGGTCTGCCCAGAGAGGGGGTGGGGCCTGTCCTGGAAATGGGCGGGGCATGCCCTGGTAGAGGGGCGTGGTCTGTCTTGGGAAGGAAGGTGTGTGGCCCCCACAGGCAACATTCCTCTGGGGCAGTCCCGGCGCACATCTCAGCGGAGGTGAAGGCTGACTTCCCACATCCAGCGGCTGGGACTGGGGAGTTCTCTCCTAGGCTGCCATCTGGGCGCCCCTCACCCTCGGTGCTGCTCAGCTCCAGGTCGTCGTGGGTTCAGGGCTCAGCTGCACGCTCCTGCCCGCGCCCTGGGCGTGATGGCACCCCCAGCCCCTGCCATTCTTCCCCCTCGCCCCCTCTCCCCGCCATTGCTCTGCGTTGCCCCTGGTTAGCCCAGCGGGGCCAGGTGGCTCCCCGCCATACACTCTTGCCTTTCTGCTGCGGCGGCCTTCTAAACCGCCGGTCCCAGAGCTGCAGGGAGGGGCGGCACAGACTCCCCACGTGGCTCATTGTGTGTGGTGGGGCCTGTAGCCCCTTTTGCTTCACCCTTTGGTTCCTGCTGGGGACTCAGGCCAAAGTGTCCACCCCATCGTGGAGGACAACACCCCTTCCTTGCAGGAGTCATCCCTGAGCTGGCACCTCACTTGTGTCTTCAGTTGGCTCTCCGTGTCCTGGCTGGCTGGCTGGCAGCTCCTGGGCGAGGTGGCATGTGCTGTGACTAGTAGAGGCCGCTATCATGGGCCCACTCCCCTGCCGCCTTTGCTGGACTGTGGTCCAAGATGTTATGTGGGGCTCTGTGCTGACAAGTCACATACTCTGTAGGCTTCAGAGAGTGACTCTGGCTAACACCCTGTGGGAGGGGACAAGACCCATGCCTGGATGTGTCTCCTCTTCCTGTCACGGCAAATCACCTTTCCTTCCATGGAGGAAGGGGTCAGTGCAGTCAGCTTGCTGTCAAGGGGCTGCTTGGTCTGCTCGACAGCGAGGCTGAATTGAAGAGGCCCTGCTGGAGCACGGAGACCCAACACAACCTGCCTGCTCCAGGACAGGGTCCCCCACCTCAGTGCTATCGGCACCTGGAGCTGGAGAATTCTCTTGTGCATTGTGGGTTGTGGAGCAGAGTCCCTGGCCTGTACCTGCTAGATGCCAGTAGCATCTGTCCTGTTGTGTCAGCTAACAATATCCCCAGATATTTATTGCAGAATGACCCCTGGGCAGATACAGTTGTCCCTGGTGAGACCCACTGTATTGGGATCTTCAGAGCACTGGTGCACAGAGAGGTGACAGCTAGACTGAGGGCCTCTGCTCATCCCCAGGAGAGTGCTCTGTTGAGGGGGACTTGAGGGTGAGTGTTGCAGGCCAGCCGTGCTTCCCTTCCAGGCTGTGTGTTCAGTGCAGCAGCTTCCCCCGGGCTTCAAGGGCACAGGGAGGCCTCAAGGCTGTATTGACTCCCCTTGCTCTGCCTGACCTGAGCTTTGTGGGTGGCAAGTGAAACTTGTGTCAGGCCCTGGGCCAAGCCCCCAAGGGCCCAAAAGATGCCTGTCCCGGAAGATGTACATGCTTATGTTCACGGAGGAAGCTGTGTTTAGAATGTTTAGGGGGAGATTCACAGAAGAAACTGCATGTCTCTAGTGTGTGACTCCACTTATGAGACCTGTCCAGAAGAGGCCAATCTGCAGAGGCAGATGCAGATGAGGAGGGGCCTGGGGAGTGACTGCTAATGGGGTCCCGGAACTGTTCTGGAATTACATAGTGTGGATGGTTGCGCAACCTGATGGACACACTGAAAACTGCTGAATTAGTTAAAATGGTGAATTTGATGTCATGTGAATTTTACCTCAGTTCAAAACATTTTTTAAAAGACAAGTTGCCAGCCAGGTGCAGTGGCTCATGCCTGTAATCCCAGCTACTTGGGAGGCTGAGGCAGGGAGAATTGCTTGAATCTGGGAGGTGGAGGTCGCAGTGAGCCGAGATCGCACCACGGCACTCCAGCCTGGGCGACAGAGTGAGACTCTGTCTCAAAAAAAAAAGACAAGTTGCAGATGAGCTGAGCTTTGGGCAGAGCGAGCGGGATTCTAATGGGGGTTGGATGTTGTGCTCATCAGCAAGCAATAGTTAGTTGGTTGAGGGTTTTGATCACGGGGTAGTTACTGCCTTCCCCATTTTATCCGGCCCTGTAGTTGCTATAAAGTTGCTAGAACCTTGGCATATCACTTACCAGTTTTGTCACCTCAGATGGCTCCTTCACTGCTTGGGGTGTCTCCTGGGTGTGGGGCTCTCCTTCCTGTGGCCTCTGCTGACTGCCTGGCAATGGCACATGCTCTGGTGAGGGGAGGACCAGCGGTTTTTCCTGTTTGTTTTCTGCTTTCTCGTTTAACCCTCCTCGTCTTGTAAGATGAATGTTGTTGTCTCTGTTCACTATGCAGATGAGGACTTTGAGTCTCAGAGACACCACTAACTTGCCTGGTCCAAGACTTCTGGGCCTCTCAGGCTGCAGCCATCAATGCTGCAGTGACGTTTGCCTGGGAGGCTGACCCTGGGAGTCTGCAGGCGTATTAGGACCCCCTGATCCAGAAGACAGCAGAGGTGTAGGCCAGGAAGGACCACTACCAAGCATCTGAGGGCAGGCACACCTCAGACTGACCAGAATACAAATGAATTCGAGTCACTTACAAAGAAAGTGGCATAAGGCCAGGCACAGTGGCTCATGCCTATAATCCTAGCACGTTGGGAGGCCGAGGTGGGAGGATGGCTTGAGGCCAAGAATTTGAGACCAGCCTGGACAACATAGCAAGATCTTGCCTCTACAAAAGGAAAAATTCAAAAAAGTGGCATTTGATACTTACTTTTTTTTTTTAAATTGAGATAGTTTCACTCTGTTCCCCAGGCTGGAGTGCAATGGTGTGATCTCGGCTCACTGCAACCTCCACCTCCCAGGTTCAAGTGATTCTCCTGCCTTAGCCTCCCAAGTAGCTGGGATTACAGGTGTGCGCCACCACGCCCAGCTAATTTTTGTATTTTTATTACAGACGAGGTTTCACCATGTTGGTCAAGCTGGTCTGTAGCTCCTGACCTCAGGTGATCCACCCACCTCGGCCTCCCAAAGTGCTGGGATTACAGGCATGAACCACTGTGCCTGGCTGACACATACTATTAAGTGAAGCTGATGTGTTTGGTATTGTTTTCTTGTAGAAAGTGAGGGGCATTTGTGTAATGGATTTTGGAAGTGTTTAAAGAAACAAAAGGGAGTGTTGAGACGCCATCCACCCCTGAGAGAAGCTGCATTGGTATTATGGGGGGGAGGGGCACCAGGATGGGTGGCCCCACTTCTGGCCTCTGAATTCCTGAGCCTCGGGCCCATGTGGGCCCAGGCAGGGCCCAGCAGGCCGGGCTGCCCAGCTCCCCTCCGCCATCCCCTCTGCCGCCAGATGCCATCCGGCAGAGCAACCAGATGCTGCGAGAGCGCTGCGAGGAGCTTCTGCATTTCCAAGCCAGCCAGAGGGAGGAGAAGGAGTTCCTCATGTGCAAATTCCAAGAGGCCAGGAAACTGGTGGAGAGACTCAGCCTGGAGAAGCTCGACCTGAAGAGGCAGAAAGAGCAGGCTCTGCGGGAGGTAGAGCACCTGAAGAGATGCCAGCAGGTAGCCGGGGCAGGGCCAGGTTCTGAAAACCCATGGTGACGCCAGTGTTCCACGAGGGAACTCGTGGTCGGGGTCTCCCAAAGCGCCCTGGGGCTCAGTGCTGTGCTGGGAGGGCTCAGAACTCAGAAAAGCGGTCACACTCTGAGTTCCGGTTTATTACAAGGAAAGGACACAGGTCACGGTGAGCGAAGGCTCAGGGTGCACAGGACAGGCTCCAGGAGAGACCAGGCGTGAGCTTCAGTGGCTCCTCGCCCAGGGGAGTTGTGCCGACAGCACCTGTTTCTTTCAGCAACAGTGTGGGACAGTGTGCACGGAGTCATAACTAGGGAAGCTCACCCCAGCCGTGGCGGCCAGGGTTTCCATGGGGGGTGGGCTGTGCAGGCGTGGAGCGCCTGTGTGGCCAACCCTGGTCACTCGGGCTACAGCCACCAGAGGTCCAGCTGTGTGGCCCAGGGCTCCCCCATAAATCGTGTGGTTAGCACAGACCCCCTGGTTTCAGGGCCTTTGTGTGTGGGCTTGGATGATTGCAGGATCCTGGCGATGTTAGTCAGGAAGGGGCTGTGCTGCCTTTGAGGAGCAAGGTGGGGAGAAGTGCTGGAGAGGAAACTTGCTGGTGGGTACCTGGCACTTGCCACAGCCAGGTTCCGCTCCCCTGGGGAAAGGCGTGGATGGTGGGCTGTGCACGTCGCTTCACTCAGGGCTTGGAGCGCCTGGCTTAAGGCGTTGATTTCCTGTGTGGGAAGTGGATGAGTTTTCTACAGCTGCTGTGACCAAGCACCACAGACTTCGGCGAGGCCGAAGCCCCAGAAACGTGTGGCCTCCCGGTTCCGGAGGCCTGGAGGCTGAGCTAGCAGTGGTGTCCCCAGGGTGGGCTCCCCGCCAGGGACATGAGGGAGCGGCCTTCCAGGCCTCTCCCCGGCGCTGGGGGCTGCCGGCTGCGCCTCTCCAGCCTCCACCTCCGTCATCCCGTGGCCTTGTCCCCGCGGGCCTCTGTGCCTGTCCTCCTCTTTTGACAAGAACACCGGAGATACACAAAGATACACAAAAGCGGGCCTTTGTTCAAGCTGGGAAAAGAGATTTTCTTCAGAAACCCCTGCTCACGGGGGAGAGAGCTGAGCTCCGTTCCCGCCCCAGCAGAGGCGGCATGGCCTTGCGAAGGGAGGATGAGGGAGTCGGGAGGGGGCGAGTGGAGGCTCAGGTGAAAGATGGCGGGGCAGCCGGCGTCCTTGCCACGAGGCCAGCCGTGTGTGGGAGCTGCCGGTGCTTACCAAGGTTGGGATTCTTCCCTCCCGTGGAGACTGGGAGACCGGGCCCCGTGCCTCCTGAGGTTTCCATTTCCAAGGAGTGGCTGCGGGGCCCTCGGGAAAGACCCTGGGTTGTGGGTGCTACACAGATGTCTCAAAGGGACAGGCTAAGCCCTTGCTAGTAAATGCTGTAAGAAAGGGAGGTCAGGTGTTGGCCGGAACAGACAGTAAATGCTTTGGACAGCGCTGAGCGTTTTCAGACGGGAACTCAAAAGGGGGCTGGGGCGTCCCAGGGGCGCGGCCTTAGGCTCCCAGAGGCCCCGTGAGGTGGTGGCCGGGTGTCTTCGTGCAGGGGTTTGAGTGGAGCGTGCCTGCCGAGAGGTTCTGCAGTTCCCAGTGTTTAACAAAATTCAGTGTCCACTCTTTGATTTACACAAACTCTCCCATCCTAGCGGCCCCGGGTGTGGACTGGGACCTGTGTTTACTTTGCCCTGTTTGTGCCTGACCTCCTTTTGCCCCAAGTCACAGAGAGGCTGAGAGAGATCCCCTGCTGGGGCTGCAGCCGCAAGGCCACCGGCTTCAGCCCTCAAGGCCTGCTTGCCGGGGCAGTGACTAAGCCGTTGACAACCTCAAGGCAGCTTTGTGCTCCTTCGTCTGTTTGGGGATCTCTTTTGGCCCCATCTGTGTGTCTCACCCTGTGGCAGAGGGTTAAGGTGGGCAGCTGGGGAGGGTTGGGTGGCCCTTGGGCTCATGAGGCCCCAGGGCACCCAGGTTTGGGGGTGCCGAGGGCAGGAAAAAAGGCCTCATGGTGCGCAGGCCTCAGCCTCTTGCGGGTTGCCCCGGGGCTTGCGGATGGCAGGAGTGGGCCCCTGGGGAGAAGGCAGTGCTGACAGGAAGTGGCTTTTTCTCCTGCAGCAGATGGCTGAGGACAAGGCCTCTGTGAAAGCCCAGGTGACATCCTTGCTCGGGGAGCTGCAGGAGAGCCAGAGTCGCTTGGAGGCTGCCACTAAGGAATGCCAGACTCTGGAGGGTCGGTGAGTCGTGGGAGCCAGCTCCGGAGACCCCTTCCAGGGTTTCCAAAAGCATGAGGTGGGTTTAGGGGTTTCCAGGCTGCTCCTTGATGAGGCTAGACCGGGGCAGGCTGCGTAAACACGTTGGGGCAGGTGTCAGGAGAGGTCTGGGCCAGGCATCCGGGACCTGGGTCCCAGCCAGTTCTCCGCACTCTGTGACCCTTTGATGGAGTTTTGATTATTTCCTTAGGAGGCATTTTGGGGGCCCTGAGCCCACACCCACGGTGTCTAGTTCTCTGGAAGGACTTCTGGGACCGGTGCACGGTTGCCCGCGTGGCTGAGGTAGATGACAGTTTTGGAAAAGGGCACAGGGCAGGAGCCGCCAGGGCAGGAGCCTCGGGGGGAGTTGGAGAAGCCCTGTCCCAGCCTCCCGCCGCCCTGCGAGCGGCACAGTGAGACGCGCCTCCCACACGGGCCATGTTCCTGCCCAGAGATGCCCACTAGACACTCGGCGCCCTGGGTGTTTACCGGGGACAGGTCCTGTGAGCGCCCTCTGCCAGGCAGGTACCTAAATCTCTGACTGCCAGCAACAGAGTGGGTGCTCATGGCAACCACGTTGTTCCTACCAATGGCGCAGGTGCAGGGACCGCCCTGACCACTAGGGAAAGTGTCACTGTGTCAAGGGAACTTTACCAGCCAAGGGCCAACCTTGCCAACCAGTGGCCTCAGGCCTGCTGGTTACTCTCTTTGGCAAAGGGGTCTTGGTTCTTGTGAGTGGGACCATTGGGTCAAAGGGCAGGGAGGTTTCTGTGGTTCTCATTCGGCCCTGCTTCTGCCCTCCAGACAGATGGATCAGCTGCCAGGGGGGCCCCGGCCACCCCAGCACAGTAGGCGGTCAGGGTGTACTTGGGGCAGCCGGCAGGGCAGAGGGGAGGGGAGCTCGACCCAGGCTCTGATGGGCAGAGGGAGCCCGTGCAGGGTGTGGGGGCAGCATGCGGGCAGGCGTGGAGGGGAGAGCCAAGAAGCCAGGCCTGCCAGGCAGAGTTGGGGTGACTAGAGAAGGGCCGTGTCTGCCTGTGGCCAGAGGCCACCCAGGACCTGCACAGAAGCACCCACCATCGTCCCTGCAGTGAGGCTGTGTGGTGGGCTGAGGCCAGACCCTGGAAACTGGAGGTTAAGGGAGCTGTAGGGGGGCAGGTGTGGGAACTGAGCATCCGAGCAGGTGGTCTGGGACTCCAGCAGAGCTCTGGGCAGCACCAGGGATGGGGCCGAGTCCTAGTCGGCATTGAGCTCAGTGCTTGCACGCCCAGGTGGGCAGTCTCTCACTTTTGGAACAACAGTCTCTCCTGACCCCTCCACTGAGACTTCTTTTGCTGGGGCCCCCAGCAACCCCCCATTGGAACTCCACAGGCAGTTCCAAGGGCTCCTCTCATCTAGCCCCAGCACTGCGGGATGCAGGTGACCCCATCCTTTTCTCGGACCACCCCCTTCCCCTGGCTTCCAGGTCTCCTTGGCATCTTGACCCTGTACTTGGTCACCTGCTGGGCCCCTACATTGAAGCAAACACGTCTCAAGCAAAGCTCCTCACCTGCTGCTCCCACCTGGCCCCCTGCAGTTGTCCTTGTGTCTGGTGACGGTGCCTCCACCCTGCTGCCTGGCTTCAGCTCACGGTCACAGAGTGTTCAGAGCCGACCCCCACCCCCTCGCCCATGCCCTGCGCATAGCCCCTCCTCTCCCCCCGTTTGTCCTCCCTGAGTCTGCTCTTTCCCTGTGCCAGGGCCCGGGCGGCCAGCGAGCAGGCGCGGCAGCTGGAGAGTGAGCGTGAGGCACTGCAGCAGCAGCACAGCGTGCAGGTGGACCAGCTGCGCATGCAGGGCCAGAGCGTGGAGGCCGCACTCCGCATGGAGCGCCAGGCTGCCTCGGAGGAGAAGTGAGTCAGCCGGGGCGGGGCCGCACCACAGGGTCTGTGGTTCTACACTTGATCTTAGCCAAAAGGCCGAGAAGTGTTGGGTCCATGGTTCTTTCTGCCTTCTGAGGAGCCCTTCAGATTCTGTGTGTGGCTGCGGGCCCATTCTGTCCCTTAGCCTTGCTAACAGTAGAGGCGACTATGATGACACCCGGTTTGTCTTTGACACAAGCATGCCCTCTGCTATCCAGACCACGTCTCACTGCCTGTCCACACGTGGCCTCTTTTGTAGTTTTTTTTTTCCTAGCCACTAGGTCATCAGGGGACTTGCCCTTTAAAACCCCATCTAGGCTGGGTGCCGTGGCTCACGCCTGTAATCCCAAACACTTTGGGAGGCCAAGGTGGGTGGATGGCTTAAGCCCAGGAGTTCAAGACCAGCCTGGGCAACAGAAAGACAACAAAAATACCCCAAGCCTCCCTTCTACTGGCATCCAATCTGGGACCTCAGGTTCCTGTCCTTGGCGTGCCTTTTGAGTCTCCTTTAGAACAGTTCCCCTGCCTTTCTGAGCTGTTTGTGAAGTTCACAGTTTCGAAGAGTGCAGGGTAGTTCCATTGTATTATTACTATTAATTATTATTATTACTATTACTATTGTTATTTTCAAGACAGGGTCTTGCTCTATCGTTCAGGCTGGAGTGCAGTCACATTATCTCAGCTTACTGTACCTTCTGCCTCTTGGGCTCAAGCGATCCTCCCAACTAGCCGGGACTATAGGCACAGGCCAGCACACCTGGCTAATTTTTGTATTTTTGGTAGAGGTGGTGTTTTCCCATGTTGCCCAGGCTGGTCTTGAACTCCTGAGCTCAAGCGATCCTCTCGCCTTGGCTTGTCAAAACGTTGGGATTACGGGTGTGAGCCACCGCATCTGGCTGCGATTTTATTATAAACATTTTAAAATATTAGCTTTTAGGAAAACGACATTAACTGCCTGGTGACCAGTCCAGCGCTCTGCTTTAGAGCTGACAGCCTCAGGAGTCCTCACACAGCCTTGGAAGACCCCATTCCAGGCCTGTGATGCGAGGGAGGGAAGGAAGCGGGTAGAGTTGGAAGCAGGCAGGAACTGTGGCTGGACTGGGATGAGGTGGTTTCTCCAGCAAAAGCGCCTCTTCCTCAGGCGGAAGCTGGCCCAGTTGCAGGTGGCCTATCACCAGCTCTTCCAAGAATACGACAACCACATCAAGAGCAGCCTGGTGGGCAGCGAGCGGAAGCGAGTAAGTGCGGCTGCCGGGGCTCTAGGGCTGGCCTTGTCTCTTCCTCTCCCCGCTTCCCTGAACCTTGAGAATGGGCTTCTGGGAGGGACGCTTGACTTGCCTTAGACCTTTATCAGGCTGCAGCTGTGACAGCTCAGGGAAGCTGTGGGGAGATGGCAACCCCGGGATGTGGCTCTCAGGAGTGTGAGCAGGCCACCATAATGGGGGGCTGGGCCAGAGCCTTGGGATGCTCCCTCTGTGGGGCTGGGGATATCTTGTCTCCATGGACATTCCCTCTTGCCAGCCATCGCCATCTAGGCACCTGGCTCAGCTTCCCCCAAGCCAAGGTAAGCCCGGCAACATTTCCACCCCAGTGTTGGTTGGGAGCCTTTTCCTAGTTTGTCCTCATCAGACCTAAGCTGGGTGCAGTTTGCTAGCGATCACGTTTTAGCAGGACACCATCAATCGTAAGTGTACCCAGAGGAGATTTATAAGGACAAAGCCTGAAGCCAGGTCACGTGGGGAAGAGTTAGCTACAAAACTGGCCACTTAATTTCTGGAGGGAAGCGTTGGTGGGGTGTGTCTGCGTGTGTCTCAGGGAGCTGGGGATGCCTGTGTGGGAGGAGTGCACCTCTGACCAGGTGGCAGAGTGGAAGGACTGAGGACTCTCAGCTTAGCTGTGCACGTGGCGGGCACAGGACCGGCTCGCTGTGAGTGGGTGTGGCCTGTGTCCTATGAAGGGTGGGAGGAAGGCTGTGCAGCTGGGGGTTCTGGGAAGGGAATGTCGGCCTGGCTGGAAGGTTGTGCCAGATGACCTCAGCGGCCTCTTTGGTCCTGAAAAAAACCTCAGCATCTCCTCCTCTGTCGTTTTGGGCCGTGACAGGACGCAGTCTTCTCCCTGTGCACGCTGAGATCCTGCAATGGGCCCTCAAATCAGGGGCTGGCATCACCCAGCTTGGTCAACCACGGCCACTCTTTCGTCCTTCTCAGTTCTTCTCAGCCAGCCTCGCCCCGGGCCGACGAGGCTCCGTCAGCTCCCCTTGCCCGTCTTTAGGGAATGCAGCTGGAAGATCTCAAGCAGCAGCTCCAGCAGGCCGAGGAGGCCCTGGTGGCCAAACAGGAGGTGATCGATAAGCTGAAGGAGGAGGCCGAGCAGCACAAGATTGTGATGGAGACCGTTCCGGTGCTGAAGGCCCAGGTGAGGGCCCTCCTCTCTGGCCCACCCTGGCACTGGGACCTGGAGTGCCTCTTTGGTGTCTTTTTTTTCTTGCTTTTTGAGATGGAGTTTTGCTCTTGTTGTCCAGGCTGGAGTGCAGTGGCACGATCTTGGCTCGCTGCAACCTCTGCCTCCCGGGTTCAAACGATTCTCTTGCCTCAGCCTCCTGAGTAGCTGGGCTTACAGGCGCCTGGCACCACGCCCGTCTGATTTTTGTATTTTTAGTAGAGACAGGGTTTCACCGTGTTGGCCCGGCTGGTCTCGAACTTCTGGCCTCAGGTGATCTGCCCACCTCAGCCTTCCAAAGTTCTGGGATTACAGGCGTGAGCCACCGTGCCTGGCCTCTTTGGCATCATTTTGTAGTGGCCTTTCGTAAGCTTCTGAACCACTTGTGCTGCTCCTTAGACCTCTCGGTGAGCTTGGCGTTACTCGCCGACGTGTCTGTTTCCTCTGCGCCGCTGGGGGCTCTGGGAGGACAGCAGTGGGCTCTGCTTTGTTCCTGTGGTGCCTGGCACAGTGCCTGGTGGGTGGCTGGCTTGTGGTGGGCACATCCCTTTCTGTTGGATTTGCCAGGCGGACATCTACAAGGCGGACTTCCAGGCTGAGAGGCAGGCTCGGGAGAAGCTGGCCGAGAAGAAGGAGCTCTTGCAGGAGCAGCTGGAGCAGCTGCAGAGGGAGTACAGCAAACTGAAGGCCAGCTGTCAGGAGTCGGCCAGGTGGGCCTCTGAGAGCGTGCCCGTGTAAGCAGTGGGTGCGACACTGGGGGGTCGCCAGTGGTGACCGCAGGAGACGGATGGCTCCTGGTGTTCTGGGTTAGGGCTCACTGTGGTCCCTCTCCTCTCACCTGAGCTTCCAAGAGCTGCTTTGACACTAGTCCAGCCAAGGAGCTTTACAGAAACGCATGCCTTGACTGGACGGTTTCTGTTTTCAAAGGATCGAGGACATGAGGAAGCGGCATGTTGAGGTCTCCCAGGCCCCCTTGCCCCCCGCCCCCGGTGAGTGAGCGAGCATTGGGCCTGTGGGAGGAGGTGGGTGGGGAGGGCAGGTGCTGCGCCGCGGGAGGTCACAGTTCGACCTTCCTGTCGCTCTCCGGAGACTTGACGGCGGGAGCTCGTATAGGCCACCCCATCGGTAGCCCACCCCCTTCCCCGAGGCTAAGGGAGGCGTGCCGTGGTATCGGCGGCTCCTGGTTTTACATGAGTGGCCTGTGAGACCAGGCCTGCCATTGACAGTCCTGCCAAGTCTCCGTCCCCTTCCATCCTCCCCTTCCCTCTGACTCTTCTCTTTTCCCAGCCTACCTCTCCTCTCCCCTGGCCCTGCCCAGCCAGAGGAGGAGCCCCCCTGAGGAGCCACCTGACTTCTGCTGTCCCAAGTGCCAGTATCAGGCCCCTGATATGGACACCCTGCAGATACATGTCATGGAGTGCATTGAGTAGGGCCGGCCAGTGCAAGGCCACTAGCTGCCGAGGACATGCCCGGGACCGTGCAGTCTGCGCTTTCCTCTCCCACCTGCCTAGCCCAGGATGAAGGGCTGGGTGACCACAACTGGGATGCCACCTGGACCCCCACCCAGGAGCTGGCCGCGGTGCCTTACGCTTCAGCTCTTGGTCCGCTGGTCGCCTCTTTTAGGGTAGATGCGGCCCTGATCAGGCCTGACTCGCTGCTCTTTTTGTTCCCTTCTGTCTGCTTGAACCACTTGCCTCGGGCTAATCCCTCCCTCTTCCTCCACCCCGCACTGGGGAAGTCAAGAATGGGGGCCTGGGGCTCTCAGGGAGAACTGCTTCCCCTGGCAGAGCTGGGTGGCAGCTCTTCCTCCCAACGGACACCGACCCACCCACCGCTGTGCCCTGGGAGTGCTGCCCTCGTACCGTGCACACGGGTGCTCTCCTTTTGGACTGCATGCTATTCCATTTTGCAGCCAGACCGATGTGTGTTTAACCAGTCACTATTGATGGACATTTGGGTTGTTTCCAATCTTTTTGTTACCATAAATAATGGCGTAGTAAAAATCCTTGTGCGTTAGTTGTGCGTATCTTTGGCATAGATTCTGAGAAGTGACACCACTGAGTATGGGCGATGGGGTAGATGGTACCTGAGCCCCTTCCTCCTTGGAGCTTGGTTTCCCGTCTCTCCCCACCCCCTATTTCCCTAGCCTTGCCAAGGAGGAGGTGGGAAAGCCCGTTTGGGTTTTTGTCATTCGCTAGGCCATGCAGTTCTCCGTCAAGTGTGAGCTTCAGCATCTTTTCTGAGACTTAAGGATGCTTTTTAGTTCTGCTTGTGAATGGGCTGCTCATATCATATGTATATATGTATGTATATGTGTATATATGTTTGTGTGTGTATATACATATACATATATATATATATATATATATATATTTTTTTTTTTTTTTTTTTTTTTTCTCCTTTTTTTTTGAGACAGAGTTTTGCTCATCTCACCCAGACTGGAGTGCAGTGGCGCAATCTCAGCTCACTGCAACCTCCGCCTCCTGAGTTCAAGCGATTCTCCTGCCTCAGCCTCCCTAGTAGCTGGGACTACAGGTGCCTGCCACCACGCTCGGCTAATTTTTGTATTTTTAGTAGAGACGGGGTTTCACCATATTGGCCAGGCTGGTCTCGAATTCCTGACCTCAGGTGATCCACCTGCCTTGGCCTCCCAAAGTGCTAAGATTACAGGTGTGAGCCACTGTGCCCGGCCAATTTTTGTATTTTTAGTAGAGACAGGGTTTCACCATGTTGGCCAGGCTGGTCTCAAACTCCTGACCTCAGGTGATCTGCCTGCCTCGGCCTCCCAAAGTGCTAGGATTACAGGCGTGAGCCACGGCGCCCCGCTGGGCTGCTCATATCTTTTATCCATTTGTCTACTGGGTTGTTGTCTTTTGTTGCTCAGCTTTTAGAAACTCTTTGTCCATGAGCAGGATTAGCTTTGTGCCTGTGATAGAAATTGCAGATATCTTTTCCTGCTTTGACCTTGCTACTAGTGTTTCTTTGTTTTTTGTTTTGAGACAAGGTCTCTGTCTGTCACCCAGGCGGGAGTGTAGTGGCACAATCAGAGCTCACCGCAGCCTTGATCTCCCGAGCTCCAGCAGTCCTCCTGCCTCGGCCTTGCGAGTAGCTGGGATCACAGGCGCGGGCCACCACACCCTGCTAAACTACTGTGCTTCTCGGCCTCGAAGTTTTTTTTTTCTTTGTGTAGTCACATTTATCCATTTTTTTCCCCTTTTACTACTTGGAGTTTGGAGTCGTCATGACCACCGCGTGGTCTGATGGAAGGATGCTTCACACACGAGCACTTTTCTTTTTCCAACACCGAAGCATGCTCTTATCTTCACCAAGAGTGTTGCTGCTCAGTGTGACCGGTGGTGGCTGTTCCATCACATTCCAGAAGTTTGTGATGCCGTTTCCTACACTGGCCCCAATTATGAAGAACAGACGACTCTACTTGTTTAACAAGATTCTGGAAATTTCCTAGGATGTCAGAGCCCTGGGCATTAACCCTGCAATTGTAGCAAAGGAAACAAAGTTGGAAGTTGACTCCCCAGCACCCGGGCCTTCCTTCCTGCCCTCCTCCAAGCTGCCCTGGTTGGGAACGGGATGTTGTGAATCCACCCCGAGGCTTCCTCACAGGGCTTCCTGCTATTTGACAGTGTGAGGCTGGCTAGAATTGGGGTATGAAGCCTTCTAAAAATTAACCTGGCCTGAGGGCTTTCTCAGCATCTGGGGGCGGGGTGTGGCGGGGAGTGATCTTTCCCCTTCTTCAAGCCAGGTGTCCATCAGATTGTACTTGGGAAACTGTGAAAGGCACAGACAGCTTCTCTGCTCACGGGTGCTGCACTTAAATCCTAATCTTGCAATTTTTCTACAAGAGCACTTTACATTTTTTTTTGGAGGGAGGGTGTATGAGTGGACTGTGGCTGCTGTAACAAAGTACTGCACACTTGGGGCTGAAAACAACAGGAACTCCTTCACAGTGTTGGAAGCCAGAGTCTGCAATCAAGTTGTCAGCAAGGCTGGTTTCTTTTCTTTATCTTTCTTTCTTTCTTTTTTTTTTTGATAGAGTCTTGCTCTGACACCCAGGCTGGAGTGCAGTGGCGCCATCTCAGCTCACTGCAACTTCCGCCTCCAGGGTTCAAGCAATTCTTGTGCCTCCGCCTCCCGAGTAGCTGGGATTACAGGTGCCCGCCACCATATCCTGCAAGGCTGGTTTCCTCTGCAGGCGCCAAGAGAGTCATTTACGGGCCTCTGTCTCAGCCTCTGCTGGTTGCTTATAGAGCCATCACCCCAGTCTCTGCCTCTGTCATCACACAGTCTCTTCCTCTTTGTCTGTGTCTTCCCTTTTGTCTCATAAAGGACACCAGTCACTGGATGTAGGGCCCACACAGATAATCCAGGATGATCTCCTCATCTCGGCACTCTTTACATCTGGAAAGACCCTTTTCCCAAAGAAGGTCACACCCATGAGATATGCACGTATCTCTTCAGGGCCACCACACCACCCAGTGTGGGGACATCCTCCAGAGCACACGGATGAGGGCAAATGCAGCAGCAGTGCCTGGGAGCTGGAAGAACCCACCGCCCTGCCTCCTTCCTCCTCTGGTAGCACGGTGTAGGGTTGACCGTATACCAGACACCAAGGATTTAAAACCATACCATTTGCCCGGAAGTAAGGCATTCGAGGTTTTCCTTTTCGGCTTTACTTAGGTTGAGCTTCCAGAACAACTGGTCGGATTACTCTTGGGAGGGAACCAGCCTGCCTGCCCTATTGGCTGCGGCCCCTTGATGCACAAGCCAGAACCCCGTTCCTCCTGGAGCTTGTGGCGTTCTCTGGTGTTTATGCGCGCTCCCCCTCCTGCCAACCAACGCACGAGAGCAGTGCGGGTGAGCAGTAAGCACAGTGAGAAGGTGTTTCGCCCTCATCGGTAACTAAAACAACACCAAGTCCAACAGCAAGCAAAAAGTGATCTGAAAATGGCAACTGATGAAGCCCTAGGTGAGCGCTCTGCCGGCAAGGTGCAGAACAGAGGCCTTGCAATGCCGTCCCTTCCGAGGGGGCCATTTGCTGGGATGGAGCAAGCCCATAGGCAGCGTCCTCAGCCCTGGTGCGTAACCCTAAGAGAGTCGGGCACTCACGATGACTCTGGCTTTGGGGAGGCGCTTCACTTCATCGTTTGTAGCTGCCAAAGGTCAGGGTAAGATAAGAGGCTGCATATGTAACGACGTGGCCCAGCACAGCTGGCATTTCGAACATCTCACACGCAACATGCCTTATAGCATGTTGGTGTGAACAGGCCAGGTGCCAAACTTATGGATAAAGCGTGACCCCAGTAGAGAAGTAAAAGCTCTGAGTGCACACCCTGCTAACATTTGGAGGGACGTGAGTAGCTGGGTGGCCAGTAATGAGAAGTTTCCCTTACATGTTAATATATTTCCTAAATGCTTATAATTTGCACGCATTCCTTTGATAACACACAGAATACGTCTTCCCACACAGTCGCTCGGGTGTTAACGCAGCTTGGTTTTCTTCTGTGCCAGTGGCAGGGAAGAGCTCGCTGTTGACAGGGCCGCCCAGCAAGGCACGGGCAGGGGCTTACCGTGTCTCCTGGGGCTGCCATGACCAAGCACCACAGACTTCGGCAAGGGAAACGTGTGGCCTCCCGGTTCCGGAGGCCTGGAGGCTGAGCTAGCAGTGGTGTCCCCAGGGTGGGCTCCCCGCCAGGGACATGAGGGAGCGGCCTTCCAGGCCTCTCCCCGGCGCTGGGGGCCCCCGGCGGCGCCTCTCCAGCCTCCACCTCCGTCATCCCGTGGCCTTGTCCCCGCGGGCCTCTGTGCCTGTCCTCCTCTTTTGACAAGAACACCGGAGATACACAAAGATACACAAAAGCGGGCCTTTGTTCAAGCTGGGAAAAGAGATTTTCTTCAGAAACCCCTGCTCACGGGGGAGAGAGCTGAGCTCCGTTCCCGCCCCAGCAGAGGCGGCATGGCCTTGCGAAGGGAGGATGAGGGAGTCGGGAGGGGGCGAGTGGAGGCTCAGGTGAAAGATGGCGGGGCAGCCGGCGTCCTTGCCACGAGGCCAGCCGTGTGTGGGAGCTGCCGGTGCTTACCAAGGTTGGGATTCTTCCCTCCCGTGGAGACTGGGAGACCGGGCCCCGTGCCTCCTGAGGTTTCCATTTCCAAGGAGTGGCTGCGGGGCCCTCGGGAAAGACCCTGGGTTGTGGGTGCTACACAGATGTCTCAAAGGGACAGGCTAAGCCCTTGCTAGTAAATGCTGTAAGAAAGGGAGGTCAGGTGTTGGCCGGAACAGACGGTAAATGCTTTGGACAGCCCTGAGCGTTTCCAGACGGGAACTCACTCAAAAGGGGGCTGGGGCATCCCAGGGGCACGGCCTTAGGCTCCCAGAGGCCCCGTGAGGTGGTGGCCGGGTGTCTTCATGCAGGGGTTTGAGTGGAGCGTGCCTGCCGAGAGGTTCTGCAGTTCCTAGCACCATCATTTTCTCCTCCTCAGACCCCTTGGTTCTCCTCCCACGCCCCGGCAGCTGCTTCGCAGGCTCCTTGCTGGTTCCTTTGTCTCCGAGCTGAGTCCTGAATTTTCTTCCTCTCCTTGCTCTGACGCCCCCCCTTCGTGACCTCGTCCATCTTCAAGGCCTTGATGCTGATGACAGATTTCTGTCTTCCAGTCCTGATCTGTTCCTTCATGAAAATGAGCCCAGTAGCCCGTCGAAGCCAGAACTGGACTTTTAGCCCCCACCCCCTGCCAACTCTGCCCTTTCCCTCATCCCCAGTTGCTTAAGCCAAAGTGGATTCCTCTTCCTCTCATGATCCAAACTCCTGAGTCCCTTCACCTTTTGCCTAGACTATCACGGCGACCTCATTGCTGCTTTCACAGTGGAGAGTGTGGGCTCCCTGTGATCTACTCTCCACACGGCAGCTGGTGTCATCTGGTAAACCCTTGCTGAAACCCTCCCATGCCCTTCAGTTGCCCTGGAAACCTGAACTCCATCTACAGCCTGGCTCCCAGAGCCCCCACGCCACTGGCACTCACGTTATGTCCCTCTCCTGCTGGCCCGCTGCACCCAGCCGCACCACATGCTGGCCGTACCACGTACACGCTGGCCAATTTTGGCCCTTCCTCGAACACACGGCGCTTGTACCTGTTGTCCCCTCATCTTTGCATGGCCGATTTCTTTTTCCCATTCAGCTCTAAGTTTAAATCTTCAACAGTTCTAAGTGGATCACCTTCCTCACCTTAAAGTCCTCATCCTAAATCACACTGCGCTGTTTTAACTCCCTGCTTGGCAGTCCAAATGGCCTCATTTATTCTGCTTTGTTTTCTCTCTCCTTCCACCAGAGGGAGAGCAGAGGCCTCCTCCAGCTCAGTCAGGCACCATCCCCCGGAACAGCGGTCCCCAACCTTTTTGGCACCGGGGACTGGTTTTGTGGAAGACAAGTTTTCCACAGACGGGGGTTGGGGGTGGGGTGACGGTTCAGGGATGAAACTGTTCCACTTCAGATCATCAGGCATTAGTTAGATGCTCATAAGGAGCACACAACCTAGATCCCTCATACACGCAGTTCACAATAGGGTTTGCGCTCCTGTGAGAATCTAAGGCTGCCGCTGATCTGACAGGAGGCAGAGCTCAGGCGGTCACGGGAGCAATGGGGAGCGGCTGTACATACAGATGAAGCTTCACTCGTGTGCCCGCCACTCGCCTCCTGCTCTGCGGCCCAGTTCTTAACAGGCCACACAGACCCGTATCGGTCCACGGCCGGGGGGTTGGGGACCTCTGCCCTAGAACGACGCTCAGCACCGCCAGACTCGGTACACATTTCTTGGTGGCCTGAGCTCGTCTTGAAGCTCCATCAGGATTTCTCGGTCAATATTTTTGTAGACCCTACCCTGTCACCGTGAGTGGTGCTTGGTAGAAATGACTGTATTAATGTGATAGAGATAACACGGAAAACCCATGGTAGAGAGCATGGCGACTAACTTGGGGGGACTTCTTTTTGCCTTTTTTTTTGTTTGTTTCATTTTTGCAGAGATGCAGATATTGTCATATTGCTGGGGCTGGTCTCAAACTCCTGGGTTCAAGCAATCCTCCCGCCTGTGCTTCCCTAAGTGTTGGGATTACAGGCCTGAGCCACTGTGCCCTGCATGGGGGGACTTCTTATAAGCATTTTTATTTATTTATTTGGAATTCGGATGCATAGATCACGTTGGCCTGATAATGTATGCGCAAGAGCACAGACTCTGGGGTCTTATGGACAAGCCCCACTCTGCCCCTTGCTTAATCTCTCTGAACCTTAGTTTCCTCATCTGTAAAAAGGGCAGAAATGCCATCCGTGTGCAGCAGAGTACTGATGAAGGATGGATGCAATGCTCTTACGGCAGTGCCCGACCCAAGGCACAAGGAAAAACCACGAAAGCAATTCCAGTTTACACCACGCCCCAAATTGGATTTTCCATTCGACTATAATTCCTCCCAATAAGGGCTCAAAACGTCGTCTCAGGGAAGTCGATTGGTGGTTGGTTGCCCACGGCTGGAGGAGTTGGGGGAAAATGGGGAGTGACTGCTAATAGAGACAGGGTTTCCTTTTGGGATGTAGAGAATGTCCTGAAGCTGGTCATGCTGATGGTTGCACGTATCTATTAATATACTAAAAGCCATCCAATTGTACACTTTAGACATGTGAATTGTGTAGCGTGTGAATTAAACCTCAAGTTGTTATTTTAAAAATGCTGTCTAGGACACCTGTGCGCCTCCCGTAAGCTCCCATGAAAATGCAAATGAAGCCGGGCACGGTGGCTCACGCCTGTAATCCCAGCACTTTGGGAGGCCGAGGCGGGCGGATCACAAGGTCAGGAGATCGAGATCACGGTGAAACCCCGTCTCTACTAAAAATACAAAAAATTAGCCGGGCGCGGTGGCGGGCCCCTGTAGTCCCAGCTACTCAGGAGGCTGAGGCAGGAGAATGGCGTGAACCCGGGAGGCGGAGCTTGCAGTGAGCCGAGATCGCGCCACTGCACTCCAGCCTGGGCGACAGAGCGAGACTCCGTCTCAAAAAAAAAAAAAAAAAAAAAAAAAAGGAAAATGCAAATGAAGACACAGAAGATGATCAACATTGAACATTTACACCATCACCTAAAGCTATGTTTGACAGGTGACCTTTTCTTCCTTCCTTCCTTCCTTCCTTCCTTCCTTCTTTCCTTCCTTCCTTCCTTTCTTCCTTCTTTCCCTTCCTTATTCCTTTCTTCCTTCCTCCCTCTCTTCCTTCCGTCCTTCCTTTTTTCCTTATTCCTTCCTTCCTTCCTTCCCTCTCCTCCCTCACCCCCTCCCTCCCTCCCTCCTTCCTTCCTTCCATACGTTTTTAACAGTAGAGACAGGGTCTCACTGTGTTGCCCAGGCTGGACTCGAACTCCTGGAATCAAGTGATCCTCCCACCTTGGCCTCCCCAAATGCTGGGATTACAGGCTTGAGAACTGGCAGGGAGAATGGGCGACTGACTTTGTCTTGTGAAGCAGAGTGCCCCTACTCTGTCCTTTCCTCAGAGACTCAGGGTTGGTACCAACCAGGAAACTAGCAGCTGCTTTTGTACTGGGCCCAGGTTGCTTTCTCTATAGTCATTGAGAGGCAAACCCTCAAACAGAGAGTGTGTCAGCAGGGGGCAGGCAGCTGATGGATGTCATTGTACCCTTGGGGGAAGAGAACTCAGCAGGCAAAGGAAGTGGGGAGATCCAGGGATTCCATCGGTCGCGTTGGTTCTGAGTTTCGCAGGCCTGAGGGGAAGGGGTGGGATTTTCTTTCTGAGTCTAGGAGAGCCAAAGTCGATAAATGTGTGCTATAGCTGGAAATAAATCTTCTCCCGCACCTAGTGGGCGGTGACCAGGGTGGTCTGTCTGTCCATCCCCAAAAGCATTGCAAGACCTGCCATCTGTTTCTGGTGATACTGGCTGGTATTATTGAGGCCGATATTTCTGCTGAAAATAACTGCAAATGAAACAGTTTGAGACTGTTCAAAACAACTGAGAACCAGCAAGCAAGCAAAACCTGAGAGGAAGTGGGAATCCAAGAAGAAGTACGCCACTGAAGCTGCTTATTTCCCGAGGACGCTGGGTGACCTGGGCAAACTTGGGTTTTGGTTCTGGAGGCCGTCCAGGCAAGGGAGGCAGCAGGCAAGGCCCAAAGCCTTTGTGAAGTGTGGAGAGTTGAAGAGCAGCCCTCACTGCATTAAGGAAACCCCACCCCAGCTCTGCAGACTGCGGGGAAGCAGGAGATGAAAGGAAAGGGAAAACACCCATCTGCAAAGTTGTGGCCAAGGGCCAGGTTCTGTGCAGACTCGCAGTCTAGGTTTTCCTGGTGGGGCCATTCAGTGGCCCTCAAGTCCTAAATTTGGTCTGAGGTGGTCCTGGGCCGACAGTACCCATATTAGTTTCCTAGGGCTGCCATAAGAAACGGTCACAAACTGGGGGGCCAAAAACAACAGAAATGGATTCTCCCGTGGTTCTGGAAGCTACAAGTCTGGAATCCAGCTGTCAGCAGGCTTGGTTCCTACTGGAGGCTTTGTGGGAGAATCTGTTCCATGCCTCTCTCGTAGCTCCAGGTGGTTTCCGGCAATCCTTGGCACTCTCTGTCTTGTAGAGGCACCGCTCCAATCTCTTTGCCTTCTTCTTCGTGGGGTCATCTTCCCAGTGTGTCTACCTCTCTCTCCTATGAGGACACTAGTCATATTTGATTAGCGCCCACCCCAATCTAGTATGACCTTAACTTGATTACATCTGCAAAGACCCTATTTCCAAATCGGGTCACATTCCCAGGCACCCAGGTGTTAGGACTTGAACATCCCTTTTTGGGGGACACAGTTCAACCCACAACGGTTATCCCAATGGATGTGTGGATTTGTGGGAGCCTAGGGTTGAGATGCAGTTCCATAAAAGTTCCTGAGCGAGAGCATGTCCTTTGCAGGAGCATGGATGGAGCTGGAGGCCATTATCCTTAGCAAACTAACGCAGGAACAGAAAACCAAATCCCACATGTTCTCACTTATAAGTGGGAGCTAAATGATGAGAACACACGGACACATAGAGGAGAATGAAGCACACTGGGGCCTTTTGCAGGGCGGAGGTTGGGAGGAGGGAGAGTATGAGGAAAAATGGCTCATGGTTACTAGGCTTAATACGTGGGTGATGAAATAATCTGTGCAACAAACCCCCATGACACACGCTTATCCGTATAACAAACCTGCACATGTACCCCTGAGCTCTTAAAATAAAAAGAGCGATATATTAATATAAGAACTTCAGGAGCACTGGGGAAAGAAGTTCTTAATGATAATGAGCAGTGCACATAAAAACTAAGCACACCCGGGGCAGGAAAGAGACCACGAGACTAAGAGTTCAGATGCTGGAGGCTGGGTGCAGCGGCTCACACCTGTAATCCCAGCACTTTGGGAGGCTGAGGTGGGCAGATCACAAGGTCAGGAGATCTAGACCAGCCTGGCCAATATGGTGAAACCCCGTCTCTACTAAAAATACAAAAATTAGCCAGGCGTGGTGGTGGGCGCCTGTACTCCCAGCTACTCAGGAGGCTGAGGCAGGAGAATCACTTAAACTCGGGAGGTGGAGCTTGCAGTGAGCCGAGATGGCGCCACTGCACTCCAGCCTGGGTGACAGAGTGAGACTCAAAACAGATGCTGGAGCCACCACACAGATGACAGAACAACTGAACTTTAAAAAAAAAAAAAAATAAATAAATAAATAAAAATAAATGCTTGAGAATATCTGCAGGGAATAGGGAATATGTATATATTCAAAAAGTAACAGCTGTCTAACTTTGTATTTGTTCGTTTATTTATTTATTTGAGACAGGGTCTCACTCTGTCACCCAGGCTGGAGGGTAGTGGCACAATCACAGCTCATTGCAGCTTTGACCTCCCGGGCTCAAGCAATCCTCCCACCTCAGCCTGTCGAGTAGCTGGGATTACAGGCGTGTACCATCACGCCCGGCTAATTTATTTTTATTTTTATTTTTTTGCAGAGATGGGGTTTCACTATGTTGTCTAGGCTGCTCTCAAACTCCTGGGCTCAAGCCATCCTCCCACCTTGGCCTGCCAAAGTGCTGGGATTACAGGCGTGATGAACTCAGTTTATTTTTCTCTTTCTAAAAACTACCTACTTGCTTTCTCTGTGCCCGGAAAAGCCTTCGAAGCAATGCTAATGCGTCGCAGCTGGCACCAAGACTGTGGACTGAAGTGCTCCTGCTGAAGGTAAATTTGAGACATGACCACAGCGTTCGTCAAGAGGACACTGCTGCCAACCAGTTTGAGTTGCCATTGGCTACGAATGGAGCATCAGAAGGAACAATGGCCCTTCCTGCCGGCTGCTCTGCCGGTCTTCCTTCCCGCCTCTCTTCCTGGATCCTGTCCTTCTCCCCATCTTCTTCCAAAAGCCCCTGGGATTGGGGGCCCACTCAAGGCAAGTGTGGAGGGCGTCTGGGGACCAGTGTGAAGCATGATCCTCCACTGAGCGCAGCAGTGTCCGGCACAAGGAAGTTTTGTGGAGTAAGGAAGGGAGTCGGCGAGGGTGACAGTGTCCTGGGGAGGGGTCAGGGGTCCAAGAGAGGAACGTGTGCCAAGTTGGGTGGTAACCTGATGGGCTCAGATGATTGATTGGCTTTGCAGTAAATATATGAATGATGTAGGGACCTGGCTTTCTCACCATTTGGAAAAGGAGTTGCAGATATGAAAAGGGAGAAGGCTCGAATGTGGGTTCGATTTGGAGTTGTTGGTGTGAACTCATTGATCTAGTCTGAATGTCTGTCCCCACCCAAATCTCATGTTAACTTGTAATCCCCAGGGCTGGAGGTGGGGCCTGGTAGGGGGTGTTTGGGTCACGGGGGTGGATCCCTCAGGAATGGCTTAGTGCTGTCTTCGTGATAGTGAGTTCTCGAGAGATCTTGTCATTTTAAAGTGGGTGGCATTCCCCCCTCCCCCCCACACACATTCTCATTCTCTCTCTCTCTCTCCCCCTGACTCGCTCCTGCTTTCACCATGAGATACACAAGCTCTCGCTTTGCCTCCCACCACAAGTAGAAGCTTCCTGAGGCCTCTCTAGAAGCCGGGTAGATGCCAGCACTATGCTTCCTGCAGAGCCTGCAGAACCAAGAGCCCAGTAAATCTCTTTTCTGTATAAATTACCCAGTCTCAGGTATTTCTTTATAGCGGCACAAGAGTGGCCTAATACACTGATGGCTTTCAATGTACAGATAGGTATAGAAATAAACATAGCTGTAATGTAGGGCTGTGCGTATGCATATGTCTCAGCTCCATCACTTAGAAGGCCTGGGATCATCTCAATAGCAGTGAGTCGACTTAGCGCCTGGGTCTCGATTTCTAAACAACAGCCTTGATTACAAAGAACAGAGCTCATTAGAGAAATGACTGATTCCAGGGCTAGGGCAGAGAAAGTCCAAGATTAACTGGATCATCTTGTTGTCCCAGAAAAATAAGGAAGTGCTTAAAGAACAACGGAGACACATTTAGCTGGACTAAGACAGAGAGAGAGAGGACTAACATCAGAAACGAAAGTAGGCACGTTACTACTGACCTTGCAGAAATAAAAGTATGCATGAGAGCACGGAAACATATGACTTCCTTTAACTTCATTCTCCTCCTTTACTTCTGAGTTGGTCAAGAATTAGAAGCAAGAGTTTGGGAACACTTTGCTAAAAGGGTTTCTATTCACTGCTGCAGCTATAGCTAAGCTATACATATATAGATATAGATGATACAGATAGATAGAGAAGAAAGATAGATAGATAGATAGATAGATAGATAGATAGATAGATAGATAGATAGATGGATAGAGACAGACAGAAGACCGGGTCTCACTTTGTCACCCAAGCTGGAGTGCAGTGGCGTGAACATGGCTTACCGCAGACTTGACTTCCTGGGCTCAATGCCATCTTCCCGCCTCAGCCTCCAGAGTAGCTGGAACCACAGGCGTGCGCTACCACGCCTGGCAAATTTTACAATTTTTTGTAGAGAGTAGGTACAGCCATGTTGCCCAGGCTGCTCTCGAACTCTTGAGCTCAAGCAATCTGCCCAGCTCAGCCTCCCAAATTGTTGGGATTACAGGCGTAAGCCACCATGCCTGGCCAATTGCAGCAATAATATTCTTTTGCAAAAAATTTGTTCACTGTTGGTACCGAAGAGCTGTTGAACATCCTATTATTGGACAGGAAGCATTTGTCATGGTACAGGCCAGGGTTTTCTGCCCCAATCAGGGTCTGATGTTAGGAGGTACGTGGAGAGATGGGTAACCCTAACAGTGTCACCGTTTTCTTACTTTCCCCCAACAACTCATCTCATTTATTCATGTTTGTGTTTTGCAGACAATCGGAAATAACACGTCACAGTTACAAGCACCATTACATATAGTGGTAGTTTTTCTGATCCTAGACAAAGACCACTTGAATTTATTACAACCCCTATCAGCCATGGTACTTTGGGCCAGTCACTCAGCCTCTCTTAGGTTTAGTTTCCACGTCTATGAATAGGATGACAATCATATTCTGCATGCTTGCTCTGAGGATGGAAAAGATCATTTCCCTTTTTTTAGAGTCAGGGTCTCGCTCTGTCGCCCAGGCTGGCGGGAGTGCAGTAGTGCGATCACGGCTCACTGGAGCCTCGACCTCCTGAACTCAAGTGTTCCTCCCATCTCAGCCTCCTGAGTAGCTGGGACCACAGGCAAGAGCCACTGTGTCTGGCGGAAAAGACAGTTTTTATAATGACTTTTATCTCTTTTATTTCTTAACAAAACCATGTTTTTGTTCACTACTTCAAGGTGAATGATGTCCTTCCGGTTCCAAATCTAGTGTCTGATTTGAGTGCTAGCTAGCCACTGGATAGATGCTGGAGGAAAAACAACTGTTCTCTGATTTGATTTTATGCTTAAGCAGATTTTCTGGAAGCTTGCACACCTGTTATCTTTGAAAAAATAAATCGGTTATTGGTTAATTTTTTCCCCAAACAGTGATACAATGAGTTATGATTATAACATGACATACGTGTACCTCAAAATCATTGTGTAGTACAAATCGCAAAACTTACAGGAAAAATGGGGTTGGGGCACAATACTCAAAACCTTTGTCAGTGACACATAAAATAAGAAGATGGGAACCTAGTAACAATGGTAGCACAGTTCTATGCATGTTAAATGGCTAAAAATACTTAAGTGCTGCAGCAAGTATGGCACCTCACCTTGAATAAGACCTGAAGTTTGCTTGTGGAAATGGTGGTGGAAGGGTTGCAGGCCATGAATTGGTGAAAGGAGGGTGTTCTGAAACTGGACAGAAAGTTGTAACACCAGATGCGGACTAGTGTGGCTTATACTACGTGTGCTGAGCCGAGGGAGTGGAGTAAGGTGGGAATCCCCTGGGAATTTAAGTAAACACTGATCAAAATGTTTGTTTAAAACCAATTCTCTTGTATTCATTATGTTGGCATTTAGGAATGAAGTGATGTTTCCAGGACCTATGTTGATTGAAAGACCAAAGATTTTGTACCTGTCGGGTCTACGTCTTTACAGTACAGTAAATTTGTAAACTCAGAAGAGTTTAAAGATTCAGTCAACAATTGGGTATTTAGCAAGGCACTCTGGGAAACGGAAAAACTATAAGACAGTCTCTGCCTCGGGGCGACCAACTACTTTTTAAAAATTTAACTGGAGTGTATATGAAAGAGGAAATGGAGGCGGCCTGGTGCAGTGTGGCTCACGCCTGTAATCCCCACACTTTGGGAAGCCGAGGTGGGAGGACCGCTTGTGTCCAGGAGTTTGAGACTAGCCTGGGCAACATAGTCAGATGCCATCTCTACGAACCATTTTAAAAAATGAGTCGGGCGTGGAGGTGCGCACCTATAGTCCCAGCTACTTGGGAGGCTGAGGTGGGAAGATGGGTTGAGCACAGGAAGTCAAGGCTGCAGTGAGCCATGATTGCACCACTGCACTCTGACCTGGGTGACACAGTGAGACCTTGTCTCCAGAAAAAACAACAACAAAAGGAGGAAATGAAAATCTAGAAAAATACGTGAAATCTTTTCCTATCAAATGTTTCCCCCTAAGCTTTAATGATCCTATTTCAATAAAGGAAATATGGGATAATATTGATGACTGGCAGCATGTAGTGGTTAAGAGCACCGGACTGGGAGCTGAAGAGTCTGTGATTCCCGAACTCCTGGGCTCAAGCGATCCTCCCACCTCGATCTCCCAAACTATTGGGACTATAGGCATGAGCCAACATGCATGGCCGAGTCTGTGATTCTTTACTGGAATTGAGTGACGTGTGTTTTCTTCTTAAATGACATTGTGAATTTCCAAGATCCTTGAAATCTCTTTGCATCTCTTTCCAATTTGCCGTCACTATGCCTGAAGTTCAGCTGAAATGCTCATATTTCAGCTTAGACCATTACCTGTATTCTGATCGAATATGTTATGGCATCGAAGCTAATTTTGAGACATGGTCCCTAGGCCATGGGACCTAATGACCAGAGATGGAAGTCCATGTGCTGCTTCTGTCCCAAGGGAGATGAGTATCTGTTAGGGGCTCACTCGGGACTCTGTGCTGCTACCTGAGTGCGACGCAGATGCTGGAGACTTGAGAAGATATCACTGTAGACCCCAACCCTGTTATAGCTGATGAGGAAAAAAACTGAGACCATGTATTATTGCCCCCACAAAATGCACGTATTATATTGATAAGATGTGAACAATATATTATTCCTCAATATTCTGCAAGTTGCCTTTCCATTTTGTTGATCGTTACTGAATTCTTCCACCCCCAAAAAGGATTATATGAGAAGATGGTGAACAATTGTTTGCCAACACATTAGATAACCTAGATGAAGTGGACAAATTCCTAGAAATGTACAAACTATGAAAACTGACTCAGGAAGAAACAGATTTCATTTCCTTCAGCTCTATACCCAGAAGTGGATAGCTGGATCGTATGGTAGTTCTATTTTTAATTTTTTGATGGACATTCACAGGCCTGGAGGCCGAAGAGGGAAGAAAGGATTTTTGGACCCGGCCCAGGACCCTGCTGGCCTGCGCACCCTCGGGACACTGCTATCTGTGCCCCAGCTGCTCCAGCTTCAGCCATGTCTAAAAGGGCCCCAGATACACTTCTGGCTGCTGCCCCAGAGGGTGCAAGCTGTAAGCCTTGGTGGCTTCCATGTGGTGTTAAGCCTGCGGGTATGCAGAGGGCAAAAGCTGAGGCTTGGGAACCTCTGCCTACATTCAGAGGATGTATGGAAACACCTGAATGTCCAGGCAGAAGTCTGCTGCAGGGATGGAGCCCTCCTGGGGAAACTCAACTAGGGTAGTGTGGAAGGGAAACCTGGGGTTGGAGTCCCTACACAGAGTCCCCCCTGGGGCACTGCCTGGTGGAGCTGTGAGAAGGGGGCCACCGTCCTCCAGACCCCAGAATCGTAGATCCACCGGCAACTTGCATTATACTCCTGGAAAAGCTGCAGACACTCAACACCAGCCCAGGAGAGCAGTCGAGGGGGCTGTATCCTGCAGAGCCACAGAAGCGGAGGTGCCCAAGGCCTTGGGAGCCCACCCCTTGCATCAGTGTGGCCTGGATGTAAGACATGGAGTCAAAGGAGATTATTTTGGAGCTTTAAGAATTAATGACGATTTTCTGCTGTGCCCGCCCACACATGTAGTTTCCTCCGCACGTGCGTGCCTTCCCTCCTCCCGGCCTTCAGGGTCCGTGGCCACCATGGCGTATTAGGGGTAGCAGTGCCTGTGGCAGCATTGGTCTTTGCAGTGGTGGCAGCAGCACCAGGCTCTGCAGTGGCACCCACCGGCGGCTTAAGCCATGGCACTTCTCACAGCATTCAGCAGCAGCATTGCTGTAACTGACAAAGACACCTTCGAATTAAGCACATTCCTTGATTCCAGCAAAGCACTGCACCATGACCAGGATGAGCTTCCTGAGCAGTGAGGTGTTGGTGGGGGCTTGATGTCCCCCTTTGACCAGTCAGGTTTGGGGACTGAAGAAAGCCTAGGTCTCTTAGATGACTACCTGGAGGTGGCCAGGCACTTCAAACCTCATGGGTTCTCCAGCAACAAGGCTAAGGCAGACTCCTCCGAATGGCTGCCTGTGGATGGGCTGGTCAGTGCCTCCAACAATGGCAAGGAGGATGCTTTCTTTGGGACAGACTGGATGTTGGAGAAAACGGATCTGAAGGAGTTCGACTTTAATGCCCTGTTGGGTATAGATGACCTGGAAACCATGCCAGATGAGCTTCTGGCCACGTTGGATGACTCGTGTGATCTCTTTGTCCCCCTAGTCCAGGAGACTAATAAGGAGCCCCCTCAGATGGTGAACCCGAATTGCCATCTCCCAGAAAGGTGAACAAAACCCAACCAGGTTGCCCCCTTCACCTTCTTGCAACCTCTTCCCCTTTCCCCAGAGGTCCTGTCCTCCACTCTAGATTATTCCTGTAGTCTAGAGCTGGGAAGTGAAGCGGATAGCTCTGAAGGAGATAGGAAGCCAGACTTCACTGCTTACATTTCCATGATCCCTCAGTGCATAAAGGAGGAAGTCACTCCCTCAGATAATGATAGTGGCATCTGTATGAGCCCAGAGTCCTATCTCAGCTCTCCCCAGCACATCCCCTCTACCTCCAGGGGCTCTCCAAGTAGGAGCCTGCCATCTCCAGGTGTCCTCTGTGGCTCTGCCTGTCCCAAACCTTATGACCCTCCTGGGGAGAAGATGGTATCAGCACAAGTAAAGGGTGAGAAACTGGATAAGAAGCTGAAAAAATGGAGCAAAAACAGAACAGCAGAAACTAGGTATCACCAGAAGAAGAGGGTGGAGTAGGAGGTCCTCGCTGGTGAGTGCAAAGCCCTGGAAAAGAAGAACGAGACTCTGAAAGAGAGGGCAGATTCCCTGGCCAAGGAGATCCAGTACATGAAAGATTCGATAGAAGAGGTCTGCAAGGCAAGAGGGAAGAAAAGGGTCCTCTAGTTGAGGGTAGTCAGGAGCATCAGTGTGCTTGTACACAGGAGTCTCGTGCTGTAGCTGTGTGTTTGAATAAATTATTTTGTAATGGGAAAAAAAAAAAGAATTAATGGCTGTCCTGTTGGGTTTTGGACTTGCATGGGGCCTGTAGCCCCTTTGTTTTGGCCGATGTCCCCCTTTTGGAAAGGGAGTCTTTACCCAATGCCTGTACCTCAATTGTATCTTGGAAGTAACTGACTTGCTTTTGATTTTACAGGCTCATGGGCAGAAGGGACTTGCCTTATCTCAGATGAGACTTTGGACTGTGGAGTTTCGAGTTAGTGCTGAAATGGGTTAAGACTTGGGGGACTGTTGAGAGGAGATGATTGTATTTTGCAATGTGAGAAGTACATGAGATTTGGGAGGGGGCAGGAGTGGAATGATATGGTTTGGATTTATGTCCCTGCCCAAATCTCATGTTGAATTGTAATTGTAATCCAACTGAATTGTTGGAGGAAGGGCCTGGTGGGAGGTGATTGGATCATGGGCGTTGGTTTCCCCTTTGCTATTCTCATGATAGTGAGCTCTCACGAGATCTGGTTGTTTAAAAGTGTGTAGCATCTCCCCCTTCACTTTCTCTTTCTCCTTCTCTGGCCATATAAGATGTGACTCCTTCCTCTTTGCCTTCTGCTATGATTGTAACTTTCTTGAGGCCTCCCCAGCCATGCTTCCTGTAGAGCCTGCAGAACTGTGAGTCAATTAAACCTCTTTTCTTTATGAATTACTCAGTCTCAGGTAGTTCTTTATAGCAATGCGAGAACAGACTAGTACCGTCACTATTGATGAGAATGTTGAGCTATAGGTACTCTCATACATTACGGTGGAAGCGAAAATTGGCTCAAACCACTTGGGAAAACATGGCATTATCTAGTAAATTTCGAGATATGTATTGCCTGTGATACAGCAATTCCAAAAAGAAACTTGGACATGTGCTTCAAGAGACCTGTACAAGTATGTTCATAGCCAAGGGATGGAAACTATCCAAATGCCTGCCCATCATCAGCAGAATGGATAAATTAGAGGACTATGAAACTCTGCCGTAATGTAATAGGTAGTTTCCAAGAACTCCAATCACATACAATGTGAAACTGTGTTACTGTGGGGTTAATGAAGTGAACGAGGCAAGCCTACTGGACCATCCAAATCTGTCCTGATCCCGGCTGGAGTTTGATGCCATCTAGTGGCAGATGTTGCTCTGGCTGAAATATTGATGGAGGAGATTTCCGGCCCAGTGGCTGACTGAGACTTCCAGGACAGTGGCAGTATCTCCGGGAATCTCTCAATCAGTTAGGACTTCTTTCCTTGACTTGATCTGGTGATAATAGGCCGGGAAAATAATGGGGACCAGGAGACCCTCCCTCTGTCTTCCTGCTTCCTAAGACAGGGTCACGTGTACTTTACTCTCCCTTCCCTGACCTGTTGAAGGTAAGAACTTTAGCCTGCCTCTGTCTGAGAATGGGGACTGAGCAGAGGATGACAGGAAGGATGGCAATCACTAAGTGGGTTATGTCTCATTTTCAGCTATTCCGGGTGTAATTGTGTTATCAAGTTGTGTTCTCTGGTTTTTAAAATTCATCATTTAATGAAATATATGCAATGAAATACAGTAGTGAAAATAATGAACTGGAGGTACACGCAAGAGCTTGGGTGAATTTTTCTTTCCTGTAAGTAAAAACATTTTTAACTGATGTATGATAACTCCACATATTTATGGAGTATATGTGATATTTTGATACATGCAGACGCACACACTATGTAATGATCAAGTCGGGGTATTTAGGATATCCACCACCTCAAGCATTTATCATTTCTTTTTTGGGGGAACATTTCCTATCTTTTAGCTATTTTGAAATATACAATAAATAGTCCCTCTACAGTGCTATCAAACACTAGAACTTACTCCTTCTATCCAACTATATGTTTGTCCCCAGTAACCTCCCCACCCTCCCCACCTTTCCCAGTCTCTGGTAACCATTATTCTGCTCTACCTCCAAAAGATCAACTTTTTTAGTTTCCACGTGAGTGTCAATATGCTTTTCCCGGGTGCAGAGGCTGCTGATTCCTGGATTTGGACGGTGGGGGAGAGTGGTTTGGATTGCAGTACCTCCCCCTTCCTCAGGGCTAGACCCTGTCCGGTCACCTCCTGTTGCCACAGGTGTGCCTGGCACAGACATCCAGCTCCCAGGGCCGTGCCGCCCTCACCCCTGCATGCCTCTAGAGGTACCTGTCCCGTGGATTTGACCCCCCTTCCGGACACACAAGTAGATCAGCACCCAGCAGACACAGGGTCACCTCCCAGCTCCCCACCAGGTAAGAGCGACCAGGACAGGGACTGATACTGCCGAATCCAGGAGCCAGGCCCAACCCAGCCTCAGGTCCAGCAGGTCCCGCCTGTCCACCTGCGCCTGGCTGCTGGGAGGCCACCCGCAACCCACCCCACACGCAGCTCCAGCTCCCCCACCAGGCGGGGCGACTAGGACAGGGACAGAGCCTGTTGAACCCAGGAGTGAGACCCGGCCCTGGGTCCTGCTGGGCCCTCCCGTCCACCTTGGGTGGACCTGGCACATGGGCGACCTTGGCTGGCAGGAGGTCACTCCCACCTGACATGCGGTTCCAGCTACCCCACCTGGCTGGGCGACCGGGACAGGGACAGAGGCTGCTGAACCCAGTTAGAGGCCTGGCCCCGGGGTCTGTCCTGGACGCTCCCCCAAGGACAGGCAGGATAGGCAGGGTCCGGGACGACGGCCGCACGGCCCCGGCCCTGTGTTCCCAGGCCCGCCTTGCTCCTCGATGTGAGGAAGACCAGGGAGACGGGACAGGCTGGGCCCCGCGGTACCGGACTACCTGCAGGGCTCCCGGGACAGGGGCCTGGTGGATCGCCGGCTGCTCAGGGGTGACGGGTCCAAGCTGGCATGGCGGCCACCTTCCGGCCTGGGCTCTCTTGGGGAGGGGCAGGGTTGGCGAGAACCAGTCATGTGCTCCAGGGCTCGCTCGGGGTCTCCCAGGGCCGGAAGTAGGGCCCCTGTGCGCAGGCGCCCTGAGGATCCCAGGCTGCCCCTCTCACGCCAGGGGGCGGAACTTCCTGCAGCCTCACTGCCTCCGCGTCCTCGTGGGCCCCGACTTTGTCTCTGAGCGCGCCACAGAGGCCCAGGAGCCATGCAGGCCTCAGGCCAGGGCACAGGGGGCGCGGCGGGCGATGCTGATGGCCCAGGGGGCCCTGGCGATCCTGGTGGCCCAGGGGGCGATGCTGGCAGCCCAGGAGAGGCGGGTGCTGCGGGCGGCGGAGGTACTCAGGGCATCGCGGCAGCAAGGGCCTCAGGGCCAGGAGGAGGCGTCCCTCGTGGGCCACGTGGTGGCCCGGCTTCATGGCTGAATGGATGCTGCAGATGCGGGACCAGGAGGCCGGACAGCCGCCTGCTTGAGTTGTATCCTGTTCTGTTCTGTTCTGTTCTGTTCTAGACAGTTCTCGTGGCGGGATGGGGGCCGGGAGATGGGGAGGGCAGGGCCAGGTGGGGGAGGAGGCGGGGGAGATGTGAGTAAGGGGTTGGGTGGGGGTGGGGGTGGGAGTTGGGAGGTGGGGATACGGGAGGCCAGCTGTGAGGAGGGCAGCAGGTAAGGGCTGGGAGGTAGGGGGTGTGCAGGGTGGGGGAGAGGGGATGGGTGATGGGGTTAGGGGCACTGGGTCATGCAGGAAGGGGGGCAGGGGCCAGGAGATAGGGGGACCCGGGTGTAGGAGGGGATCAGGAGGTGGGGGGAAGGGGGCAAGATGGGAGCGGGTGGCGGGAGGTGGGGAGAGGGAGGGTTGGGTGACGAGGAGGGGGCCAGGTGATGCGACAGGGGGCAGGGTGGGGAGGGGCCTTGTAAGGGCATGGAGGAGTCACCTTGGGGTGCAGCAAAGGAAAGTGTGGAACCAAGACAGCTGAGTGGGATGTGCTACTGGGCCAGTGCCTGGGGAGACAGCCTGGGGGGGATGAGCTGGGCAATCGGGGGTGGGGGTGAGGAGTGGGGAAAGCTGACCTGGGGTAAGCAGCAGGCCGGAGGCACAGGCCACGTCCTAGGAGATGATGCCTTAACTGGGCCCCCACCAGCTACCTCACCATGCCTTTCCCGACACCCATGGAAGCAGAGCTGGCCCACAGGAGCCTGGCCCGGGATGCCCCACCGCTCCCCGTGCCAGGGGTGCTTCTGAAGGAGTTCACCGTGTCTGGCAACATACTGACTATGTCAGTTCAGGACCAGGACAGGGACGGGGCCTGGGTGGGTGGCCTGCGCAGCGTGGCAGGGTGGGGGCTGGGATCCGCCTACACCCCACGGTCAGGTTTCTAGAGACCTGGGAACACCCCAGCACAGGGTCTCAGAACAGAGACCTGGTGCACCAGGCCCGCCACCACCCGAGGGAGCCCGGGGAGATGGGTGCAGAGGTGTCACCTTTAATGTAATGTTCTTCGCCTCTCACATTTAGCCGACTGATTGCTGCGGACCACCGCCAACTCCAGCTCTCCATCAGCTCCTGTCTCCTGCAGCTTTCCCTGTTGATGTGGATTACGCAGTGCTTTCTGCCTGTGTTTTTGGCTCGGCCTCCCTCAGGACAAAGGCGCTAAGCCCAGCCTGGCGCCCCTTCCTAGGTCGTGCCTCCTCCCCTAGGGGATGGTCCTTGCACGAGCGGCCACTTCATTGTGGGGGCCTGATTGTTTGTCGCTGGAGGAGGCCGGCTTACATGTTTGTTTCTGTAGAAAATAAAACTGAGCTACAATTCCGTGTCTGAGTCTCTTCTCGGCGAGCGAAGGCACCTTCAGACTTGCGTGCCCTTGTCCTCGGGTTGCAGGGGAGGCTCTGGGATTCAGAGATTGAAGTAGCACAAGGTAATGGAAGACAATTTGGGAAATGGGGGAAAATGAAAAGCCACTGGGTCCCGCCGTTCAGCTTTAACTACTGTGGACATTTTAGAATACTTTCCTCAATATGCTTGCATTTATATGTTAAATATGTGACAGTAGCATGTATAATGTTTTTCCAGCTCAGCATTAAGTTTGTTCCCAAATTGTCTTCATTGAACATTTGAGCTTTTTTACTTTGAAAAAATTCTTCAAAAACATGTACTTGAATAGATGCATAAAACCAGCATTATCATTTCACTGTTAAGCCTGTGATATGGGTCGGGCATGGTGGCCCACACCCGTATTCCCGTCGCTGTGGGAGGCTTGAGGCAGGAGGATGACTTGAGACCTGGAGTTTGAAGCCACCCTGGGCCATGTAGCGATATTCTGTCTGTAGAAAAATCATTTAAAGGCCAGGTGCGGTGGCTCATGCCTGTAATCCCATCACTTTGGGAGGCCGAGCAGGGCGGATCACCTGAGGTCAGGAGTTCGAGAGCAGTCTAGCCAACATAGTGAAACCCCATCTCTACTAAAAATACAAACAGAACACGTTAGGCAGGCATGGCGGCAGCGCCTGTGATCCTAGCTACTCGGGAGGCTGAGGCAGGAGAATCACGTGAACCCGGGAGGCGGAGGTTGCAGTGAGCCGAGATCGTGCCACTGCACTCCAGCCTGGGCGACAGAACGAGACTCCGACTCAAAAAGATTTTTAAAAAAAATTAGCTGGGCGTGGTGGTGTGTGCCTGTAATCCCAGCTACTTGGGAGGTTGACGTAGGAGAATCACTTGAACCTAGGAGCTGGAGGTTGCAGGGAGCTGAGATCATGCCACTGCACTCCAGCCAGGTTGACAGAAAAAGACTCTGTCAAATATATATATATATATACACACACACACACACGTATATATATGTGTGTGTGTCTGTGTGTGTGTATACATATATATATATATATATATATATATATATATATATATATATATTTAAAAATTAGGGGTGGAGGGTGTGATGGCAGGTACCTGTAGTCCCAGTTGCTCAGGAGGCTGAGGTGTGAGGTGGAAGGATGTGTTGAGTCCAAGAGCTGGATGCTGCAGTGAGCTATGAATGCACCCCTGAGCTCCAGCCTTGGTGACAGAGCGAGACCCTGTCTCTGAAATTATGATAACAGTAATTCAAATAATTTAAAATCTTTGTGTACACGCAATATAACCAAAACACAGGTTCATTCCCTCACCTCTTGGAGATCGAATTAACAAGAGCGATGTCTGCTATGAAGAAGCAGACTTTCTGCCATGCTTGGTTTAGGGGAAGACGTACAGGTTCCTGCCTTTAAGGGCTCTGCTTCCCTTTGTGGGCAGAGAGCAGGGCCTTTTAAAGGGGGACTTGGCATGAATGGTAGGCAGGGGAGGGGGCAGGCGGCTGCGGGGTCTACGTGACATGCTGAGGTGCCTTGTCTGCTGCGCGGACATACTGGCACCATCTTGGCCAGAGCTACATTGGAAAGGGGCTGTATGTCAAGCTGAAACAGACATATTCTTGAGCTGCGTTCCGGGATGCTCTTAAGTTGCTTGGAGACAACTTGATCCCTTTGAGTTTTGTTTTAGAATTTGCTCAGTGGGACCAGAGCACATTTATAGTATTAGTTGACAATCTCCAGTGCTTGGCAAGGCTGTAGTTGGAAACGAGGACTCATACGCTGTCAGTAGGAGTGGTGGTAACCTCTATCTGGACATTTATTTGGCATTTTCTATTGAGGGAAAGATGTACATACCCTTCCACCTGTAGGGAAAAGAAAGAAAGATCAGAGTGTTACTGTGTCCATGTAGAACGGGAAGACATAAGAAACTCCGTTTTGACCTGTACCCCAAAGGATTGTTTTGCCCTGAGATGCTGTTAATCTGTAACTTTGCCCCAACCTTGAGCTCACAGAAACATGTGTTGTATGGAATCAAGGTTTAAGGGATCTAGGGCTGTGCAAAGTGTGCCTTGTTAATAAAATGTTTACAGGCAGTATGCTTGGGAAAAGTCATCGCCGTTCTCCATTCTCGATAAACCAGGGGCACAATGCACTGCGGAAAGCCGCAGGGACTTCTGCCCTGGAAGGCCGGGTATCGTCCAAGGTTTCTCCCCATGTGACAGCCTGAGATATGGCCTCGTGGGATGGGAAAGACCTGACCATCCCCAGCCTGACACCCGTGAAGGGTCTGTGCTGAGGAGGCAGGCCTCTTGCAGTTGAGATAAGAGGAAGGCCTCTGTCTCCTGCCTGCCCCTGGGAACGAAATGTCTCGGCATAAAACCCGATTGTACATTTGTTCTATTCTGAGATAGGAGAAAACCCGTCCTGTGGCGAGAGGCGAGACATGTTGGTGGCAGTGCCGCTCTGTTACTGTTTACTCCACTGAGATGTTTCGGTGGAGAGAAGCATAAATCTGGCCTACATGCACATCTAGGCATAGTACCTTCCCCTGAACTTATTTGTGACACAGATTCCTTTGCTCACGTGTTTTCTTGCTGACCTTCTCCCCACTCTCACCCTGTTCTCCTGCCACATTCCCCTTACTGAGATAGTAAAAATAATAATCGATAAATACTGAGGGGACTCAGAGACCGCTGCCCGTGCGGGTCCTCCGTATGCTGAGCGCCGGTCTCCTGGGCCCACTGTTCTTTCTCTATACTTTGTGTCTTATTTCTTTCCTCAGTCTCTCGTCCCACCTGACGAGAAATACCCACAGGTGTGGAGGGGCTGGCCCCCTTCATCCACCCACCTTGAGGAATCCATCTGAGAAACTCCTGGACAGGCAAATGAGGTCAAAGACAGGCAAATGCGTCCAGACAACTTTGACCAGGCGCTGAGCCACCGGCCCCTGCAGACAACATCACGGGCACAAAAGCAGAAGCCCAGGGAGCAAAGATGAAGATCCAGGAGCACAGTAACTGTCAGGTAGGGACCTGCTGGCCCACTGAGTCTGGGAGCAACGCTACAGGCTCTGCAGGGAGACCCCCGGAGTGACCCGGGGCCTGTCTCCAGAGGGCGGCCCTTCCTTAACTGGAGCTGCCTATTCCCCTCCTGCCCTAGGACGTAAACCTTGCTTGGCTGAAGTATTGAATTCACGGGGGATCTGACCCTGCTTCACCCATGATGCTCATCTGTCCTCTGGGGTCTCATTCCCTGAGCTTCCCAGAGCGGCCTCCTTTGTTTGGCTCAGCTCTGTGTCTTCCTTCCCGAAGCTGTGTCTCCAGTGTGTTAGGCTTCCCCTCTCTTCCCTCAAGTGACCTCAAGGGCCCAGGAGGAAACACAAGAGGGCGGGAGGGCTCCCTGAGGTGGGGAGCAGACAGACAACAGGTTCTCCTTCTGCCCTCCCTTGAAAGATGCCCCCAATTCACACCCACGCGGGCACCGGCATGGCAAGGTGGGTGAGGAGGGGGAATGGGCGAGGCCTCAGGTGATCCTCCCACCTCGTTTTCTAGCGTTAGCATATGGCATGGGGGAACAGCGTGGGGAGGTACATGGCTGTCAAAATGAGACTCAGGTTGGGGACATGACAATCATGAATGTGTCTGGGTCATGCAGCATACATGTGTGCTATGCACTCTCCGTATGACTCTGTGTGTGTGTGTGTGTGTGTGTGTGTGTGAGAGAGACTGCATATGCAGAGGCAATTGCAGGCAGCAGGGCCACCAGGATCCTGACAGTCCTCTCATGTGGCTGTGGGTGACAGTTACATTCTTCTCTATAGTTTTCTGTATTGCTCGTTCGTTTTCCCTCCCGTGAAACTGTTTTATCTACAGAGTCAGAGGAAAAACAATAAAATACTTTTTTTTTAAAGATGAGATCTCACTTTGTTGTCTAGGCTATGAGGGATTATAGCTCACTGTAGCCTTGAACTCCCGGCCTCAAGCAATCCTCCCACCTTGGCCTCCCAAAGTACTGGGATTACAGGAGTGAGCCTAGGATACGAAATGTCTTTCATAGATCGAAGGCTTTCAGGTTTTCTACTTCTCTTGAGCAAGTTTTGGTTATCTGAGTCATTCAAGGAATTTGTCCATTTCATCGAAATTGGCAAATTTATTTCCAAATATTGTTCCTGATATTTCCTGGTTATTCTTTTTTCAGTTTTATTGGTATTTCAAAAAGCATTCAGGTTCGTGGATTTTTCTCTATTGTTTGTTCATTTTACAGTTTTAAATTTCTGCTCTTATCTTTATTATTTCTTTCCTATTAGAAATTTAGATGTTTCAAATTTATTTGTTTTTAAAATTGGCATGTAAAATTGTATGTATTTACCATATACATTGACATGGGTTTTTATTTTTTTTTTTTATTTTTTTTATTTTTTTTATTTTTTTTTTTTTTGAGGCAGAGTCTCGCTCTGTCGCCCAGGCTGGAGTGCAGTGGCCGGATCTCGGCTCACTGCAAGCTCCGCCTCCCGGGTTTATGCCATTCTCCTGCCTCAGCCTCCTGAGTAACTGGGACTACAGGTGCCCGCCACCTCGCCCGGCTAGTTTTTTGTATTTTTTAGTAGAGACGGGGTTTCACTGTGTTAGCCAGGATGGTCTCGATCTCCTGACCTCATGATCCGCCCGTCTCGGCCTCCCAAAGTGCTGGGATTACAGGCTTGAGCCACCGCGCCCGGCCCGAGATGGGTTTTTATAGCTTTTATGTCTTTAATTGACACATACCAGTTCTACATATGTATTGGGTACATAGTGAAGTTTTGATACATATAATGTGGAGTGAACAGATCAACGTAATTAGCATATCCATCATCTCAAACATTTATCATTTCTTTGTGTTGGGAATATTCAATATCCTCATTCTAGCTGTTTGAAACTATATAATAGATTATTGTTAACTCTAGCCATTCTACAATGGTATAGAACACTAGAACTCATTCCTCCTATCTAGCTATAATGTTGTATCCTTTAACAAATGTCTCCATATCCTTCCCTTCCCCTCCCCATCCCAGCCTCTAGTATCTTCCGTTTTACCTCCCTAAGACCAACTCTTTTTAGCTTCTGCATATGAACGAGAACATGCAGAGTTTAACGTTCTGTTCCTGGCTTACTTCACTTAACAAAATGTCCTTCAGTTCCATCCATGTTGTCACAAATGACAGGATTTCATTCTTTTCATGGCCAATAGTATTCCATTGTGTATGTACACCACATATTCTTTATCCATTCACTTGTGGTTGGACCCTTGTGTTGATTCCAATCCTTGGCTATTGTGAATAATGCTGCAATAAACATAGGGGTGCAGCTGTCTCTTCAATACATTGATTTCCTTTTCTCTGGATAAATTCCCAGTAGTGGGATTGCTGGACCGTAGGGTCGTTCTATGTTTAGAGTTTTGAGGAACCTCCATACCATTCTCCACAGTGGCTGTACTACTTTACAATCCCATGAACAGTATGTAACAGTTCCCTTTCCTTTGCATCTTTCTCAGCATTTGTTATCTCTAGTCTTCTTGATACTGGCCATCCTAACTGGGGTGAGGTGATACCTTATTGTGGTTTGATTGTCACTTCCCTGCTGATGTTTGATGGTAGCCACGTTTTCATTTATTTGTTGGCCATATGTATGTCTCTTTTTGAGAAATGCCCGTTCAGATCATTTGCCCATTTCTGTTTTTCTTTGTATTCTTTTTTTTTTTTTTTTTTTGAGAGGGAGTGTCGCCCTGTTGCCCACACTGGAGTGCAGCGGTGCGATCTCAACTCAATGCAACCTCCGCCTCCCAGGTTCTAGCGATTCTCCTGCCCCGGCCTCCCGAGTAGCTGGGATTACAGGCACCCGTCACCAAGCCCAGCTGATTTTTGTATTTTAGTAGACACGGGGTTTCACCATGTTGGCTAGGCTGGTCTGGAACTCCTGACCTCCAGTGATCCGCCCACCTCGGCCTCCCAAAGTGCTGGGATTACAGGCATGAGTCACCGCGCCCAGCCCATTTGCCCATTTTTAAACCAGATTGTTTTGGTATTTTTGCTGTTGAGAATCGTGATTTCCTTGTATATTCTGAATATTAATCCCTTGACAGGTGAATACTTTGAAAATATTTTCTCCCATTCTGTTGGCTGTCTTTTTACTCTGTTGATTGTTTCCTTTGCTGCGCAGAAGCTTTTTAGTTTGATGCAATCCCATTTGTCCATTTTTGCTTTGGTTGCTTGGGCTTTTGTGATATTATTTATAAAATCCTTTCCCAGATGAGTGTCCTGATATACTTCAAATTGAAGATTTGAAGTATATATACATTGCGAAATGGTTAAATCTAACTTATTAAGAAATGCAGGCCGGGTGCGGTGGCTCACTCCTGTAATTCCAGCACTTTGGGAGGCCGAGGTGGGCGGGTCACGAGGTCAGGAGATCGAGACTATCCTGGCGAACACGGCGAAATGCCGTCTCTACTAAAAATACAAAAAAATTAGCCAGGCGTGGTGGCCGGTGCCTGTAGTCCCAGCTACTCGGGAGGCTGAGGCAGGAGAATGGCGTGAACCCGGGAGGCGGCAGAACTTGCAGTGAGCCAAGATAGTGCCACTGCACTCCAGCCTGGGCGACAGAACAAGACTCCGTCTCAGACAAAAAAAAAAAAAAAAAAAAAGAAATGCATTACCTCACGTAGTTGTCATTTTGAGGTGAGAACACTTACACGCACTCTCAACATTTTTCAGGAATAAAATGTATCGTCATTAACTATAGTCACCATGCTATACAACAGATCTCTTGAATGTATTCCTCCTACCTGAGTGTAAGTATGTGTAAATACAATACAGAGATATGATATTGCATATCATGGGGAAAAATTTAAAAGATCGAACATGTTCTGCTTAGAGTGTGTTATGGGCTGAATTGTGTTCCCCCAAAATTCGTATGTGAAAGCCCTCACCCTCAATGTGCATGGATTTGGAGACAGGGCCTCTAAGGAGGTTACTGAGGTTGAATGAGGTCACAGGGGCAGGCCCCTGGTCCTATAGGACTGGAACCCATATAAGAAAAGGAAGAGAGCCGCATTCCTGCCGGGCACTGCAGAACTTGCTTGGTTGGCCTTAGTCCCTCAAAGTCCTGCCAGGACCATTCACGGCCACTCCCGCGTGCTGGAAGACGAGATTGTCAGGGCTTTGGCAATATTGGAAAAGTCCTATTTTTGCTCCCCTTGCCATGTTTCTAGATCCTGCCCTCCACATACAAATAACAGGCTTGAGCAACCAGCGTTCCGTTCCCTCACTTCCCACTAAATGTGCCTGTGCTCCTGCTCACCCCCACGCACCCAGGAGCTATGGGTAAAGTCATAAAAACGGGGTGAGCAAGGCAATTCCCCGCTGCATCTCTCCACTTGCACCCCGTTCCTCAACTTCCACATCAAACGTCTTCTGAAGCCTCTTGAGGGTCGTTTCTCAAAACGCGTGCCCTGAGCCCAGCTTGGGCCATTCTCATCTGGCTTCCTGTGGCGTCCTAGTGTCTGTGGCACCCTCTCAGTCCTCGGCCTGACCCCGAGCCACGGACTGAGTTCCTTGGTGCGGGGAAGTTTGAGAATCTGGAGGTTTTTTCTCAGGAAGACAATTATGTGCATCCACCATCTCATTTATTTATTTATTTATTTATTTATTTATTTATTTATTTATATTTTTTGAGACGGAGTCTCGCTCTGTCACCCAGGCTGGAGTGCAGTGGCGCGATCTTGGCTCACTGCAAGCTCTGCCTCCCGGGTCAAAGCGATTCTCCTGCCTCAGCCTCCCGAGTAGCTGGGACTACAGGCGCCTGCCACCACGCCCGGCTAATTGTTTTTTGTGGTTTTTTTTTTTGTATTTTTAGTAGAGACGGGGTTTCACCGGGTTAGCCAGGATGGTCTCGATCTCCTGACCTCGTGATCCGCCCGTCTCGGTCTCCCAAAGTGCTGGGATTACAGGCTTGAGCCACCGCGCCCAGCCACATTTCTTTATAAAGTTTTGTAAATGTATAGCTACAATTTAATACCAAAATGGAAATAATTGTGGTTTTATTACATGAATGATAATCTTTCACCCCTGGGTTTTATGAAGAGGAAAGGTTTTATGCAAAACAATGTGTCTCCATTCCTAATTGTTTTAAACACTTTAGGAGGGATTGGATTATGTAGATTGGTTGTGCGATAAAGGAGATATTTTAATTATCATTTATCTTTTTGTATTGCGAGAAATTTCTTGTTCGCGAATCAGATTTTGCTGTATGTAATAGAAAGCATCCCAGGTGGCTGTCTGAAATGGCTATCGGTACATTTCTTGGAAAAAAAAAAAAAAAGATTCCTGAAGCCTTTAAGTACTGCCTCTTTCAGTCAAACTTTAAAACTGTTAGCAGTTTCAAAGTGCTCAGGAGGTGTGTGCAAAGACAGGTTTAATGGAGCTTGCACAGGTTGCTTTTTCCTTTGAACCTTTGAAAAAATTCACTCTTCACATTTTCTGACTCGAAAATTATTGAATCTTGTTGAACAAAACTTTTACATATTGAGATACTGTTTCCTTTTCATGGCAGAATTCTTTATAAGAGTTCGTTTGTTGAAAACCAGGAATCCTTTTGAATACCACAGCCTTAGTTCAATGTTGCTTTTTAATATATGGAAAATAGTTTTAAAACCAAATAGGAGTAATAGTGAATTATGAGGAACAACATAGACTCTTACAAATTCCAAAAATACTAACCTGGTGTCATAAGTTTGTATGATGCAATACATAATAATACTCTCACTTGAGAAGCTGTGATTGAGTACCCAGGCTAAGACTTTGCCCCTGTCTCAAACGCTAGTCGCTTGGAGGGAGAACACAGCTGACTGCTGTCTCCCTGAATACGTTTGACAGAGACTGTCCAGTTGGGGTTTCTGGCAGCTGAGACATCCAGGCAAGTTCCAACTTACGCGGGAAGGCCAGCACCAGGGCGCTGTCCCAGGAGGCATGGGGCCGCTGGTCACCAGGGCGGGGAAGGAGAGAAGCGTGAACACAACCCTTGCACACGATGACGCTGCTGTAAACGTGTACACCACAGGCTGTGGCTCGGCACGGGCTATCCGGTTCCCCGGAGGGCCAAGTGGCAGATACTCAAGCTGAGTGTGAAGAGATCTATCTAGGTCCCAGTGGAAAGAAGCGGGCCAGACCCCACTCCCAATTCAGTGCCTCCCTTTTGCCTGTCCCCTAAGCCTTCTCTCCAGCCCAAGAGAAAGTGGCAACTGGTCTGGAGGAGCCAGCCCTAGGCCCTACCCTGCTGGTTCTGCTACCAGCCCAGCACCTGTTGATGCCAAAGCTGGTGTGTGTCACGCCCCCTCGCCAGCACTGTAGACACAATGACTCGGCCAGTTGATAGTAGCCAACCTTCATCCTCAGCTACGCCAGAACCGGCATCCTTTAGCATCAGGAAAATGGACAGTGAGACTGAGATATCACCACATCATACTTGCCACAGTGAGATGCCATCGCATACTTAGTAGAAGGGCTAACATGAGAAAGACTGACCGTGCCAAGTGTTGGGGGAAATGATAGAAAGAACCAAACTGTTGGAAATGTGTCCAAGGCTTCTTGTCACTTCCACAAGAGTCCTACAAGAGGAAGATGAACTTGGACTAGAGCTAGGAGTCTGCAAGCCAGAGCTGGGAGAGGATGCACTTCTGAGAGCGTTGCTCTCCTCCTGAGACCTGAAGTCTTTGTTGAATGAGAACCTGAACATTTGGAACCTTACAGGCTGAGAAAGCTAACTACTTCTAAAGCTCCAACTGCAGCCATTTGCGCAGGTGCCCTGGAATCAGCATCCTGAGGAGGCGATACAGACTTTAAGAACCAGTCAAGTAGTTAAGATCAGCACTTCAGAAGTGAGACCAAGCCCCATTCATGAGGGATTCACCCCCATGACCCAAAATCGAGCTGACACTTCACATGGTGAAAACAGGAGGGAGGGAGGGAGAGAGAGAGAGAGAGAGAGAGAGAGAAGAGAGAGAGACAGTGGGGGAGGACGTGCCACACACTTTTATTTATTTGTTCATTTCTTTGAGACAGGGTCTCACTCTGTCGCTCAGGCTGGAACACAGTGGTGTGATCACGGTTCAGTGCAGCCTCAACCTCCCTGGCTCAAGCATTCCTCCCACCTCTGCATCCAGAGTTGTTGAGACCAGAGGTGTGTGTCACCACGCCCAGCTAACTTTTGTGTTTTTTGTTGAGACGGGATTTCGCCATGATGCCCAGGCTAGTCTCAAACTCCTGGGCTCAAGCGATCCACCCACCTTGGACTCCCAAAGTGCTGGGATGACAGGCGTGAGCCACTGTGCCCGTCTGCTACACACTTTTAAAGACCAGATCTCGTGTGAACTCAGACTGAGAGCTCACGCATCAAGAAGGAGACAGCCCAAGCCCCATTCATGAGGGATTCATCCCCATGACCCAAAATCACCTCCCACCAGGCCCCACCTCAAACGCTGGGGATTACAATTCAACATGAGATTTAGTGGGATCAAACATTCGAGCTGAATCACTGCATGACCTCCAAGAAGGCCATACTCCCCAATGCTCACATCAGGTGTGGCCCAGGGGGACAGATGGATAAGGAGAGACCGCCGGAAGGCAGAGCCGGTGGCCACAGAAGGCAATGTGAGGACAAGGTGTTCTTTCCCAGATGACAGACCCAAGGGCTGCCTGATGGAATAACCAAGGACTTTGCTCCACTGCTGGAGGAAAGCCCTCATGTTATCCCTGCCCAGAGGGATTTGTTCCATTGCTGCGAACCAGAGACTGCGGTGTGTCTCCCATCTACCCCTTCTGGCTGACTTCAAGTTACCCTCCAGTAATGAGTCTCACCTTCTTCCTTTTTGAAATAAAGCTCGAGTTTTACCCGTGCACATTACCATCTAGCTGGGGACTTATAGCCAGGCTCCCTCGTCATTAGATATGATTCCATGTGACCAGGGCCAGCGTCCTGCACACGGGACCTCTGCATGGGGCCCTGCTCTCAAAAGGACCTCACTCTTGGTCCAGTGCTCTTCTGTGGCCTCTGAAATTCCTCATCATTTTATATTTGAACTTGCGTTATGTAGGTGAAGTCCCTTGGGACAACAGAGCATGTGCAAGGGCAGAGGAGATACGCCGGTGTCAGCATGCAGATGTGTGGGCCCAGGCCCGCAGGTGCCAGAGGCAGTGGGCAGCACCCGTTCCATGCCTGGGGCAGTCTGGGGTGACATGGGGCCTTGATAGGTGGCCAGGGTGAGGCCTGGGCCCAGACTGGCAGTGGAAACAGTGGCTGGGACACGGAGGATGTGAAACCCCTGAGCCCTTGGCCATCCACTTCTAACTGCCAGTGAACAGACTCCCCCAAGTTGGGCCAGAGTCACCAGAAGACATTCACATCCCTCCCTTTTGATTCATAAGCCACCGTGCTGTGACTTCTGCCTCTGCCCCTCTACTGAAACTAAGGAGAAGTGGCAGGTGATGGCGAAGGAGGAGAGGACAATGCACAGGTTCTGGTGGAGTTCTTCATAAACCTGATGGGAGATAAGAAGCCTAGAAAGAGAAGCGGGCCTGAGTAGAAGGAAGATTAGGTCACCTGTGCTGTCTAATTCCTTCTGAAATAACCACGCAGGAGAGGTTGCCCGACATCAAGCCAGGGGAAAGATATGAGGTGTTGTCGCAGCAGAGAAGAGAGGGGAGAGCCAGGAAGGTCCCAAGGAGGAGCGAGAAGTGGGGCGCGAGCTCTGGAAGGGGCTAATTTGCTCCTGCCGAGGGGTTGGGAGGATAACGGTGACGGATGAGAATGATGAGACCACAGAAAGAAGAGATGAGGGAAGGACAGCATCGTGCACGGAAGGGCAGAATCACAGGGTCCCCAGACCCAGGTCACTATGGCCAGCAGACTGGAGGGCTCCTGCTCAGAGGGTAGCCCAGGCTGACCTGATGGAGTAAAGGCAGACCACATACTCTGAGAAGTACTTTAAGTTAAGACTGCAATGAACGGGGGGAGGAAAGCCATGCTAAACTTCAGGAAGAGAGGAAGCATTGGCAGGGCAGCAGGGCAGGGCTTTCCGACGAGACGCAGGCAGAACAGGGGGAACTAGCGTCGCCATAGCTCCTTGACTCTAAGGGGACCTGCTGCTTCTGTGTATGCAGATGCTGTGTTCAACCTGTCACAGAGAGTAGAGTCAGACTGAAGCCTCCCATCGGAGCCAGGCCCCAGCCGTCCCACATGGCCAAGACCTTGGGAAAGGGTACGGAATGTACACCATTCACTTCAAAGGATCTGGAATTTCTCAGTGAGGCACTGTGTGGCCACTGAAACAGAGAGAGGCATAACTAAGCATTCCAGGCACAGGGAGACAGACGCCTTCCCCTCACCCCCTGGGACAGGCTCAACCTGGCAACATGAACACCCCATCCATACCTGGTGGTGTCCAGCCCCAGGAATGACCCACCCACCTGTCACCCCAGATACAGGCAGATATGTTTTCTAAATAAGGTCACCATGTATGAGTCGTGCTCAAACTTTGGTACATATCAGAATCTCTCAGAGCCTGTTAAAATATGGACACTCCCCACCAAGCAGCAGTTAGAAAAAGCAAGTGCAGTGTGCAGCAAATGTGCTAAAATAAGGTCTCAGGGACTTGTTGGCAAAGTTTACATGTGGTTCAAACGATCTATTTCTACCTAAAGGTGGGTGGGTGGGTGGATGGATGGATGGATGGATGGATGGACGGACAGATGGATGGACAGGTAGATTAGCTAAGCAGATTGGCTAACCCCATTTGTCCTGATGTGATGATTACACATTGCATGCCCGTATCAAAATATTTCAGGCACCCGAAAAATGTATCCACCTACTACGTACTCATAAAAATTAAAAGTCAAAATTAAAATCAACAAACAGATTAGATAGGTTGGACAGGTGGATGGGTCATGTAAATACACAGACGCCTCCAGGGCCAGACCTGCCAGAGTCTCCCTCCCACAGGAATGGTGGTCCCTGAGTGGCCAGTTACACCCCCAGCCCCAGCCCCACACCACCTCAGGTTCCGCACTAATATACCCTGGTCTTCCCCCCTCCCAGCCTACCAAGTTGATCCTTGAGGTCGTCGATTTCTTTCTGCAGCAGAGGACGCTAGCCCTCCTGCCGGCAAGGTCTAGGATAGGTCTGTCCTATCACCCACCATGGTGTCACATGCTCAGGGCATCAAGACTTGGCCCCACAAGTTACTCTCCGGAGAGCAGCTTGCACAGTCTTATTTCTCGGGGCATAGATGACAGGATTTAGCCTTGGGGTCACTGCTACAAAAAGCCACCTCTTTTTGTAGATGGGCTCCCTAAAAGCCATGCGAGCCTTCTAGGGATTAACCTTCAAGGGATTAACCTCCCTTGCACCAGGAAGGTGGGATCTGACATCTTGGTAGGGGCTTGCTGGAGAAGACAAAGCCGGCCCCAGACATGTGTCTGACTCCCGTGTCTATGCTCCCAGCCACTGTGCTACGACTGATCCACAGACCTTCCGTGCCATTTATCCAGGTATGTACCTCCATTTGTGCATTTGCCGTCTCCTTAAATACCACTTGATCAACATCGAGCTCGTTATCTGGTCCTGTTCCTTTTGGAGCCAATGCCGTTTTCGACTTTGCCGTCTCCACCAGTGTCTGGCACATATGAGGGGCTCCCTGAATGTTGGATCCCTTCTCCGTCTTACTCTCCCTATGTCATCAGTCAACCAGCTCTGTTAATGTGTTCATTTAATTGAATAGGCATTTACACACACACACTGTGGAGCGGGTGCTGGGAAGACTCTTCCTTTGCAATACCCCGTATAGCCATCCCTTCTTCTCTATTCGTAAGTTTTGGGGCACTCATTACCTCACTCCAGGTCTCAGTACGAGCAACCTCCTGCACAGAGTCCCTGCCCTCAGGGAGTTCACAGTCTGATGGGAGGGACACGGAAGAACAGACAATTAATTCTTATGTGATATGTCATATGTCGGGGTAGGCTCAAGGTCCTATGGAGAGCACCCAAGAAGGGTGCCTAACCAGTTCTGATCAGGGACGAGGTGACATCTCTGCTGACACACAAAGAATGAGTAGGAACTAGCCAGTCAAGGAGTGGAGGAGAGGTGTGAGGAGATGCAAAGGTGAATGCCCCAGTTCCTGCTCACCATCTGTGGGGTAAGAATCTGACTATTCCAATATAGGATGAGGAGGGTGAGACAGAGGGAGGCACCAGAGAGGAAAGGACTCGCTTGGCTCATGAGTGGCTCTACTGATGAGTGGCTCATCAGTTACCACAGACAGATGCGTGTGCTTAGACCAGGGGCTCTCCAAGTGGGGCCTGTGGACAAGCGGCCTCAGCTTCCTCTGGGACTTGTTAAAGATATGTGATATGGTTTGGCTCTGTGTCCCCACCCCAGTCTCACCTTGGATTGTAATCCCCATAATCCCCATGTGTCAAGGGCGGGACCAGGTGGAGGTAATTGAATCGTGGGGGCAGTTTCCCCCGTGCTATTCTCGTGATAATGAGTGAGTCTCACCAGATCTGATGGTTTTCATAAGCGTCTGGCATTTTCCCTGCTCGCACTCATTCTGTCTCCTGCTGGCCCTGTGAAGAGGTGCCTTCCGCCGTGATTGTAAGTTTCCTGAGGCCTCCCCAGCCGTGCAGAACTGTGAGTCAAATAAAGATCTTTTCTTTATAAATTACCCAACGTCAGGTATTTCTTCACAGCAGAGTGAGAACGGGCAAATACAATATGGATCCCCAGGTCCCATCCCAGACCTACTGAGTCAGAGACTCTGAGAGTGGAGCTCAGAAATCTGTGTTTGAACAAGTCCTGCAGCTGATGCGGACGCCTCTAAAGTTTGAGAACCACTGGATGGAATAGAGCTTAACTATTCCCTGGTGGTTTTCAATTTGCATCTGAAAGCAGGAAGGAGTAACACACACACACACACACACACACACACACCCCACGTTTTAAACCTAGCTTCTGGAATTTTTCATAAGTTTCATCAGTTGCAAAGATATGATCTCTGGCTTACTATAAATATTCATCATTGAAAACTATCCGTGCCTGGGTATTCTTTGGAGAGACCTTGTTTGCCCTCAGCAGTGTGCATACCTGGCTTTGAAGAGCAGGCACTGAGACCACACAACCATGCCAAGGCCGTTGACGGGGCTTGCTCCCCAGCGAGCTCCCACTGAAAGACTTCCGCCATGTTCTAGAGCACGGGATGGGCTAGTCATTCTGGGAAGCAGTCTCTTCCTGTCGGCATCAGGGCCAACTCTGACCTCAGGCAGATGTGCCTGAGTGAGTGGACTGACTCTTCTCTTCTGGGGACATCATGTGGATGATGCAGGCAGTGCAGTAGAAAGTGAGCGTGTGGACAGAGCCGAGTACTTCTTCTTTCCCAGGGGTGTGGACTAAATGTCACTCTTTTTCCATAACTATCAACATTTCCTAACTAACTAGTTGGCACCCAGATTCTGAGGTCCAGCTGGGACAGACACAAGGGACAGCTCTTTAGGTACAAGATTGCCAAAGATGCCAGAGGTCAGGGCTGTGCCAAGAAAGTCACCTGAATCCAAGTGACCCTGCAGCCCTCCACTGTCGACCCATGGCTGATGATTCGGGGCTGCAGTGAAGCCAGGATAGGTAACGTGAAAGTCCGGTCCTCTTGCTAGGGACAGACAGAGGCCAAGCCGCAGCTGGCACATGTTCAGCTAGACTCTAGGAAGAGAGACACTCCAGGAAGAGAGACCCACTTTCCAGAGTCACGTGGATCACAGAGTGGCTCAATAAAGCAATCCAGACTTTTCAGCCTGAAGTTGGGCTGACTTGGGGGTTAACTCCGCTGACCTGATTAAGCCGAGTCTTAGGAAATACAAAAGGACCTTGGCTAGAGAGGCTCGAGGGAATCACTTAGAGGTGTCTGTCAACCCTATTGCTGAAGTTGTGGGTACCCTCTGCGGGCAGCCACGATTGTAAGTGTGGTCCCTGGTGGAGCAAACAGACTGACTCTTTGAGCCAACGAATGACGACAAATAACAAGTCCCTGCTGCAACCTCACAGCCCAATGCATGGGATTTCTGCACTCCTTGTCCAAAACCGAAGACGACCATGGGAGTTCACGGTTCCTTTTGGGAAACAGTGACTCTCATGTCAAAACATAAGAATTATGGGACGGACTGCCATCATTTTCCTGGTGCCGCTTCTATGCCAGGTCTGTGCTGGCAGCTGTGAGGAAGGCTAACACTTGGAGTGGACGTTAAGAATTCAGCATCAGAATTAAGTCAGCTTAGGATGCTTACATTTAGAATCAGCCTGCTTAGAAGGAAAACTGAGGGCAAGACTTGACTGAGGGATGGACTTAAGCTGGAGCCAGACAGATGGCCAGAGGTCAAGCTCAACTCCACCCCTTCCTGGATGTGTGATTTAGGGCGAGCTAGGATACTCAGCCTCTCTCTCTCAGCTTTAGATGTTTCCTCTTTCACGTGGAGCGAATAATAGCAGCTAGCTCACTTCGTTGTTTGGAGGAATAACAGAGAGAACACGCGGATACCTAGTTCCTAAGTGCAGGCATCCATTCAGAAAAGAAGCACGACACTCCCCCACTCCCACTAGTGAGGCCTCACCCTATGGCTCTCGGAGCATCTACACTGGAAAACAACGGTCCTGTATCAGCACATACCGGGGTATTCTGTGGTTAGCAACAACACACACAGCATTGGCAGCGTAGGCGGGTCCGGCTACTTTGTCTCCCATTCTGTGCAGAAGTGGAGATGGGCCCGAGACAAGCCCCAGCACGTCTCCCAGGGACATTGAATGTACTCAGGTGGAATAACTCCTGGGGAACAGGAATTACACAGCTAGATGCACGGAACAAAAACAGTTTGGTGTTGAAGAAGAAACAGGAAGGCTGGTCAGTGAAACAGATTTAAGAGTCCAGACATAGATGGGTTTAATCCACGTGGGAATTTGGCGATATAATAAAGGAGAAATTTAAATTTCAGAAATGATAGAGGCAGCATTGAATAAATGGCGTTTCGGACAACTGGCTCTCCATTTAGAACACACAAAGGCGGATCCCTACCTCTAACTTGTTGTGAATAGTTTCTCATTTGTCTTTTGCTACCCGTACACTTTTAATTTTATGCAGCCACTTTATCGTTTTTATGACTTTTCTTCTCTGTGGTTTCTTAGCTCAGAAGTGTTTTCAGGACGCTCAAACGAGAAAATATTCACAGCAGTCTGATGAAGCCAACTTTGTTAACAGAGAATTTTAGGACAAGACAAACAACCCGATTTTAGAAATGGGCTAAAATATGAATAAGGAGCTCACAAGAAAAGAAATACAAAAGCAAATAAGCGCATGAAAAGATGCTCAGTTTCACCAATTTTAAAATAATTTTCATTTCCTTCTTCAGTTTTTTTTTTTTCTTCTTCTTCTTGAGACAGAGTCTCGCTCTGTCACCCAGGCCACAGTACACTGGTGCAACCTCAGCTCACTGCAACCTCTGCCTCCTAGGTTCAAGCGATTCTCCTGTCTCAGCCTCTCGAGTAGCTGGGATTACAGGTGTGCGCCACCACACCCGGCTAAGTTTTGTATTTTTAGTGGAGATGGGGTTTCATCATGTTGGCCAGGCTGGTCTCAAACTCTTGATGTCAAATGGTCCCCCCGCCTTGGTCTCCCAAAATGCTGGGATTACAGGCGTAAGCCCCCCCGCCCGGCCTCCTTCTTTCGTTTTTAAAGAAAAATTAAAACAATGATTTGTTTTTCCGTCTGATTGGTGAAAATTTAAATAATTCCCATCAGTTTGGCAAGGATGTGAGGCTAGCAACACTGTCATAGGCTGTTGATGACAGTGTATATTGGAGGGCAAGTTGGCAGCGATGTAAGATAAGGGTAGGGGAAGGAGAGTCCAGATGGCCGGGGAATCTCCTCTGGCCAGAGCAGAAAGTACTGAAGGAAGAGAAAGAACAGGCAGGCATACTGAGCACCTTGTCCTGTGTTTTAATTGAGGGGTTTCCTGGGGTCTCACCCTGTGCGCTGCAGAGAGCAAGTCAGGACTGTGGAACAGCCTGAGCTGCAGGGAACCTGAAGGAAGCTTTGGCAAAACTTGGTGATGTGGTTTGGCTGTGTCCCCACCCACATCTGATCTTGAAGTGTAGCTCCCATAATTCCCACGTGTCATGGGAGGGACCTGGTAGGAGGTAACTTAATCATGAGGACAGATGTTTCCCGTGCTGTTCTCGTGACAGTGAATAAGTCTCCAGGAGATCTGATGGTTTCATGAAGGGGAGTTCCCCTGCACACGCTCTCTTGACTGCCGCCACGTAAGACGTGCCTTTGCTCATCCTTTGCCTTCTGCCATGATTGTGAGACCTCCCAGCCATGTGGAACTGTGAGTCCATTAAATCTCCTTCCTTTGTAAATTACCCAGTCTTGGGTATGTCTTTATTAGCAGCATGAGAACAGACTAATACACTTGGCCTCTCTCCCAAACCCGTGCTCAGTGTCTGTCCTGTTTGGAAAGCCTTTCCTGGAGATACATGCTCACATCTGAAAGACACCATCCTTCCACCCCACAGCCATATTAGCACATTGGCTTTCATATGTGTTCATTCAACCACCATTTATTTAGCATCCATGAAGCAGCAGACACTAGGGCCAGGCTCTAGAGACGTGCCCAACTGCAGAAACTCCTGGGAACACTAGGGACCCAGCTGCCGCCACTCAACACATGCTTGTCCCAGACTGGAGAGCTCATGGGCTAGAGAGAAACACGGAAAGAGTCAGCAGAAGAAAGGTGCTACATGTTTGCTGGTCAATCCTGAGGAAGTCGTTTCCTTACCCTTAGACTGGCTTTCCATGCCATGTCCCTTTCTTCTTGTGTCTCCTTTTGGTGACCTGGCATGACGGTGTGGTGTCATTGAGCCAGCTTTCACCACAGGGGAAGGGCAAGAAGAGAGCCAGACAGGCCAAGGTCCCCACGGAGCTACTGCATCTGGAGATCATTGTCATGTACATGAGCCGGTACTTTGCTCGAACTGGCTAACATCCGTATTCCCATCATCCCCTCCTATCTGTCTCGTCGGCCAACACTGCAACGCAGACCACATCCAGAAGGCCCTTCTGGCTCCTTCTTAGTGGATATGGGAGACTCAGAGAGATAGTCCTGATGATGTTTTAGAGTAGGAGGGTTTTCAAGTTACTCCACACCTTGACTGTCACCTGGGGATAGAGTTTGGATATTCGTCCCCTCCACATCTCATGTTGAAATGTGATCCCCAGTGTCGGAGGTGGGGCCTGGTGGGAGGTGTTTGGGTCATGGAAGCAGATCCCTCAAGAATGGCTTGGGCCATCCCCTTGGTGATGAGCGAGCTCTTTCTCTGAGTTCACACGAGATCTGGCAACTCCCTACCCCCTTGCTCCTGCCCCAGCCATGTGATGGTCCAACTCCACCTTAGCCCTCTGCCATGACTGGAAGCTTCCTGAGGCCTCACCAGAAACAGATGCTGGTATGCTTCCTGTACAGCCTGCAGAACCATGAGCCCATTCAACCTCTTTTCTTATCAATGACCCGGCCTCAGGCATTTCTTTATAGCAGTGCGACAATGGCCTAATACACCTGTAAATTTGGGAGCTGGCTGCGGTCGTCCTGGGAAAAGGTGCAGAAGACATTTGTCTTCAGAGAAAAGGAAGAAAGGAGCAGATCCACAGGGCTGAAAGATACAGGGAGGGAGGAAGTCTTGATGGTGTCTGAGTCTCTGGTTTCAGTTTGTTCCTGAGACTCAGCTGCAGTCCTGTCCTGGGCTTCTGAGAGACAACCACCCCGCATCCCATAAACCTGGTATTCACATTAGAAGGTCCCATGCTTTCCTGACCTTGGTGGAGTTGCTTTCTGCTTCTTTTGACCCACAGAATCCCAGCTGCCACATCTGCTTGATCATTACTACAGTTTGGATGTTTTTGTCCTCCAAACCTCATGTTGAAATTGATCTCCAATGTCGGAGGTGGGGCCTGGTGGGAGGTGTTCTGCTCAGGGGGGCGGATCCCTCACAAAGGGCTTGGGGCTGTCCTCATGGTGGCAAGTGAGCTCTCCCTCTCTTAGTTCCCAGAATATCTGGTTCTTAAAAAGAGCCTGGCACCACCCCCCCTCTCTCTTGCTTCCTTGTCCTGTGACCTCTGCACATGCCACCTTCCCTTCGCTTTTCACAATGGGTAGAAGCAGCCCGAGGCCCTCCCCAGGAGCAGAGCAGACGCCACCACCATGCTTTCTGTACAGTCTGCAGAAACCTGAGCCAAATAAACCTCTTTTCTTTATCCATGACCCAGCCTCGGCTATTCCTTTGGAGCAACACAGATGGACTAAGACACTCATCTTTACAGAGGAAGGTCTCTGTCTACCAAAATTGGGAGTTAAGGAGGCTCCATCAGACACACTGTGTTCCAATCTTTCAGGCAGGATGAAGAGAGAGGGAAACAGTCTAGACTCTCTGTGGTTCTACTTTCCAGCTAAGAGATCTGGTAAAATGTGAAGAGCCCAAGACAATGGCAGCAGAGAGGTGGGGCGGTGCCCTCTGACCCAGCACATTCCCCCTCAGAAAGCCAGATCACGGCAGTGGCCAGCCCTTTCCACGGTGCTGCCACATGTAACCAGTATAAGGCAGGAGTAGAGACTCCTGTGGACTTCTCAGAAAGCTGGACTTCCAGGGGTGCTGGTGGGGCCAGATGTTTCTCCTTCCTCCAGCTGCTGCAGAACTCAACCTTGCTTCCAACCCAGGCCCCTCTCAGTTAGTGGGTGTGATTCACCAAGACGCTGTGTTTTCACAGGCAGGGAGCCACAGGCTGCCCCTGCCTTTAACTTAGTCTTGCACCCTCTCCATGAGAGCCACAGAAAGTGAAGTTCACAAAACGAGGATGCTCCATGTAGCGGGTTGAACTGTATCCCCCAAAAGCCATGTCAACCCAGGACCTGTCGATGCAACCTTATTTGGAAATAGGGTCTTTGCAGATGTAACCAAGTTAAGATGAAGTCCTTACGGTGGGCCCTAATCCAATAGGACTCGTATCTTAATTAAAAGGGGGAAAATTTGGAAACAGACGCATACGGGAACAAGGTCGTATGATGATAGAGATGGAGATTGGAGTGATGTGTCCAAGCGTCTAAAAGCCACAGAACATCAAGGAATGCCACCAGCCACCAGAAGCTAGGAGAGACCAGCAACGATTTTTCCCTGGGAGCCTCTTTGGAGGGAGCGCGGCCCTGCCAACACCTTGATTTCGGACTAGTGGACGCCAGAACCTGCAAGAAAATCCATTTTTGTCATTTTAAGCCATGCAGTTTGTGGTATTTTGTTCTGACAGCTCTAAATAAATGAATACAGTCTGCAAGTGGACGGTGATCCAGAAACTGCTTCCAGCCTGTAATAAGTACAGGAGTTGAGTGTATAGGCAGGCAGAGTAAATATGTTGAATCAGAGTGTCTGTTGACTCTAACAATGAAGTAGATGGGCTTGGATTTGGGATCCTTTTCAGTTAATCGTATGATAAATGTTATTGTTTTTACAAAAATACCAATCCATGATAGATTGGAACTACGAGAGAGAGACAGAGAGAGAGAGAGAGAGAGAGAGAGATTGAAATTCCTCAGTTCCTGGTGAGGGGCTGCTGCTGTTTCCTAGTTAGCTGATGAACTGGCTTCCCCTTACAGTTTATATTTCATTTGTTTCATTTGTCATTTCAGGGTAACTCTGGGGAGAGGACTTAAAAATCTTTGCCCTCCGGTCACTATTTTACCCAGAAGTTCTAATGCTTATGGTTTTCTTGTATCAAAGTTAAAACATCCTTACGAATTATTCCAATATAGAAGTGATGCAATTTCTAGATTCTGAGGTGACATCAATGATTGTAACATCATTTTTGTATATTCATAACCGAGAGAGAGAGAGAGAGAGAGAGAGAGAGAGAGAGAGAGAGAGAGAGAAATAGGATAGCAAAACCAAAACCTGAGGGCAACATCCACAATAAAACTAAGTGGTGACAAGATATCCGCATGAACTCCAAAATCTGGACTGGCTCAAACCAAATCACCCCTCCTGCACCTGCTCCAAGATCTGCAGAGCCTTAGCATCTGAGGGAAGGAAGTGAGTGGGCACCTGGCAGACCCAGAATTCCAATACTTACGTGCCTTCAGGCAATTGCAACTACGGAATTCTTTGTGGTTGCCTCCACTACAAAACAAGGTAATAATAAAAATCATCTATAAATCTGTAGCTAACCATTTCAAAACACAAATGGACTATAATGAGTAAGCTCAAGTGAGACAAAAAAGTGATCAACCAGATGGTTTCATCACGTCTCAACCTGGTACTTGCAGAGGGTTCCATTGAGCAGAGCTTAGTGTTGAGGCTGTGGGTGCAGCTGTGGCTTCCTCACCCCCTCCAGGCAGGTGTGGAGCACCATGGTGAGCGGAGGGGGGCCAGAGTTCACCGTAAAACCAGAAATGGTAGTTAAGAAGCCAGAGGAATTCTGAGCCTCCCCCCACCAACCTTCCTGGCAACCAGAATTGCATTCCTGTGTATCTAGCACCAGAATTCCTAAGCAATTTACAAGCATTAGCACTGAAGTTGACAATCGGGAGAGTAGGGGGGGCCAATAAATAGCACATCTTCCCTGCTAGGGTTCCTAACCAACTGAGAAATTCCACAAATGTACCAGCAGATGGGGAAGCAGCCTTGGTGGATAGGGCTTGTCAGGAGAGCCAAATGGGCTTGCTAATTCCTCACAAGCCCCCTAGTCTAGACTTAGAGCGACCCACTGGAGGAAGGTTTTGGGTCTGTAGAACAGGCTCACATCCCCAGTATTGCTGTCTGCCACCAAACTGGGCAGGAAGGAAAGGAAAAAGAGGCCAGATCTCCCACAGTGAGAACTTTTGACAAATTAACCACTTGATCTAGAAATGTGGACCTATGGGTACCACCCACCAACTGGGTATTTTACTGCATCTCCATGGGGCATCTCCTTCCTCGAGGAGACTGGGGGAGAGAAGAGTTACTGCCCCAGCATGCACACCTAATGTTTCACAAATTTTTGTACCTCGATATGGTTTGGCTGTGTCCCCTCCCAGATCTCATCTTGAACTGTAGCTCCCATAATCCCCATGGGTCGTGGGAGGGACCCAGTGGGAGGTAATTGAATCACGGGGGCAGGTCTTTCCCATGCTGTTCTCACGGTAGTGAATAAGTCTCACGAGATCTGGTGGTTTTACAGAGGGCAGTTCCCCTGCACATGCTCTCTTGCCTGCCGCCATGTAAGATGTGCCTTTGCTCGTCCTTCGCCTTCCACCATGATTGTGAGGCCTCCCCAGCCATGTGGAACTGTGGGCCCATTGAACTCCTCTTTCTTTATAAATTACCCAGTGTTGGGTATTTCTTCATAGTGAAACAGCCAAGTAGAAAGGAGTCCCAGAGAAGCTCCAACCGGCTAGGGCACTGGGAGAACAGGGTAGCGCCATGGAAGTTCGTGCCATTTCCAGGCGGGAGGAGCCTGACCCCTCCTGTTCCTGTGTGGTAACCTGGGATTCAACCTGTGAGATGGGGGCCTGTTAACAGGAGCCCCTCTGGCTTTGCTGAGAGTCTTTTTCCTTTTCGCTCAATATATCCCATAACCCCTCACCCTTCAAAATGTCTGCATGCCAAATCTTTCCTGGTCATGTGACAAGAACCCAGTTTTTAGCTGAACTGAGGAGAAAGTCCTGCAACAGTAGCAGTGTGAAAATGGTCAAATACATACCTCTTAACCCATTGGGCTTAACTAGTAAGTCTATGGTGTACCCACAGCCAAAAGTTTACCCCTTACTCTGTTTGCTCATCCCAAATTATTTCTGGCCATCGTTGCCCACCATATCTCATCAGAGGTTCTGCAACAAGGTCAAATGGTGTCTATGAGATATTCTAACAATGACAGGCCGACATAGCACATGTCCCAAACGTAAACCCTCTCCCATGAAGAATTACCTGCAGAGACAATAAAGTTCAAAATTCTCCTGGTCAGCCTGGGCAACATAGGGAGACCCCGTCTCTACAAAAATAAAAATAAAAATAAATTAGCCGGTGTTGGGATGATCGAACTCAACACCAGGTCGTGGGGGTGACGAAGTCTGGCAGAGTCAAAGGAATAAGAAAAGACAGTTTGAGAGAGAAAGTGGGTCCAGGGGGCCATCACGAGTGTATGGAGGCTACGAAGACCCCGAGCTCTGGAAGCCCAGACAATTTATTGGTGATCAAACAAAGAAACAGGTGGTGAGAATGTGGGGTTGAAAGGGAGCGTTGCTGCATTAAGCACGTAATTTACAGCTGTGATGGTTTAGCATATGCTCTGCTACTTGAGATAATGGAGAGCAGATTCTTTTAACTCAAGATACAATTGATTCTGGGAGAGCAAGGAGCAAGGAGCCAGCAAGTCTAGACACATTCCAGAGCCATGAGCCCTGGATTCTATCCAAGCCACGCCCTGGGCTTAGATTATGGTGTGTGAGGGTAGCCTTCCACCCTTTAGCACAGAGCTTGGTGTTCCAAAGGCCACAAGGGGTTTTAGACCCTGGACCCCGGACATGTTCCAAGACTTTTACATTATGTCAGACATGGAAGCCCTGCCTCAGCTTCTCTCCCAACACTCAGCTTTTCTCCCAACAAGCTGGGCATTCACCTGTAGTCCCAGCTACTTGGGAGGCTGAGGTGGGAGGATCGCTGGAGCCTGGGAGGTCGAAGCAGCAGTGAGCTGTGATTGTGCCAGTGCACTCCAGCCTGGCTGACAGAGCCAGACCCTTTCTCAAAAAAAGAAGATGAAATAAAAATTAAATCTCCCGGCAAGCTGAAGCTCAAAGGCATTAGAGAAAAGCCCTGCCCCCCACCCCAGGCCCCTGCCCCCCAAAGTCTTTTGATCTTGTGAGCTGATGTTGGAAGAAACTGAAGTCCCCAATCACTCTCTCCAACCTCCTCTCTGCTCCCACTCAGCTAGATGCTCTTGATGGCTTGTGGGCCCAGAGGTCTGCAGTCTAAACCGCCATCCACAGGAATGGGTGCTGTTTATTCAGTGCCTCGGCAGTTGGGTTATTTAAATGCCAACTCACTGTCACTTTCCCCTTTAAAGAGTTCATAGGATGCACAGGAATATCTAGCCCCAGCCTTACAGCCACCAAATGTAGAAGACAAGCCAGTGTCCCTTCCCAGTAGAATTATGTTCCCAGAACTCAGTCCCACGTTGTCCCAAACCCTATCAGAATTGGTGATCTCTAACTGATATCTAAGTTGGGGGAGGTGCAGAAAGTCTGGGTAATTTTCAGAGCTGTGGTACCTGAGCTATTGCTGCTTTAGGATGTCTAGAAATTTGCAAAGGTAACAGCCACAGTTACTGAGGGGTCATTTGCAGCGCCTTTCTTTCAAAATGTTCAGTTTCTATTGGAATCTTCTTCCCTTTCCATTCCTCCCTCAGGGCCCTATGCCGAGGCAATCCTAGCCGGAAAGCTGCCTGCCGAAGGTGCCCCAAGGTCTCCCTGAGCAGGCACTCTCAGGGCGCTCCGTCATTCCCTGCTTGCCGGCCGCAGCCACTCTAGACTGCCAACCCCACGTCCACCACCACTGCCCTTTCCAGGTATACCAGTGCACAGGTCAATGCCACCTGGGCTTCTGGGCCAGCTGTCTCCCACAGTGTCCTTGGGTTTCTGCTGTTGGCCGGCTCAGTTCAGGAAGTCTCGGCAACTCCGGAACAGTCCCGCATGCTTCCCACTTGCAAGGCAAGATCCCTCGTAGGGCACCTCCCAAAGCCTGTTCCCTGGGTGCTGAGAACAATAGGGTTTCCATGGCCTGAGCCTCCATTATAAGCAGAAGAGCTCTGTTTCAGCAACTGTGGCTGAGATGAGATGGGTGCCCGAGAGGAGGAAGGGGGAAGAGCAAGGTGGAGGGGCTGGAAACGTGCCACTGTGCGATGTTGGGAGCCCCTTTGGGGATGGAGGCAGAGGCAGAAGCTACTGGAGTGGTTCGAGGGGGAGAGTGTGTGATTCTAAGCTCAGACAGGGCTGTTTGGGGGTCCTGTTTCCTGTTTTGTCGTTTCCAGTAAGAAGCCGAGCTGGCCCTCCAAGGACTGGAAGCTTCCGAGGCGTGGCAGTGGCATTGGCCTGTGCACTGGTATACCTGGAAAGGGCAGTGGTGGCAGACGCGGGGTTGGCAGCCTAGAGTGGCTGTGGCTGGCAGGCAGGGGAAAATGGAGCACCCTGACTGGGCTGGGCAGCGGTGACCTCGGTCCTGCTCTACTGAGAGGGTGACCGTGGTGCAGGCTGGACGTTGGGCTGCACCCCAGTTAGGAGTCATTGGGATGTGGCTACACTCACCTGGGGTGATGATGGGGTTAGGTGGAAGGTTAGGTCAGCTGAGTGGTAGCATTCTCGGGTTCTCTGACTCTGATTCCCCACCTCACTCCATGAAGATGACTCACTCACTTTGATGACTGTGGTTTTGCAGATTAAATGTGGAGGCCTTGAGAGCCCGAAGAATGTCCCCTCCGAGTTATTACAGAGAAGCACAGAATCCCAGTGCAGTTTGTGTGTGTGCGTGTGTATGGGGGGGGGGCGGGGGAGCGGTGTCTCAAAGGCCACCAATCTCAAGCCCCGTTGCCCACTTTATGCATCTCTCTAGCAACGCGTGGGCACGGGACTCCACCCAAGCCAACCCTCTGCATTTCTGGCCTCTGGAGTCAGCCTGAGGTCCATTCACACGCTGGTAATTGCACAGCAGGGGCTGCCTTTTCAGCAGATCTGACTGAAGCAACATCGCCCAGACCTATGCCATCTCTAGGGTTGGCACATAAGACACAAGTGGTCGGGATTTGGGTTCCACTGGGAACCTGAGGAACTGAGTGACCTGGGGAAGTCACTCCCCTCAGTGGGTGAGTCCCAGTACGGTGGCTGGCCAGCGCCTTCCTGGCCTCTCCTGGGACTTCCCGAGTCCCGCCTTCGCCGCTATTTAAGGCAAGTTGCAGACCTTGGCGACTCCTCGAAGGACACTCCCTTTCTAAGAGCTGCCAGCAAATCCTTCTGAGGGCTGCTCCCCGTGGTCCAGACAGGCTGGAAAGCCACCGTCTGAGCTCCAGGAAGCCACTGGGCCCCGCCACTGTTCACCCGAGGATGGACTCTTCTCACTGATAGCAGACGGTTCTCAACGGAAGAGTCTCCCAGACGGGGCTGCTCTCCGGATTTCTGCCCCTCCCAGGTCACCCCAGGCCTCCTCTCCAGGAGTGCTCAGGGGAGTGAGAAAAGCCAGGTATGCCATGCTCTATGCCAGGATGCGCTCGGTGCCATGGGCTGTGGTAAAAAATAAACGCCAGAAGCCACTTCAACAGCAAGGTACTCAAAGTCTGATGAAATTATGATTTATTTTAGTTAGATTTTATTTTTGCTTATGTGTGTTATTACTTTCTGTTATTAATATTAGTCTACAATTAGTTAAATTAGAGCGCATTCATACTGTGGAATGCAGCAGCTACAAAGAATGAAGTAAGCCAGTAAGTGCTGACTGAAAACCGCTCCCAGACATTTCGTTAAGTGACAAATTAAATCACTACAATAAGGGTGGGAAGTTTGTAGACTATGATCCCATTGAATGTTTGCAGTGGGTGAGTGGGGTGTTTGTGCACATGCACGTGTGTGTATGTGTGTGTGCGTGCGTGTGTGGGAACCCGTGTGTGCGCGTGTGTGCGAGTGTGTGAGTGCGTGTTTGCGTGCATGGCACCGAGCACGGAAGAAAATGTCCCTGGCAGCTAAGAATGGTTCTCTCTGGAGAGTGGGGAAAGACAGAAGAAGCAGGAACCTTCACTCTGACTTTCACGTCTTACTTTTCAAGTGTTTGCACGACGTGTGACTTTTACCTTCCTTTTTGTGTCTTTCTGTGTTTTCAAGGTTAAGGGCTCAAAGGAAACAAAGCACGCCCCACGTCTCTGCAGCGCTGTCATGGGAGAAAAGAGTGGACATGATTTGATGTGGCAAAGCTACAGGCAAGAGCACGAGTCCAAGGAAGACAGACATGAACTCAGAAAGCAGGTTCTCGCCTACCCGCAGGGAGGGCCGGCCAGGGACCATGGAGGGACTGCGGGAGGCTGGGCTGGGTCGCAGGAGGGGGCTGGGCCCTCTCTGGAGGGAACCCCTGTCTGGAGGGAGGCCGGTCACCCTGCCCTCTGCCTGTCCTTCCAGCCTGGGCTCCTGTGACCACAGCGAGAGGAGATGCCAGAGGGGAAGCCCGAGCTGGGCTGGGCTCCGTCCGGACAGGGGACCTGGGGCAGAAGCCAGGGACGGGGGCAGGAGCAGGAGGTGGGTCATCCAGGGAAGAAGGTTTCCTGACCCTGTGTTCTAAGGCGAGGAGTGGGCACGTGGCCCTCTGGGGACCTGTCCGGCTCAAAGACTCCAGGTGCCCTTCAGGTGAGTGAAACAACCGAGTAATCCTCAGTGCAACGTGAAAGCGGCTGGAAAGCTGGAATCACAGTCACCACCTATGCTGAGCAAAACCACGATTAAAATGGGTTTTTGGCTTTTGCTGAACCCACTTTGCGCCTCAGTGGTCCCAGTAGAAATGGCTCCTGTAGTTGACAGCTCCACCGGCACTGGACTCTCCTTGATTCTTACTTTGCTGAATCTCGAGAATCTTTTAAGATTGCTGGGATGGAGGGACGCACGGGGAGAAATGGCAGGCGAAACACCAGGTCCTGCCAAGGGAAGGAGGAAACAAACGCCTCCCCGATAGACTCCAGGGAAACAGACCAGCCAAGGGTGTGGTCCCACACCGGGTGCTTGAGCCCCTGTTGTCCTGAGACCATTCCCCCCCTGACCCTCTCCTAACTCTGTCCCCGTCGCTCCCACTCGGCGACCTGGCTCGCCCTTTGCCCTCTGCTCTTCTCACTCTATGCCTGACCCCGCACTAACTGTAGAAAATGCAGAAATGAGAAACAGACATTCATTCAACAAACACTTATTCTTTTATATTATTTATTTATTTATTGAGAGATGGGGTCTGGCTCTGTCGCCCAGGCTGTAGTACAGTGGTACGACCATAGCTCACTGCAGCCTCCACCTCCTGGGCTCAAATGATCCTCCTGCCTCAGTCTCCTCAGTAGCTGGGACCACAGGCGCATGCCACCATGCCCGGCTAACTTAAAACAATTTTTTTTTGGTAGAGATGGGGTCTCACTCTGTTGTGCAGGCTGCTCTCGAACTCATGGCCTCAAACAATCCTTCTGCCTCAGCCTCCCAAAGTGCTGGGATTACAACCATCAGCCACCTTCAGGCCAGCCAACAAACATTTATTGACACTCCTAATCTGTGCCAGCCGTGGTTTGAGAGGCCCCATTAACACACTGTGCCTGCCGTCATGGAGCTCATAGGCTGTTGCAGTAGACAGAGAAGTAAACAAAGAATTACAGGGCTCAGAGATAAATCACCCAATCGACTGGGGATGCCAGAGAGGCAGCAGATCCGAGGTGGGTTGGGCCCCTTCCGCTCTAGTGTCCTGGGCTCTAGCGTCCTGTGCTCTAGCGTCCTGGGCTCTAGCATCCTGGGCTCTAGCGTCCTGGGCTCTAGCGTCCTGCTCACAGTCGGCTGCTGGAACCCTGGGAGTTTGGAGGTGGTAGTCAGGGAAGGACAAAGTGGCTGACGCACAAAGCCAGGAGTGTCCACACCCTACGGCAATTCCCTACAGCCCGGTGACTGTGTCTAAACCTACTTAGTACCTCGAGCTCAGCCCCCTGCCCCCGCCCCAGAAAAGTCTTGAAACCATAGAACAGCGCTGACAGAAAGACTGTCTTTAGCATCTGGGAAAAACAACTTCGTGTTTAGAATTTGCTCATCTGGGTTCATTTTGATAATAATTCAGCAGGTGAACTGATGTGGCATCCCATAAGCAGTTCTTCATTTTCAGTGAACAGAGAGCAGAATTCGAAAAGCTGGTGGAGTGAAACCCAGGGCTAAGCCTGGAAAAGAGGGTTGGAGGGCTGCGAGAGCTGGCTGCACTCCCATTCCTGGAAAGGGCTTCAGGGCTTCTCATGACTTGGAGAATTGCTGGAAAAACAAAACAAAACAAAACCTAAACCCTGTAACCCAGTTCTACAAGGCAGCCTGTAGGATTAACCGATTGCAGAAAAACCACACCTTAAGCTCTGAGTTTGTTATCTTGGGCTTCGGGGACCTGGCGGAACTGCAAATCTTCTTTTTTGGACTGTTTCTAATCATGCATCTTGTCACCCTGGCGGGGCACACAACTATTGTGCTCCTCACCCTCATTGACTCCTGCCTGCAGACCCCCATGTATTTCTTCCTCCGAAACCTGTCCACCGTTGAGATTTGCTGTACATTGGTTATTGTCCCCAACATGCTGGCCAATTTCCTGTCCAGGAACCAGTGGATGCCCTTTCTGGGCTGTGCCCTGCAAATGCACTTCTTCGTTGCCCTGGGCGGGGCAGAGTGCTTCTTCCTGGCCGTGATGGCCTACGACCGCTTTGTGGCCATCTGCAAGCCCCTTCACTACACACTCCTCATCACCAGGACCCTCTGCCTGCAGATGCTGGCTCTGGCGTGCATTGGCAGCTTTGCGCTCTCCCTCACATTGACCACGCTGATATTCCTCCTGCCCTTTTGTCAGTCCCACGAGATCAATCATTTCTTCTGTGACATCCCCGCCGTGCTCTTCCTGGCCTGCTCGGACACTCGAGCCAATGAGATTGCTGTCTTCCTCGTCTGCACGCTCATCCTCTTGATCCCCTTCCTGCTGATCCTGCTCTCCTACGGATTCATTATCGCGGCCGTCCTCAGAATCCGCTCGGCCGCGGGCAGGAGCAAGGCCTTCTCCACCTGCGCTGGGCACCTGTTGGTCTCGCTTCCTCACTATGGCTGTGCAGTCTTCATCTACATTCGCCCCAAGTCCTGCTACGCCCCCGACCAGGACAAAATTGTGTCCTTAATCTACACCAATGTCACCCCCATGCTCTACCCTATGATCTACAGTCTGAGGAACAAGGAAGTCAAGGGTGCCCTTGGGAGACTTCTGCACAGTCACAGTCCATGAAGCAGCAGCCCCATGCGAGTTGAAGGGGAAGGCAGAGCCCTCTGAGAACGGCCTGGCTCCCTTGCCAGAACCCAGCCGTCTCCCGATGCACCTGGCGGCCCCACCCCTCCCTTTGAGGGCTTCTCCGTGGTTCTGAGTGCACCTGGGACTCACTGCCCCCTTTGCTGTGGCCAGACAGACGGAAGGGATGCAAAGGTTTGCTGAGACGCAGCAGGTCTGGGGTGGACAGTTCCATCCAGCACCCACAGCAATGGCAGAGACGTGGACACTGACAGGCAGAAGGGCCTCAGATGGCCCAAATGAAACATTAAGCCAGCTGCTTCTGTGACCAAACAACCAGCAGGGCTAGAAACACAAGGAGTTCCCAGATCCAAACTAGGGAAGGCTTGGATGGAAAGGCAGAACCAGCCTGGAAACAGAATCCCTGCGTCACCAGAAAACGACATCATGATCACTTGAGACACGAGAGTGTAATCCGAGGCAGCAGCTCCAAGGGCGTGTCAGGCTCGGCCCCACTTCTGCTCCCAGTGCAGCTGACCCCTCCTCATCCTACCAATGTCGGTGAAAGGGCCACTTGTTCCCAGAAGCCCCATGGGTGGTCTGTCTCCCCGGCTGAGCTGGAGACTCCTCGAAGGGGAGAACCAGTTTCGAGGTCTCTGCCACCCCAGCCCCTGGCACATAATAGATGCGCCATAAGCGGTAATGGAACTGAACGGTGAGCCCCCCAAGTTTTGGCACAGGAATGGCTTCAGATCCCAGTTGCTAATGAAACAGAAAGTTTTCATATCCTGCCGGGCTGAGGCCTCTGTGACTCGGGGACAAAGGTCAGGTGTAATGATCTCAAGAATGTGTTTGCTGGCCCCACTCTCACTCCACAGGCTGGCCAAGTGGTAGGATCTCTGAGTTTCCCTCGACCATAACACTTAGCAGGGAAGACACACTTCTTTGTTTCTTTTAGAGGCAGGATCTCACTCTGTAGCCCAGGCTGGGGGGCAGTGATGTGATCACAGCTCACTGCAGCCTCAACCTCCCAGGCTCAAATGATCCTACCACCTCAGCCTCCAGAGCAGCTGGTACTACAGGTGTGTGCAACTGCTCCTGGATAATATTAATATTAATCTGTTGTGGTTTTTTTTGTTTTGAGGAGACGGGGGGAATCTCACTATGTTGCCCAGGCTTGTGTCCAACTCCTGGACTCAAGTGATCCTCCCACTTTGACCTCCCAAAGTGCTGGGATGACAGGCGTGAGCCACCACACCCGGCCAGGAAATATTTCTTGAAAGAAAGAATGAGAGAGTACCTCCTGTCTCCCCGGTACAGGGTTTGGCACTGGGGATACAGAAAAGCTCCAGACAAGCTTCCTGCCTTTATGGAGCTCACAAAGTAGGCTGGGCTATAAGGCACTAAGACAAATCACTGTCATACAATGGGTACTCGCCATTCCTGCACAGGAAAGGGTCACTCACCCCTACCACCAAACCTAGGAACGGCCACATGCTGCTCAAAGGGTCAACGCAGCTGCCTTTCACTGTCCTCAAGTGATGGCGGGTGGGCGCTCAGAGAAGACCAAAGGCTCAAGGCCAGGTGACTAGGCCAGCCGGGGCTTCCCAACAGACCCCCATCCTGAGTCCCACACAAGAGCCCGCAATGACCCCCACAGGGTGAAACAAGCCGCTCTCACCAGCCCTGGTAGGTATGGCTGGGCCCTCCCCCTGGTCCACATGAGGCCAGCCTACACCATCCCCACTTAGACCACCCCACTCAGGCCAAATTCCTGGGAAAGGGGCTGGAAATCTGTGTAGAGCGGGGGAGATTGTTCTCATCATATAGGTGAGAGATGATGCCGACCTGGCCTGGGGAGGGTGGAGACGACACATTGAAGGAAACTGATTAGATGGAAGGTGAGATGACAGAGTGCGGGGCCATGGAAACACGTGTCGCCAAGACAGAGAACGAAGCAGAGGGAAGCCATTCCGGGAGTCGGGGGACAGGCAGTGAGGTCGGCTGGGGGCAGGTTGGGTTGGAAGTACCTACAGGCCATCCAAGCTCACATGACTGTACTGGTTTGAAACTCCGGAATTCAAGCAAAGAGACCCCTGCTTAACTTTAATTCGATGGCCCTCTCTGAATATAGACATCCTGGCCCTGTCACCTCTGAAGCTTCGCCATTCCAGATGATGCCAAATGTGATTTCAAATACATTTCATCCATTCCGAGCAAGTCTTCTCTGATTCGGAAACACAAAGGCTGTCACTGCCAGCGTGTGTGTGGACCAGGACCAGCCCTCTGGAGAGGAGGGGCTCTTACGGGCCTTGGTACATTTTGTGTTTAAGCACACATGTGTTCTTCATGAGTGCCCCCAAGGTGTGGAAGAAAAAAAAAAAATCTCATTGTGTGGTAGTGACAAAATGCTGATGAAGCAAACTATCAACAGCCCTCTGGAGGAATAACTTTCAAGGTAGGATGAACTGCGTGTATGGAATTTGGAAACAATGGTTTTTTGGAAGTGGCTGAAAGCCACAGAGACAACCGGGAGAGCCGGGCGACATCGGCCCCATGGTGTCTAGCGTGGGCCCCAAGGCTTGGTGACTTCAGGGACTTCATCACGGCACCGTCCGCCTCATTGCGTCAAGCAAAGGTGCCAATTAGAACAAGTTTCGGAGGAAAAATACGGCCTCCAGTGAATTGAACAGGCTAATTTAAACTTTGGCAAACTGGCTCACTCCGGAGCTCATTAGAAATTTTCCTCAACAGCAAGTAATGAATAACTTTCTTAATCACTTTCTGCTTATAAATGTAATACATGTTCACTGTAAAAGAAGAGGAAATGTGGGCAAGTTTGGAAGAGAAAATAAAAAACCAACCATTATCTCGCCGCCAAGGATAACGACAATGAAAATGTGGTGTATTTCTGGATAAATGAGCTGATTCTTGTCTAGTGCCTACGACAGTGGTTTGGGACGTGGTAACCACCCAACAAATGTTACTGGTTATCATTATTCTCATTGCTAGTAGGCTTAGAACAGTCTTTTCCGACGCTATCCCTCCCCCAGCCCCCCACCCCCGACAGACCCCGGTGTGTGATGTTCCCCTCCCTGTGTCCGTGTGTTTTCATTGTTCAACTCCCACTTATGAGTGAGAACACGCAGTGTTTGGTTTTCTGTTCCTGTGTTAGTTTGCCGAGAATGATGGTTTCCAGCTTCATCCACGTCTCTGCAAACGACACGAACTCATTCTTTTTCATGGCTGCATATATTCCATGGTGTATATGTGCCGCATTTTTAAAATCCGGTCTAACATTGATGGGCATTTGAGTTGGTTCCAAGTCTTTGCTATTGTGAACAGTACTGCAATAAACATACGTGTGCATGTGTTTTTATAGTAGAGTGATTCATAATCCTTTGGGTATATACCCAGTAATGAAATTGCTGGGTCAACGAGTTGATGGGTGCAGCAAACCAGCATGGCACACGTATACCTACGTAACAAACCTGCACATTGCGCACATGTACCCCAGAGCTTAAAGTATAATAATGGAAAAATGAAAGAAAGAAGAAAGAAAGAAAGAAAGAGAGAGAGAGAGAGAGAGAGAGAGAGAGAGAGAGAGAGAGAGAGAAAGGAAGGAAGGAAGGAAGGAAGGAAGGAAGGAAGGAAGGAAGGAAGGAAGGAAGGAAGGAAGGAAGGAAGAGAAAGGAAGGAAGAAAGTCTTTTCCATTCCAACAATCAAATAAAGTTCATCTAAATTTTTTCCCAATGTTTTCACTTTTATTGTTCCTATATTAGGTCAATACATTCTAAACTCTTCAGATACTATAGCAATATTTCTCTATATAGCATTCCCCCTCCCCTGTGCTTCTACTGAGATACGTATCGGCAGCCTGAGAAGTCGGTGTTCCTTTGTCCACACCCATCGCTGTGCATCCGTTTCATTTCATTCGCTCCACAGTCAGCTACACCTCAGAGTTGTCCTTCAAAGGGTGAGAAACTAAGACATTTATCCAGTGACTCTTGGCCGCATCGGTGGGGGGCTGTGTCCAAGGGTACAAATTCCCCCGAGCTTCTAGGCCCACCCTGTGCAGGGCACAGGAAAAAAAAGGAGATGTGTCGGGAGCTGCAGGAGGGTCGCTGGCACAGGGCACAGAGGTGCCCATCCCAGCAGCTGAGAGTCAGAAGGCACGTGCAGGGGGCCCAGAGGCTCAGCAGGATCTGAAATGTGAGAAGATGTCTACAAACACAGAGGTGCAGGAGGAGGCCGGAGATGACAGTCACTGGAGGGGCTCTGAGATGTGCACAGAAAACAGGACAGAGCTTGGTAGCAGCACTCATTTGTCGCCCTGGCACACACAGCCTGTGTTTTCTCCTTGACGGCCCCATCTCAGTAGGACCCAATAATGCCAATGCCTGGAGATCCCCCTGGACAATGGTCTTTGTCCTCCACATCTGGTCCTCCCCTACACCTGGGGCTTGGACCTGCTAAGGAGCTCTTTCCAGCTTTCTAGACACCTGTGGAATCCCTTCACCCATCCTTCCCCGCCAGTGTGGCTGCTCTCCAGCCCACTCTCATCCTGCTCTCCCGCCAAGTGCCTCGGCTCCAGGGGGACGAGGCTTTCCCTGGGCTGCTGCCTTCCCTGCTCCCTTCCCAGTCCCCAGAAGGGTGCCGGCTGCAGAGGCCTCCAGAGCAGAGCCTTGCTCACCGCATCAGCTCCAGCTGGAGGAGGTTCCCCCTACCTCCTGTACCCCAACCCCTTCTTAAAGCAGCAGAGGCGGAAGCCGGAGCCTGCTTTGGAAAATGGCATGCTTTTATTGCTGTGTCTGCATTGACTTTTTAGCGCTCTAAGAGTGTCCCCGCAGTCCTGCCGCCCTCTGCCAGCCCCAGCCCTCCAGCCTCTGTTCCCGTGTCGGGGAAGCCTTTCTCAGGGTCACTCAGCTGTCTCAGGACTGGATGTGGCACAGACATACGTAGGTAAAAGCTGCTACACGGAAGACTGGAGGTGCGGGAAGTGCATTCGCTTTAAGCCTAGAGGTGGGAGCCGTGTCCGGGGTCCTTTCCTGGGGGTGTGCCTGTTACCAAAATACCAAGGGTTTGGTCTAGGTCCTGCTGCTGGCGGCACAGAAAGCCAAAGACTGAGACGAAGACAATTACCAGGGAAGACAGCTTTAATTGGGTGCTGCAGCCGGGGGATGGGAGTTAAGTCTCAAATCCATCTCCCTGACTAAAACTAAGGGTTTATATAGCAGGGAAGAAATGCACCAATGTGTAGGAAAACAGGAACTCGGGAGGGCCCAGAAAGCAATCCTGATGAATGAGGGGGTCCAGCATCTCATTGCCTGGATGTGGTGATCTGGTGAGTTTCGGTTCTTTGATACTTTGAGAGGCCCCAAGGTCATTTCCTGAGGAAGGAATTCAGATAAAACAACTGTAAGGTTCAAGCTTGAAGACCAGAAGGGTCAGTTTCTATGTTTATCAAAAAGAACAGCCTACGGGACGATTGGATCGGTTTCATGCCCAGCCCAGGGTGCAGGATGTGGGAAGCCTGAGTTGGCCTGGTGAGCAGCCCAGACACCCGGGATGGAGGAGTGCAGCCTCTCCTCCCACAGACTTGTGAACAGGGTGTGGAGACAGACACCCAGCTCCTAGGACCATGCCACCCCCACCCCTGCCTACCTCTCGCAGCACCTTTCCTGTGGATCTGACGCCCTTCCAGACACAGAAGTAGGCCAGCACCCGGCAGGCCAGCAGACCACAGGGCCACCTCCCAGCTGAGGGCCCTCCGCACCTCCGACGCTGCCAGGGGAGCAAGGGAAGGAGGGAGAGAGGGAGATCCCATGAGGTCTGTGCTGGGAGACAAGGGAACTATGGGGTCCCCCCAAGGAGTCCTGGCTCCCTTCCCTCCCCCAGCTCTGGTCCCGCTGGTGCCTCCCATCCACATGGGCTGGACCTGGGGCCACCGGAGCCCCTGGGTTTTTGGGGGCCCGACCTGGGGCCAGGGAGCCCCTGGGTGACGGGAGGCCACCCCCGAACCACCCGACCTGCAGCTCCAGCTCCCCCACCAGGCTGGGCGACCAGGACAGGGACCGAAGCTGCTGAACCCAGTTAGAGGCCTGGCCCCGGGGTCTGTCCTGGGCACTCCCCCAAGGACAGGCAGGGCAGGCAGAGTCTGGGACGATGGCCGCACAGCCCTGGCCCCATGTTCCCAGACCCGCCTTGCTCCTCGGTGTGAGGGAGACCAAGGGGACGGGACAGGCTGGGCCCCGCCGTGCCTGACTCCCTGCAGGGCTCCCGGGACAAGGGCCCGGCGGACAGCCGGCTGCTCAGGGGTGAGGGGTCCAGGCTGGCATCGTGGCCACCTTCCGGCCCGGGCTCTCTTGGGGCGGGGCGGGCGGGGAGAACCAGTCACGTGCTCCAGGGCTCGCCCAGGGTCTCTCAGGGCCGGAAGTAGGACCCCTGTGCGCAGGCGCCCTGAGGATCCCGGGCTGCCAGTCGCACGCACGCCAGGGGGCGGAACTTCCTGCAGCCTCACTGCCTCCGCGTCCTCGTGGGCCCCGACTTTGTCTCTGAGCGCGCCACAGAGGCCCAGGAGCCATGCAGGCCGCAGGCCAGGGCACAGGGGGTGCGGCGGGCGATGCTGATGGCCCAGGAGGCCCTGGCGTTCCTGGTGGCCCAGGGGGCGATGCTGGCGGCCCAGGAGAGGCGGGTGCTGCGGGCGACGGAGGTCCCCAGGGTGCAGGGGCAGCAAGGGCCTCGGGGCCGGGAGGAGGCGCCCCACGGGTGCCGCGTGGCAGTGCTGCTTCTGCACAGGATGGAAGCTGCCAGTGCGGGGCCAGGGGGGCGGAAAGACGCCTGGTTCAGTTGTATCCTGTTGGGGGCAACAGGGTCAAGAGGTGGGGGGCAGGGCCAGGAGGTGGGGGAGGGCAGGGCCAGGTGCAGGAGGTAGGGTTTGGGAGATGGGGGTAAGGGGCCGGGTGGGGGGGGAGTGGGGGCTGGGAGTTGGAGGTGGGGAGGTGTGGCTCGGAGGAAGGGAGCAGGTAGGGGATGGGAGGTGGAGCGTGTGCACGGTGGGTGCTGGGCGATGGGGTGACGGGCAAAGCGCCAGGAGGTAGGGGATCTTGGGTATGAGAAAGGATCAGGAGTTGGGGGGAAGCGTGCAAGGTGGGAGCCGGTGGCTGGGGTGTGGGCTGGATGGGGCTGGGGGGGTTCAAGTGATGGGGGGACGGCTGATGCGGCAGGGGTCATGGTGGGGAGGGCCTTGGAAGGGCACACAGGAGTCAGCTTGGGGTACAACAGAGGAAAGTGGGGAATCAAGACAGCTGGGTGGGGTTGCTTCAGGACCTGGGCCAGTGCGTGGGAAGACAGCCTGTGGGGATGAGATGGGCACCGGCCAAGTCCTAGGCATAGTCCAAGCTCCTTAACGGGGTCCCCACCGGGAACATCACGATGCCTTTCTCATCGCCCATGGAAGCGGAGCTGGTCCGCAGGGTCCTGTCCCCGGATGCCACACCGCTCCCCCGACCAGGGGCGGTTCTGAAGGACTTCACCGTGTCCGGCAACCTACTGTTTATGTCGGTTCGGGACCAGGACAGGGAAGGGACTGGGCGGACGATGGTGGTGGGTTGGGGGCTGGGATCCGCCTCCCCGGAGGGGTAGAAAGCTAGAGACCTGGGAACACCCAAGCACAGGGTCTCAGAACAGAGACCTGGTACACCAGGTCCGCCGCCACCCGAGGGAGCCCGGGGAGATGGGTGCAGAGGTGTCGCCTTTAACCTGATGTTCTTCGCCCCTCACATTTAGCCGACTGACTGCTGCAGACCACCGCCAACTCCAGCTCTCCATCAGCTCCTGTCTCCTGCAGCTTTCCCTGTTGATGTGGATCGTGCAGTGCTTTCTGCCTGTGTTTTTGGCTCTGCTTCACTCAGGACAGAGGCGCTAAGCCCAGCCTGGTGACCCTTCCTAGGTCGTGCCTCCTCCCCTAGGGGATGGTCCTTGCACGAGTGGCCACTTCATTGTGGGGGCCTGATTGTTTGTCGCTGGAGGAGGCCGGCTTACATGTTTGTTTCCGTAGGAAATAAAAGTGAGCTAGGATTCCGTGTCTGAGTCTCTTTTCGGCGAGCGATGCCCTTTCCTTCGGACTTGCGTGCCCTTGTCCTCGGGTTGCAGGGGAGGCTCTGGGATTCAGAGATTGAAGTAGCACAAGGTAATGGAAGACAATTTGGGAAATGGGGGAAAATGAAAAGCCACTGGGTCCCGCCATTCAGCTTTAACTACTGTGGACATTTTAGAATACTTTCCTCAATATGCTTGCATTTATATGTTAAATGTATGACAGCAGCATATATGATGTTTTTCCAGCTCAGCATTAAATTTGTTCCCAAATTGTCTTCATTGAGCATATATGAGCTTTTGTGCTTTCTAAAAATGCTTCAAAAACATGTGCTTGAACAGATGCATAAAACCAGCATTATCATTTCACCATTAAACATGTGATATGGGCCGGGCATGGTGGCGCGCACCTGTATTCCCAGCGTTCGGGGAGGCTCAGGTGGGAGGATGGCTTGAGACCTGCAATTGGAGGCCACTCTGGGCAATGTAGCGAGATTCTGTCTCTATGAGAATCATTTAAAAATTAGGGGTGGAGGGCGTGGTGGCAGGCACCTGTAGTCCCAGTAACTCAGGAGGCTGACGTGGGAGGGTGGCTTGAGTCCAGGATCTCGGGGCTGCAGTGAGCTATGAATGCACCCCTGAGCTCCAGCCTTGGCGACAGAGCGAGACCCTGTCTCTAAAATAATAATAATAGTAATAATGTGAACAACGTAAAATGTTTGTAAACACGGAATGTTAACAAAACGCAGATTCTCTTACCGCTTGCAGAGTCCAATGAACAAGAGCGATGTCTGCTATTAAGAAACGGACTTTCTGCCATGCTTGGTTTAGGGGAAGACGTACAGGCTCCTGCCTTTAAGGGCACTGCTTCCCTCTGGGGGCAGAAAGCAGGGCCTTTTAATGGGGGACTTGGCATGAATGGCACACAGGAGAGGAAGCAGGCAGCTGCGGGGTCTCTGTGACTTGCTGAGTTGCCTTGTCTACCGGGTGGTCACGCTGGCACCATCTTGGGCAGAGCTAGTTTGGAAAGTGGCTGTTGTTTGTCAAAGCAAAAGAGACATATTCTTGAGCTGTCTTCTGGGATGCTCTTAAGTTGCTTGGAAACAAGATCCCTTTGAGTCTTGCTTTCAGGATTTATTCAGTGGGACCAGAGCATATTTTAATGTAAGATTAAAGTATTAGTTGACAATCTCCAGTGCTTGGCAAGGCTGTAGTTGGAAACAAGGACTCATACGCTGTCAGTAGCAGTGGTAGTAGCATCTATTTGGACATTTATTTGGCATTTTCTATTAAGGGGAAAATGTGCATACCCTTTCACCCACCTTGAGGAATCCATCTGAGAAACTCCTGGATAGGCAAGTGAGGTCGAATCCACCAGCATCTTAATGACACCATCACATAAATAGTTTTTAGAATGTAAATGTTCATCAGCTGCAGAAAAATTAAATAAATCACTGCACAACTGCCCCAGGGGAAAAGTGTGAGGAAGCTAGAGAGAGAGCATGGTAGATAGTCGGGTACTAGCATAGAAAGAGGTTAAAACAAGTCACCAGATCTCTGCATATAGGCTATGGCACACTCTTGTTTTGGCAGTGTGCTCCCGCCATGTGAGCGTGTAGGGATGTGCACAGTAACTCCCTGGACAGCCACCTCCACGCTCAAGAGTGCTCATCGCTGGACAATAGCGTTAGGGAAAGAAAACCTTCACCTTTTAAACCTCAGACTTCCATGCTGAAATATTTTCATCAAGCATGTATTACTTTGGAAATACACGTCTTTACTTTGTAAAAGAAGAGTCTGCTCGAATAAGAAACCATCTCTCCTAGTCCTGTTCTTTCAAAACATTGGAAGTGGATTTTGAGTGTGTTGAAATGTCTGTGCCACAGCAGAGGGCATCTGTTGGTTTTGTCAGCCAACCTCTGTTCCCCTGTACCAGTGTCCATATTTCCCCTAGAACCACTCCCTCCCTTTCCCTTCAGCAGTTTTGATTCTGCTGGAGTTGACTTCACCCCAGATTCCAGGTGGAATGGCTCATCCTTCCTCTCTCACCACGCGATGCCAGCTTTCCGCCACCTCCCGCCAGGAGTAGATGCGGTCTGAGGCCCTCACCAGAAGCAGATGCTGGCACCACCCGTCTTATAGCTGCAGAACTATGAGCCAAATAAAACTCTTTATGAATTTCTCAGCATCAGGTACCCCTCTATAGCAACACAAATAGACTAAGACAGGGATTGAGTCCTTGCGGATAAGCCCTCAAAAGCTGTGATGGTAGAAAAAGCAGTGAAGGAGTCTTCTGTGGATACGAATCCAAATAGGGAGGGGTGAGCCTGCAAGGGAGTCCCAGGAGGAAAGGGAGGAGGAGAACGGGCACAGGGACCAGCTCTTTCCAGATAGGGCTCCCCAACCTGGTCCACAAGTGTGGATTTCATTCACCCAGAGCATGAGTCTTTAGTTTCGTTGTCCCATGACCCCATCCCGCCACCTCTGCTCAAACATGGCCCAGGTGCAGCCGGCCACCCTAATCCCACGGCCGGATGGCTGGAGCTCGTAGCTTTTAAACCCAAGTCAGGTGGCCTCAGTCCTCTGCTCTAAGCTGTCCAGCGGGCTTCCCTCACTCACAGTGAAAGCCAGAGCCCTGACGGCAGCCTGCAGACCCGACATGATCAAGCGTTTCCTCTCTGGCCTTCTCACCTCCCACACTTCCCCTTGCTCACGCTGACGCAGCCACACAGGGCCCCTGGCCCTTTCTGGAACACACCAGGCACACTCCTGCCTCACGGCCTTTGCACTAGCTTTCTCCTGTCGAGAAATCTCTTCTTCCAGCGTTGCACACAATTGTCACCCTCTCAGAGAGGCTTTTCTGGCCAGCCTCTTTAATACCGCATCCGGCCTCCCCCGCCTTCTGCCTGGTCCTGTCTGTCACTCCCTCTCCTTTCAGGGCCCAGGTGTGCGGGAGACATCCTGGCCAGGGTGACCTGCCCCGCAACACCCAGCTCAGGGCTCAGCCCGGGGACCCAGGCTTGAGCCAGCCGCTCCCCAGGACAGGAGGACGGCTCAAGACTGAGAAGCCCCCTCCTCACCCATTCCACCACCCATAGCTTTCACTGGGCACGAGGCTGACGATCTTCCAGCTTCTGTCGCCTTGAGGCATCTCGGTCCAGAACCGTAAGAATCTGGGGGAGAAGGGATCCCCTGGAGCTGGGCTCTGTATGGGGAAGCAGCTCCTCCCGTGCAAAGCCCCCATTTCCCAGCTGGGCTCTTCCCTCCCACACACCTCACCCCTCCGTTCTCCCCCACAGCACCTGTACAAGCCCACCAGCTTCTCCGCAGCCCCAAATGCCCCTCCAACGACAGCACTTTCTCCTCCTCCTCTCCACGGCTAGGGTGCGGCCCTTCCCCACTGTGGTCTGGACTGTGGACTCGCCGTGCCCCACTCTTCTTCCCCATTCCTTCCTGGCCCAATCATCTCAGCTTTTCCTCTTAAGACCCTAGAGAAAAAGAGAAAGCTAGCCCCAGACAAGCAGGAGGAGGACCTAATAAATCACAAAGCAGACATCAGTGAAACAAGTCAAAGGCTAGTAAAAAATGCTCTTGGCAGGGCGTGGTGCCTCACGCCTGTAATCCCAGCACTTTGGGAGGCTGAGGCGGGCGGATCACAAGGTCAGGAGATCGAGACCATCCTGGCTAACACAGTGAAACCCTGTCTCTACTAAAAATACAAAAAAAAAAAAAAAAAAAAAAAAAAACCGCCGGGCGTGGCGGTGGGCGCCTGCAGTCCCAGCTACTCGGGAGACTGAGGCAGGAGAATGGCGTGAACCTGGGAGGCGGAGCTTGCAGTGAGCCAAGATCGCGCCACTGCACTCCAACCTGGGCGACAGAGCGTGACTCTGTCAAAAAAATATAAAAATAAAATAAAAAAAAGGAATGCTATTTAACAACTCTGTGACAATAAATTCAATGACTTCGATGAAATGTATAATTTCATTGAAAGATACATATTACTAAAACTGACCCAAGGGAAAAAAAAGGAGTTTTATATCAACTACCCATATCAGTTCATAATTAAAAACCTTCCCACATAGAAAACTCCAGGCTGGATGCTCTACTGGTTAATGAATCAAACATTTAAGAAAGAAATTCTGGCCCCCTGAGGTGGCTCATACCTGTAATCCCGGCATTTTGGGAGGCCAAGGGTGGGAGAATTGCTTGAACCCAGAAGTTTGAGACCAGCCTGGGCAGCATGGTGATACCTCGTCTCTACTAAAACCAGAAAACATTAGCCAGGCAATGTACGCCGTGCTTGTAGTCCCAGCTGCTCGGGAGGCTGAGGTGGGAAAATCACCTGAGCCTGGGGAGGTGGAGGCTGCAGTGAGCCTTGACTGTGCCACCGTACTCCAGCCTGAGCAACAGAGGAGGTGCTGTCTCAAAAAAAAATTTTTTTTAAATAAGGGGATGAAGATGTCCCTCTTATGGGGCACACCATGTCTCAGGTACTACAGTCAGCCAAAGAACAGATCAAGTGGTCACTCCTTCAGTGAATAACTCACCATTTCTGGCTCCTCACCTCCTTCCAAACAATGCACGTCTGCCGTGAATTTTCATCCGGTTCCCCAGCTGATGCTCTCAGGGTCATCTCGGGAATCACAGGGATCCTTAAATCTCCATCCTGTCTGTGGTTGCCCCATCCCTCCTCGCCCCCGCTCCCAACCCTCCCTATGCCCTTCCTGTTCCTTTGCTTCTCTGGCCTCTTTTTAACTTGAATTATTAGACTTTTTTTCTTTCCCCCCTACAGCATTGTTTGAGTTCCTTATGTATTCTGCTCATTAATCCCTTATCAGATGGGTAGTTTGCAAATATTTTGTCCCATTCTGTGGGTTGTCTCTTCACTTTGTGAATTGTTTCCTTTGCTGTGCAGAAGCTTTTTAGCTTGATGTGATCTCTGGTTAAATAATTTTTGACAAGAGTGCCAATCCTGCAATCTCTTCAACAAACAGCGCGGGAACAAGTGGAATTACTCCTGCAAAAGAATGATGTTGAACCCCCATGTAACACGGTAAGTACAAATTAATGCAAAATCGATCAGCAACCTAAATGTGAGAGCTAAAACCATAAAACTCTTCAAAGAAACCACAGGGTGAATCTACATGACCTTGGATTTGGCAATAGATTCTTAGATATGAAACCAAAAGTACATGCAGCCAGAGAAAAGATAGTTAAACTGGACTTCATCAAAATGAAAAACTTTTGTGCATTAAAGAACATTATCCAGAAAGTTGTTTTAATTTTTTACTTATTTGTATTTATTTAGTTTTTTATTATATTTTATGTTCTAGGGTACATGTGCACAACATGCAGATTTGTTACATATGTATACATGTGCCATGTTGCTGTGCTGCACCCATTAACTGGTCATTTACATTAGGTATATCTCCTAATGCTATCCCTCTCCCCTCCCCACTCCCCATGATAGGCCCCGGTGTGTGATGTTCCCCTTCCTGTGTCCAAGTGTTCTCATTGTTCAGTTCCCACCTATGAGTGAGAACAAGCGGTGTTTGGTTTTCTGTTCTTGCGATAGTTTGCTGAGAATGATGGTTTCCGGCTGCATCCATGCCCCTGCAAAGGACATGAACTCATCCTTTTTTTTTTTTTTTTTTAATTTATTTATTATTATTATACTTTAAGTTGTAGGGTACATGTGCATAACGTGCAGGTTTGTTACATATGTATACTTGTGCCATGTTGGTGTGCTGCACCCATCAACTCGTCATTTACATCAGGTATAACTCCCAATGCAATCCCTCCCCCCTCCCCCCTCCCCATGATAGGCCCCGGTGTGTGATGTTCCCCTTCCCGAGTCCAAGTGATCTCATTGTTCAGTTCCCACCTATGAGTGAGAACATGCAGTGTTTGGTTTTCTGTTCTTGTGATAGTTTGCTAAGAATGATGGTTTCCAGCTGCATCCATGTCCCTACAAAGGACACAAACTCATCCTTTCTTATGGCTGCATAGTATTCCATGGTGTATATGTGCCACATTTTCTTAATCCAATCTGTCACTGATGGATATTTGGGTTGATTCCAAGTCTTTGCTATTGTGAATAGTGCTGCAATAAACATACGTGTGCATGTGTCTTTATAGCAGCATAATTTATAATCCTTTGGGTATATACCCAGTAATGGGATGGCTGGGTCATATGGTACATCTAGTTCTAGGTCCTTGAGGAATCGCCATACTGTTTTCCATAATGGTTGAACTAGTTTACAATCCCACCAACAGTATAAAAGTGTTCCTATTTCTCCACATCCTCACCAGCACCTGCTGTTTCCTGACTGTTTAATGATCGCCATTCTAACTGGTGTGAGATGGTATCTCGTTGTGGTTTTGATTTGCATTTCTCTGATGGCCAGTGATGATGAGCATTTTTTCATGTGTCTGTTGGCTGTATGAATGTCTTCTTTTGAGAAATGTCTGTTCATATCCTTTGCCCACTTTTTGATGGGGTTGTTTGTTTTTTTCTTGTAAATTTGTTTGAGTTCTTTGTAGGTTCTGGATATTAGCCCTTTGTCAGATGAGTAGATTGCAAAAATTTTCTCCCATTCTGTAGGTTGCCTGTTCACTCTGATGGTAGTTTCTTTTGCTGTGCAGAAGCTCTTTAGTTTAATGAGATCCCATTTGTCAATTTTGGCTTTTGCTGCTGTTGCTTTTGGTGTTTTAGACATGAAGTCTTTGCCCATGCCTATGTCCTGAATGGTACTAGAACTCATCCTTTTTTATGGCTGCATAGTATTCCATGGTGTGTATGTGCCACATTTTCTTAATCCAGTCTGTCATTGATGGACATTTGGGTTGGTTCCAAGTCTTTGCTACTGTGAATAGTGCCGCGATAAACATACGTGTGCATGTGTCTTTATAGCAGCATGATTTATAATCCTCTGCGTATATACCCAGTAATGGGATGGCTGGGTCAAATGGTATTTCTAGTTCTAGATCCTTGAGGAATCGCCACACTGTCTTCCACAATGGTTGAGCTAGTTTACTTTAGTTCCTTTAAAATGGAGAGTACTCCTTCAGCGATTAGAAGAGCCAGAAGACGGAAACAAAGAACTTCTGTTATTCATAGGTTACGGTGGCTACACGGAGGTCAATCAACATGTGCAGAGGGTGTGCGTGGACCTGGGGCACTTGCCTTTATTTGGGTCCAGGGAAGTGGTCAGAGCATCACAGTAGGGGGTGAGAAGATTGGAGCATTCGAAGCAAATGCCCAGAAAAAGGGGCCTAACCTAACTACGTGGACCTAACCTAACTTTACATTTGGTCAAGCAGCTGGGTGTGTGTGTGTGTACTGGTGAGACGGCTTTTAGGGGAAGGAAAGTGGAATCTAAAGGCGGCGGTTGGGAACTGGGCTTAGGCTATTAACCAAGGGCATCGTGTGGCATCTGGGGACTCATGTCAAGACGACAAAATGGATGCCGGGGCAGCATGGTAATATTAAGCCTCAACCCAAAAGTGAAAAGACAAGCTGAAGAAAGTGAGAAAATATTTGCCAGTCATATATCTGATAAGGGTTTAGTATCTGTAATACACAACACACTCCTAAAACTCAACTCATAATACACAACAAACTCCTAAAACTCAAGCAAAGCGATAAACAATTGAGTTAAAGAATTGACAAAAGACTTAGACATTTCTCCAAAAAACATAACAGAAATGACCAGTAAGCACATGAAATGATGCTTAACATCCTTAGTCATTAGGGAAATGCAAGTCAAAAGCACAATGAGATACCACTTCACAGTTACTGGGATGGTTACTTAAGAAATAGAAAATAGTAAGAGTTGACGAGGATGGGGAGAAGTTGGAACCCTCATCTATTCCCGATTGGAATGTAGTCGTGCAGGCACTATGGAAAACTGTTTGGCGGCTGCGCAAAAAACACAGGTGCTCAAACAGATACTTGTGTGCCAATGTTTGTTGCATCATTATTGACAATAGCCAAAAGGTGGAAGCCATCCAAGTGTCATCCATGAACGGATGAATGGATAAACAAAATGTGACTGTAGTGAGCTAGGATTTCACCACTGCACTCCAATGTGGGTGACAGAGAGAGACCCTGTCACATACACACACACACACACACACACACACACACACACACACACACACAGTGATCAGGCTGACACCACCTGAACCTAAATAACATCACAATGAAGACAAACAGAGATGTGGTGCACTTCCTGGTGCAATGTAATGGGAAAGCACAGTCCCACTTGGAGAGCAGTCTTGGCCAAAAAGAAAAATGTTATATGTTTCTCGAGTTCATTATATTTTCCTAGTACAATGTCCAGTTAATCGTTTTTTAAATTTACCGCAATGAATTTATCTTACTGTTTTTAAAATCTCTGCTATACCTATAGCTATATATATTTTTTCCATTTCTAACATTTGTATTATGACTTTTCTTTTTCTTTTTTCTTTTTTCTTTTTTTTTTTTTTTTTTTTTTGAGGCAGAGTCTCACTCTGTGGCCCGGGCTGGAGCGCAGTGGCGCGATCTTGGCTCACTGCAAGCTCCGCCTCCCAGGTTCATGCCATTCTCCTGCCTCAGCCTCCTGAGTAGCTGGGACTACAGGCACCCACCATCATGCCCCGCTAATTTTTTGTATTTTTAGTAGAGACGGGGTTTCACCGTGTTAGCCAGGATGGTCTCGATCTCCTGACCTCGTGATCCGCCCGCCTTGGCCTCCCAATGTGCTGAGATTACAGGCATGAGCCACCGTGCCTGGCCGCTATTATGACTTGTAACGTTTGTTTTATCCATCAATCAAGAAGGGATATCTTGCACTACTGTCCCTGCCTTTACTCGGCTCTTTTTCTAACGTATAGACTTGTAGGCTTAGGTCATTCTTTTCAGTCATTGTTTGTTTATTCTAAGCCTTCAAAACTTTAAATTTCCCTTCAAGAACCACTCATGGCACATTCAACAAGTCTTCATAATTATTGTTGAAGACACATTTTGATAATTGCATCTTACTGTTCATTCTGCCCAGAAGGAAGTTGCTAAAAGCATAGATCTATTTGAGTCAATGGGAAGTTTATAAGAGTTTGTTCATATGTTGGTGACTTGGAAGTAACAATATTGGAAGATTGACAGCAAGGCATCTTGGAGAAGAGGCATGTGGATGGACTTCCCAGATTGGGCCTAGAATACCAGGAAATGCACATCCCTTGTGTGTGTTCCCGAGGTGCTTTCGGTACTCACGTGGATGTGATGACCTGCTCTGGGGATGTGAGTTAACTTCCTTCCTCAGTTACTCCGATTCTTGCTCAGTGGGCTCATGATAAATGTGGCCATGAGGACAGAAATGGAAGTTACTCACGGGCTCAACAACATGGTCTTCACCAAGTGCCAAATCTCCCAACAGCAGAGCCTCATATATGGGCTCATCCCACAGGGGTCTGTCTTAGCCCATTCAGGCTGCCACAGCACAATACCATAGACTGGGTAGCTTATAAACAACAGAAATTTATTTCTTACCGTTTTGGAGGCTGGAAGGCTCAAGATTAAGGAGTCAGCAGATTTGGTGTTTGGTGTCAGCCCACTTTCTGGTTCATAGATGGTGCCTTCTAACTGTGTTTGCACATGGAACCTCTCAGGGGTCTCTTTTATGAGGACACTAATCCCATTCTTGAGGTCTCTGCCCTCTTGATCTAATCACCATTCAAGGCTCCACTTGCAATAACATCATATCGGTGATTAGGTTTCAACATATGAAATTTGGGGTTACAGACATTCAGACCTACCTGGTGAAAAGATGATTATATCATATCAAACCCCTTCCATTCTGCAGGGGGCAGCAAGTTTTTCTCTTTGGAATAGATGCTTTTTCTGTGTATATACATGCTCTCCACTGCCGCGGTTTCGCCAACACCACCATCCACGGATGTACTACGGGCTCATTCACCATCACCATATCCTACTCGAAAGCTGCAATGAAATGGATTAGACACTGTAATCTGAAAATCTGGGATCCCTGTGGTACTGAGCTAACAAATGAGAGGAGGATTATTGTGTTGGCTAGGTAACGGGCCCTGACTGTCAAGAAGAGATATAATTTCTGCTACATATGTGGGGTCACAGCAAAATATTTCTGAGATTCACCGAATTTTAGGGAACATTTGCTAATATTGCTATATACAGTGGTAAAATTTGGTGGAAGGTGACAACTCCTAGACAGGCCCAAAAAGGGCTCAGACCCCTCAGGAACAGAAGACTGTGTCACCCACCGAGTGAAAAATCATAATCAGCCAATATGTTCGCTGAGGTCAACTATGGGTATGTATGTAATTCCAAAAATGAGGATCACAGGAGGTCATGCCTACTTTACTTCATTGTTATTTGGTACATAATTTTATTTGTATTAGTTCATTTCCCCCCTTCCCCACCTTCTCTCCTCCATTTTGTAATTTAGTCTACAGATGATAGGCTCTCAAACCAGCATCATTGTTGGCAGCAAAAGCACAATCTGTAAACTATTTCAAAGAGGTGTGTTCTGAGCCAATATGAATGATCGCAGCCTGGAGAAGACACAAACCTGAGACTTGAGCAGTGGCCCCGAGACAGTCAGACTGCAGCTCTATTTTATACATTTCAAAGGAAGCAGAAGTTACAGGCAAAGTCATAAATCAATACATAGAGTTTATACATTGGTTTAGCCAAAACATTGGGGTATCCTGAAGCAGGGCTTACAGGTCATAGTTGGACTCAGAGATTCTTTAATTTGTACTTGGTTAAAAGAGCAAGGCTTTGTCTAAACACTTTGTGAAACAAGTATACACATACATATACATATATATAATACAAGTATACTTATGGATGTGGAGTAACCCAAGGGAGAGCCATGGTGCATTCAGTGGCTCGGCTCCTCAGCCTTCTCATACAGCAGATGTTAAAGAAATAACAACGTCGGGCCGGGCGCGGTGGCTCAAGCCTGTAATCCCAGCACTTTGGGAGGCCGAGACAGGCGGATCATGAGGTCAGGAGATCGAGACCATCCTGGCTAACACGGTGAAACCCCGTCTCTACTAAAAAATACAAAAAACTAGCCGGGCGAGGTGGCGGCGCCTGTAGTTCCAGCTACTCGGGAGGCTGAGGCAGGAGGATGGCGTAAACCCGGGAGGCGGAGCTTGCAGTGAGCTGAGATCCAGCCACTGCACTCCAGCCTTGGCAACAGAGCGAGACTCCGTCTCAAAAAAACAAAAAAAACCAAAAAAAACACAACAACAACAAAAAAACAACGTCGTGTCCCTGGCCCCTTTTGAAGTGGCATTCTGTGCAGCCTCACAGTATGTATGCGGTCTAGACCTGGACAATTGTTTGCACTAGCAGGTGACTTGGAGGGCAAATTGAGGTGGAATCAGCGGCCTCTGTCCTCTCTGCAGGTCACAGAGACTCTGGTTTTTGTGTCAGTGTTAGGGGAGATTCTGCGTGTGGTGCGACACAGGCATGCAGAGGTGTGCCGGAGCCAGCCTGTACTTGCTGGTGGTGACAGCCCAGGGGGAACATCCCTTCACAACTCCACTCCAGAGACTCCACAATCGGCCTCGGTGGGAGTACGTACACCAAGGCAGTCAGCAAATGCCACCAGTCAGGGCTCCTCCTTGCCTCTCGAGAGCCCACTGTTCAACCTGGACTGGCACACCACTGGGTCCAAGGCATCCTTTTTCATGGCCCGTTCAGACCTAGCAGCTGCAGTGGCTCTGGAACCTATATTAGAGAGGAAACTTCCTGATCCTTGACCCACAGCAAAGGCGCTGTGTTCCCAGGACCAAAGGTGGAGCCAGCAGCCTCCTGACTCTCTCCCTTCCACGTGTGGCACAGGTACTGGCTCCTGGGCACGTCAGTTCTGTGGTGTTCTGGGAGTCACTCCCAGAGTTGCAGCCTACATTTCATTCTGACAGGTCTTTGAACGATTTTGTAAGCAACTGGCTCTGTGTGTTAAGGTCCCGGTGCCAAACTAGCCAGAGAGGTTTCCGTTATCTGCACTCACACCCCAACTGATACACGAAGATGTGCCCGTGTAGTTCTATAATAAGATGCCTGCATCTACCTTTGGAGTGTTAGTCGGGGCACGGCAGGAACCAGGTGGCACACTCTAACATATTTAACTGAAGAGCATTTAATAAAAGGACTGTCTAGAGAGGTGTGAGTAGGGGAGAGGTGTGAGTAGGGGAGAGGTGTGCTCTTCTCCTCGGTGGGAGTGCTGGAGCTGCCCCATGTGGGCTCCTGAGAGCTGGCTGTTGCATTGTCCGAAATGTGGGAGCCAGTTGTCAACTGGTACCATTTCCAAATTGTTTGTTTGCTGCATAAACTTACAATTCAATAAATTGTGTGAATCTCTAAGGTGATATATATAACCGAAAGTGTGTAATTGCATCATTGTAACACAAAGGATAAATGCTTGAGGGGATGGATACCCCGTTTTCCACAATGTGATTGTTACACATTGCATGCCTATCTCAAAACATCTCATGTGCCCCAGAAACATGTACCGCTACTAAAGTACCCACAAAAATTCAACTAAAAGATTAAGAAACAATAAGAAATAACTAAGATGATTATATAAGAACTGATTATTTTATAATTATTTTACTGATATCCATGCCCTTGTGGTTATTCACGCCTATGGCATCTGTGTGCTGCAAATACTGTATAGCTGTGTGATATGGTCCACATCTTCCTGACTCTGTGAGGAGCGATGACATATTTGTTACTTGGCATCATCCATGCTGGGAGTATTTACACCACGGACAATGGTGAATACTGCAATTCAGGGCTCCACTTACTGTTCTGTTGACTTCCCAGTCTTAAGCACATGATGGTGAAAATACTAATGATGGAAATTAACCTTTAAAGTGCACCACATCGTCTGTCGTGGTCTCAAGGTGAGTAGCCTCACAATTTGAGGAAATAGTTTCCTAGCATTCAAAAACTATTATCTGGCTCAGCAAAGAGGTCTTTCATGGCATTTATTAACACGTGAAGGGTCTTCTTTCACTGTTGTCTGTGTCGTTAACCTAAATGAAAATATCAACCAACATTCATGTGAGAACCCGTATCCTTCATCGCCTGCAACCACAGAGTGATCACAAACACAAGAGTCTGGGAAAAAGTCACGGAAGCAGCCTGTGAGAATCCATTCTGTGTACGGATTTTACAATCAAGAATGTTTTGTATTTTATGACTGTTTGTCAATTGTGTGCGACACCTTCCAAATGGGAGTCGAAATTATAATATAGTTACATACATAGGTGTAGACATACCTCCTACCACTCCCCTGCCCCGCCCTTCCCACCTCAGAGAACCGGTTATCAAACATTTACCAGCATACCACTGTCAACAAGGGATGGTTGGACACCAAGAGAAGCCTTTACCAAACCTAGGCTTGAGAGGAGGACAAGCATAGCGGCTGATGCTCCTGCATCCTGGTGAGAGTGAGAGCCCCTGGGGAATTCGGCCACTCACAGGGAGGAGGTCTCCCTGAGATGGAGAGGAGAGATGCGGCTGCAGGGAGGCCAGGAGGGTACAGGGAGATGCTGTGAAGGCCTCGGGAGTGGGAAGTTTGCATTCACCTCTTGTGGTGCCTGCACGGGCAATTGGGGGCTTTCGGCATCCATCCTCATGGGAGGTAAGTTTCTAGCTTGGCCCAAGCGAGCCGGTTGCTTGAAAGACAGGTGCCCACTCGAATGAATGGTTATTAGAAACACTGGTGTTCTTGAAGTCTGAACAGTTTAAGGCTGGCAGAGCCTTTCGGACTGACCCAGTATCCCCCAGCTTGCTCTCCTTCCCCTGGCCATTAAGAGACGGGCACCTTTAGACTCACAGAGGGACCACGGGCCGTGGACAAGTGTTTCTCCCCTCTCTGCACACACGGTGCAAGGCCCAAAGCGTGGTGGCAAATCTCACCCCCAGGCTGTCAGTCCCTCGAAGGTCTCTGGAGCCCATTTATGCCACCACACACTGCCCCATCTTTCTGCCCTCCCGTCTGGACTCCCTCCACTCCCTTCCCCACTTCCCATCCCTGGCCTGTCCCCAGCCTCTCTTGTCCAGTAGTCGTAAGTCTACCTCCACAGGCGCTCTGAGAAGCCAAGAAGCGAGGCCTCCTGAGGGAGCGTTGGGCTCTCCAGGGCTAACAGGGTCTCCCAGGGGCCAGGAGCCACCACATGCCAGGGGCCTGTTTGCGCAGGCGCCCTGAGCAGCCAGAGGCACGTCATGCACCAAAGAGGTGGGGCCTCCTGAGGTAGCTTCCGGTTCTCCAGGGCCAACTGGGCTACCCAGGGGCCCGTGGGTGGGAGGGCGGAATCCACCACATGACAGGGGCCTGTTCACGCATAGGCGCCGTGGGCATCCAGCTTTGCATTGTGGGGGAAGCGGGGGTTTCGTGTGGGAACTTCATCCCACCAGTGGCCCTCCAGGAGGACAGGCGGCTTCAACGTTAACTCTGAGGTGGAGGCGAGGCGGCCATGCAGGCCTCAGGCAAAGGAGCAGGTGATGATGCCAGTGGTGGTGCGGAGGGCGGTGCTGGTGCTCCCGGAGGCGCTGGTGCCCCCGGAGGTGCTGGAGGCCCCGGAGGCCATGGAGGTCCCGAAGACGCTGGAGGTTGGGGCTTCGCAGGATCTGAGAGCGGTGCTGCTGGGGAAGCTCCCCAGGCTGAGGGCTCCTCACAAGCCCCAGGGCAGGGTGAAGAGGCCCAGGCCCTGGCCCCAGCCTCAGCCGCAGCCTCCGCAGGAGGCTCAGGACACCAAGAGTGGCAGTTGTATCCTTCCCAAGGAGCCCCTAGGGTCAGGGCAGGGGGTGGAGGTTGGCCTGGGGATGGCCGAGGATGTGCAGAGAGAGGCTTGAGGGGGTGGGCAGGGGGAATGCCCTTGAGGGGTAGAAAGAGGAGTCGGAGGAACCAAGGGTGGCTGCAGGACGCAGCAGCCTGGGGGGCAGCAGCTGCTGCAGCTGGCATCAAGACGTTTTGAGGGGGAGCGTGGCCTGCAGAGGCACAGGGAGGGGTCTTGGGAAGCCCAAAGGGCGGCCTGGGAGGAAGGAGACCTGAAGCACACACTCGCCATCGCCTTAACGGAATCTCCACCAGCACCCTCACAGTGCCATTCCTGTCCAGCTTGGAGGCTGAGATTGCCCGCCACTATCTGGGCCCAACATATGAAGACCTCGGAGGGGGCGTCCGCAGGGAGCTCACGGTGACTGGCAGTGACCTGGTTATGTAAGTTCTAGATGGGGTGGGGCGGGGAGGGAGGGGCAGTGGGACCCGGCCCATCTCTCCACTAGAGGGGCGCTATTGGCCGCACGCAGACGCCTACAGCTTGGGTCTAAGGAGGGAGTATGACACACTGAGCTTGTCGCCGCCTGATGTCGGCACTCTATGCGAGGCGCCTGAGGATTAAGTCTAATGACGTGGGGGTGGGGGGAGGAACAGGAGGCCACCTCTCTAATAGAATTTTTTCTTTCCTCTCACTTTTAGCCGATTAATTTCGAACAACTCTGGTCTCCTCCAACTTTCCGTCATCTTCTTGCTCAACCAGCTTTCCATGGTGATACGGACCATGCAGCGCTTGGTGCCGCCAAATTTGGCTAAGCGTCAGCCCGGAAAAGGGGGTTGAGGCCTAAACCTGTGTCGGTCCTGGGCAGTGCATCCTTCCCTAGGGAAATGATTCCTTAACAGCAGTTGCCACTTTGTGTTTTTGAGGGGTGAGGCGAATTGTGTGCCTGGACTGGCCCCTCACTGCTCTCTCCCCCACGTGTTTGGATTGGTGCTGCAATGTTACTGCTGAAAATAAAACTGAGCTACTGTTCTGTGTCTGAGTTCCTTTTCATTCACTTCACCAGTTTGCACAGAGAGAGAGAGGCCAGAAGCCTGACTTCTTACCCTTTCGCCGGCATGCCAGGTGTCTGGGTTCCCTTTCTCTGAGCAGCCCTGGCAACCCTGCTCGCCACATCACAGCAGTGGGGGCCAAGTCATATCACAAAGGAAAACCACCTTTTTCCATTTCATGGAACCACAGGCAAAAAACTTTCAATTTTGCAAGATGCCTCCCAAAAAGCTGCATGGGGGAACAAAAATTAATACTTTGAAACCAGCATTCTGGTGTGAAGGCACCATCTCTGAAGAGCAATTTTGTACTGTACATCCCGAGCCTTAAGTGCATAAATAGAAATGTAATGGAAAGTACTTCTATCTCTTGGAATCCGCGTTAAAGAAACAACCATTCCTGTTGAGACTTTTAGACAAGAATCTCTTTGAATCCTTATCTACAACAGGTGGAAAACTGAGAGCAATTTAAATGCTCAACAATTCCATTGTAATGGATCTTTCATGCAGCCCTCCAATAACATGTTTTTGAAGTTTGTTTTTTTTGTGTTTTTTGTTTTTTGTTTTTTTTTTTGAGACGAAGTCTCGCTCTGTCGCCGGGGCTGGAGTGCAGTGGCCGGATCTCAGCTCACTGCAAGCTCCGCCTCCCGGGTTCACGCCATTCTCCTGCCTCAGCCTCCCGTGTAGCTGGGACTACAGGCGCCCGCCACCTCGCCCGGCTAGTTTTTTGTATTTTTTTAGTAGAGACGGGGTTTCACCGTGTTAGCCAGGATGGTCTCGATCTCCTGACCTCGTGATCCGCCCATCTCGGCCTCCCAAAGTGCTGGGATTACAGGCTTGAGCCACCGCGCCCGGCCTGTTTTTGAAGTTTTTGAGAAAGAGGTGGAACTCATATGTCGCAGGAAGAAATTTCAGGAAAAAACGGACGTTTAACTTGCAAAACCTTATACCTTTATGTGTTTGCTATAAAGTTAACGTCTAATACAATTAGAAAACTATAAAACTATTCCAAAATGCTGTCAGTAGTTAATGCTGAGGAAGGACTCAACTGACTTTCGCCTTCTTCCATTTCCTAAATTGTCTTCAATTACACCTTGTACTACTTGACTACCTGAATCCCAGCATCTTTCTTTCTTTCTTTCTTTCTTTCTTTCTTTCTTTCTTTCTTTCTTTCTTTCTTTCTTTCTTTCTTTCTTTCTTTCTTTCTTTCTTCTTTCTTTCTTTCTTTCTTTCTTTCTTTCCTTCCTTCCTTCCTTCCTTCCTTCCTTCCTTCCTTCCTTCCTTCCTTCCTTCTCTCTCTCTCTCTCTTTCTTTCTTTCTTTCTGACAGAGTTTTGCTCTTGTTGCCCAGGCTGGAGTGCAATGACACAATCTCGGCTCACTGCAACCTCTGCCTCCCAGGTTCAAGCAATTCTCCTGCCTCAGCCTCCTGAGTAGCTGGGATTATAGGCATGTGCCACCACGCCTAGCTAATTTTTTTTTTTTTTTTTTTTTTTTTTAAGTAGAAACGTGGTTTCTCTATGTTGGTTGGGCTGGTGTCAAACTCCGAACCTCAGGTGATCTGCCCGCTTTGCCTCCCCAAAGTGCTGGGATTACAGGCATGAGCCACCAAGCCGAGCCTGCCTTGTTTCTTTTCTTTTGGCTTAGTTTCTGTAATCTCACAATGGTAGTATTTGGAACTATCTCCCTTGTTGTCCTCTGTCCTCTGTCTGTTGGGCTGCCTCTGTCTGGGTTAACTGAGTACACAGCCTCATCCTGGACTTCTCTTGGATGTGGGTTGCTGCACCTGTCTTGCTCTGTCCGTTGTATTCCATATTTTTGTTTAGCTGTATATGTTTCTTTTAACTCAGGCTTACTGAGGTACCATTAACACAGTGTGAAATTCATCCTTTTTCTGTGTACCCTCATAGGAATTTTGGCAGGTGCATACAGTTGGTCACAAATTTTCCCTCATGCCTACTTGTCATAAATTCCTCCCCCAGTACCTGGCCTTGGGGACTCTCTAGGGTCAGGTGAAACTAAGGACACCCCTTTAGCTGGCACTTCAGGGAGCCCCCTGATGGGTCGAAACGGGAAATCAAAATTCTCTGGGAAGAAAGTCCATATTGCCGCTGCTGGCACTGGCTACCTGGGACAGGTGTGGCGGCTGTAGTCCTCACACCTGTTGCTGATCTGGGTATTGGGAGATGTTGCAGTGCACTCTTACCACAAAAGCAGCACTTTCTTTCTTCACCAAGTCTTTCCCTGGTGGTTGTAGATTTTTGACTAGATCCCACATTGTATAAAAGTTGATTCTGACAGTTTTTACCAGATCAGTAGTTGTTTTGTAGAGGAACAGAGCCCCAGAGTTCCCTATCTAGTAGCGTTTTTGGTGATGTCACCCAGAAGATCTATGCATTACATATTCATTAATAAATAACAAAGTTCTACAGTCAAATAAAGGGAGGAAGGACAGAAGGAAGGAAGACACACAGTGAGAAAGAGAGAAAAGAGAGAGACAGAGCTGAAGGGACGGAGGCAGCAAGCACACCAACAATCTTGGGCTCCAAGAAAAATACAGTACAGTTCACACTCAGGTCTTACTGTATGGACATGCCAATTAGTAAACCTAGGAAATACCATTTTGGACATAGGACCAGGCAAAGATTTCATGACAAAGACACAATTGCACCAAAAACATAAATTAGTAAACCTAGGTTATCTTCCAGGATTTTTATAGTTTTGGAGTCTTCAATTCGTCTTGAGTTGATTTTTCTATATGGTGTAAGGAAGGGATCCAGTTTCAATCTTATGCACATGGCTAACCAGTTATCTCAGCATCTGTTCACCATTTTTATAGTCTGTGAATATTAGGTGTTTATCTGTGTCAGAACCTTAAAGTTATACATATGGGTATTTTGTTGATAGCTCAGAAGAATTTAACTTTTTTATTGAGCTAATAAAATAAAGTTAGACTTATTCAACCAAAATTCACAAAATCAAAGGTTATTGGGTTTGTTTCTTTTTACACCCTTGTAACCTTTGTGTGAAACCCTACCATAAGATAACTACACAAATTGACGCCTTTATAGAAGATAGCTGGATCCACATTATTCTTTGATTAAATTCAATCTGTTTACATGGCTGGACCTTGCTAACTCCAATATGTGATCCAAATGAAAGCTGTGAAGTAAAATTTGGGTAAAGCAGCCTCTATGATGGTTTGATTTTTCAAAATACTCTTTTACCTTTTTCTTCTCCTTTAGTTTCAAATGAGTTTCCAGTGTTTACAGAGTAGTAAGACCACGAATAATGAGTTTTATCTCAACATCAGCAGGTTAGTAACAGCAGATTTAAGGCAGGCAGAAGAGAAAAGAGAAGACGTTAGAGCCTGGCCGGCTGCCACATAGGAGCCAGGTTTTACAAGGGGGGGTGTGATAAAGGAAGGAGAAAAAAAAGGGTAAAGCAGCTGGAAGAGAACTGGGGAGCTTTTCAGCCACTATACAGCACGGGTTGCATCTCAAGCAGTGCTTTGCTCACCTTCCTACACCTTTGCCACATTGATTTCCTCTTTTGATTTTCAGAAACTACATCAGGAAGGTGGAATCAAAATTCCTCTGACCAGGCCACATTGAACAGAATTTATCACAGCGAGATGCTGACAGTCATGCAAGCCAGGAAAAGGCTCTTTTGGAGAAAGTGATTTTAATATTCACCAGTGCCGGCCAGGCACGGTGGCTCAAGCCTGTAATCCCAGCACTTTGGGAGGCCAAGACGGGCGGATCACGAAGTCAGGAGATCGAGACCATCCTGGCTAACATGGTGAAACCCCGTCTCTACTAAAAAATACAAAAAGCTAGCCGGGCGAGGTGGCGGCGCCTGTAGTCTCAGCTACTCGGGAGGCTGAGGCAGGAGAATGGCATAAACCCGGGAGGCGGAGCTTGCAGTGAGCTGAGATCTGGCCAGTGCACTCCAGCCTGGGCAACAGAGTGAGACTCTGTCTCAAAAAAAAAAAAAAAAAAAAAAAATACACCAGTGCCTTACATTTTATTGGGAATTGTGTTTAGTTGGGTACATAGTCTATCAAATATCTAATCCTGTAAATTATTCCATAATTCATGAAACTGGTGGACAGTAACATAGTTCCTATGGGAAAGTCTATAAAAATATGAATTTTGATAAGTTAAAATTTTTACAGCATACTATCATGTTATCACATAAAACTTAATTTTTTGCTCTGATCATGTTGGGTTTTGTAAACTTTTCATTGTCATGATGGTTCTGAGAAAGAGCTTAGTTGCGTGAAAGCTAGATAAAGATACATGAAGACGAACTCAGTTGTTTTTGCTGCAAAATAAATCACACCAAAACTTAATGGCTTTGAGCCAGCATTTGTTACTGGTCTCAGTTGTGGGATTGGCTGGGCAGCTTTTCTAGTATAGGCTAACTGGCTGGGGCTGGCTGATCTAGAACTTCTTAGTGCACCCTACTGGGTTAGCTCTGATGACTGAGCTGGCTGCCTCTTCTCTCCATACATCTGTCATCCCGTAGGAGGTTAGCTTGGCTAGATCACATGGTGAACAAAGGCTCCCTGGTGGCAAGAGAGGGAGAAGCCCAAGGTGAGAATGCTTCCAAAGTCTCTGCTTGTGGCAAGTGTGCTGTGTCCCTTTGGCCAGTGCAAGTCAGGAGGGTGAGCCCATAGTTAAGCGATGGAGAAATTGACTTCACTTCACGTCGGGAGGAACAAACAGCAAAGTCACTTTGCAAAGTCACATCCAGGGATGGGAGGAACCTGTGGTTCCTTTGCAAACCACTGCAGTGACTCTAATGGTTTTTTGTCTTCTTTTTTTTTTTTTTTTTTTTTTTTTTTGAGATGGAGTCTCACTCACTCTCTCACCAGGCTAGAGTGCTGTGGCACGATCTCGGCTCACTGCAACCTCCAACTCCCTGGTCCAAGGGATTCTTCTGCCTCAGCCTCCCGAGTAGCTGGGATTACAGGCATGTGCCACCACACTCAGCTAATTTTTTTTTTTTTTTTTTTGTATTTTTAGTAGAGATGGGGTTTCTCCATGTTGGCCAGGATGGTCTTGATCTCCTGACCTCGTGATCCGTCCATCTCAGCCTCCCATAGTGCTGGGGTTACAGGTGTGAGCCATTGCGCCCAGCCTTGTCTTCATTATTTTATAGCCCTGTCTTATTTTGTAGCTTACCAGTATCCATTTCTTGGAAAGTTCAAATTGGGCACTTCTGCATTTGTGTTTTTAAAAGGTGAACGTTCTGCTAATTTGACTTAGCATGGGAATTTTACTTTTTCATGTATAATCAGATAAAATCCCTAGATTTTGCCATTCTAAGATGGTAGCAGAGCTCCAAATGGCTTTTGAAGAGGTGGGAAACCTGCTTCTCGAACTTTCATGAAAGTCTCGAGACATTCAATATTTCCTGCAGTTCTCAAATAGGCAATGAACATACATGTTAGAAATGTTGGATGCTTTGGACATATCAACAAATGTGATTCATGTGGAATTACTATGATTTATAAGGAATCTATCCTGCTGTCATTACTCATTTCCTGAAGTTTATGCGATTATGTTGTTTTATGATAGTAGTATTGGCAGATTCGTTGTTGACATTGATTGCCTTATGAAGATTTGCCGCTTGGCTTTACATTGTATTAGAATAATCACCAGCCAAAATAAGATATGCATCCAATCTGTTTTCTCTAGAATCTTTACACAATACAGCTCCTTAGGTTAAGAAGTTAGTTTACTATCATGCCTCGTATGTGCTGCTTGTCTGTATACTTGATTTGATGAATACTATAACTTTTCATGCAATCACCACAATGTATCTTTCCAAGCTTATCATTCATTGATAATTTCTCTAAGACTACAAGCCTCTGAAGCTTGACGATTGTCTTTTATTTTCAATTTCAGGAACTGCCTTACTGTTGTAATAGAACCAAACTGTGCCCATAATTTACATAAGAACTGATGTGCAATTTCTGGACATATGAAATGGCTTCAAGTTTTATTTTGCACAGTTAACATAACTTTAAACTTTAAGATCATGGCCTTAGGAAACATTGATTAAATACTTGGGGCACTTTTTCAGGAAGCAAAAGGAATCCCAAGAGGGATGGTTCATTGCCATAGCTAAGGGCTGGAGCGTCAGACAAGTAGGAGATATGTACGCTTTTGTTTGTTCTAGTGTAAAAATACCATCCTTATTTTCACTGGCAAATGACTTTCGAGTACCTTTCTGGGTAACCTTATAATTTTATGATCGCTTTTCTTCACTATATAGAATCATTACTGTAATATAGCAGAATATAGGAATCATCGTTATCGTTATGTTGTTTCAGAAAAATACTAGGAATAAATGGGGAAGATGATGAATGACAATTGCAGTGCAAATGATGTTTCTGCTGTCGTAGAAATATCTTGTTGCAGATAAAAACTGTATTTGGCTAACTAAGGGAATAATTTTTAAGCAACTGATGTAGGGATGACACAACTCTGTTTATTACTCTGGTGATAAAATAGAAAACTTATAGTCTCTAGCATCACTGTAGTTTCTGAAAGTAATGATTGAGTTGTCATTTTTCATACCATTTTGGGGTAACAAAATTAAAAATGACATAGGTTTACTAATTGGTATGTCCATACAGTAAGACATACCAAGTGGAGCCTTGAATGGTGATTAGATCAAGAGGGCAGAGACCTCAAGAATGGGATTAGTGTCCTCATAAAAGAGACCCCTGAGAGGTTCCATGTGCAAACACAGTTAGAAGGCACCATCTATGAACCAGAAAGTGGGCTGACACCAAACACCAAATCTGCTGACTCCTTAATCTTGAGCCTTCCAGCCTCCAAAACGGTAAGAAATAAATTTCTGTTGTTTATAAGCTACCCAGTCTATGGTATTGTGCTGTGGCAGCCTGAATGGGCTAAGACAGACCCCTGTGGGATGAGCCCATATATGAGGCTCTGCTGTTGGGAGATTTGGCACTTGGTGAAGACCATGTTGTTGAGCCTGTGAGTAACTTCCATTTCTGTCCTCATGGCCACATTTATCATGAGCCCACTGAGCAAGAATCGGAGTAACTGAGGAAGGAAGTTAACTCACATCCCCAGAGCAGGTCATCACATCCACGTGAGTACCGAAAGCACCTCGGGAACACACACAAGGGATGTGCATTTCCTGGTATTCTAGGCCCAATCTGGGAAGTCCATCCACATGCCTCTTCTCCAAGATGCCTTGCTGTCAATCTTCCAATATTGTTACTTCCAAGTCACCAACATATGAACAAACTCTTATAAACTTCCCATTGACTCAAATAGATCTATGCTTTTAGCAACTTCCTTCTGGGCAGAATGAACAGTAAGATGCAATTATCAAAATGTGTCTTCAACAATAATTATGAAGACTTGTTGAATGTGCCATGAGTGGTTCTTGAAGGGAAATTTAAAGTTTTGAAGGCTTAGAATAAACAAACAATGACTGAAAAGAATGACCTAAGCCTACAAGTCTATACGTTAGAAAAAGAGCCGAGTAAAGGCAGGGACAGTAGTGCAAGATATCCCTTCTTGATTGATGGATAAAACAAACGTTACAAGTCATAATAGCGGCCAGGCACGGTGGCTCATGCCTGTAATCTCAGCACATTGGGAGGCCAAGGCGGGCGGATCACGAGGTCAGGAGATCGAGACCATCCTGGCTAACACGGTGAAACCCCGTCTCTACTAAAAATACAAAAAATTAGCGGGGCATGATGGTGGGTGCCTGTAGTCCCAGCTACTCAGGAGGCTGAGGCAGGAGAATGGCATGAACCTGGGAGGCGGAGCTTGCAGTGAGCCAAGATCGCGCCACTGCGCTCCAGCCCGGGCCACAGAGTGAGACTCTGCCTCAAAAAAAAAAAAAAAAAAAAAAAGAAAAAAGAAAAAAGAAAAAGAAAAGTCATAATACAAATGTTAGAAATGGAAAAAATATATATAGCTATAGGTATAGCAGAGATTTTAAAAACAGTAAGATAAATTCATTGCGGTAAATTTAAAAAACGATTAACTGGACATTGTACTAGGAAAATATAATGAACTCGAGAAACATATAACATTTTTCTTTTTGGCCAAGACTGCTCTCCAAGTGGGACTGTGCTTTCCCATTACATTGCACCAGGAAGTGCACCACATCTCTGTTTGTCTTCATTGTGATGTTATTTAGGTTCAGGTGGTGTCAGCCTGATCACTGTGTGTGTGTGTGTGTGTGTGTGTGTGTGTGTGTGTGTGTATGTGACAGGGTCTCTCTCTGTCACCCACATTGGAGTGCAGTGGTGAAATCCTAGCTCACTACAGTCACATTTTGTTTATCCATTCATCCGTTCATGGATGACACTTGGATGGCTTCCACCTTTTGGCTATTGTCAATAATGATGCAACAAACATTGGCACACAAGTATCTGTTTGAGCACCTGTGTTTTTTGCGCAGCCGCCAAACAGTTTTCCATAGTGCCTGCACGACTACATTCCAATCGGGAATAGATGAGGGTTCCAACTTCTCCCCATCCTCGTCAACTCTTACTATTTTCTATTTCTTAAGTAACCATCCCAGTAACTGTGAAGTGGTATCTCATTGTGCTTTTGACTTGCATTTCCCTAATGACTAAGGATGTTAAGCATCATTTCATGTGCTTACTGGTCATTTCTGTTATGTTTTTTGGAGAAATGTCTAAGTCTTTTGTCAATTCTTTAACTCAATTGTTTATCGCTTTGCTTGAGTTTTAGGAGTTTGTTGTGTATTATGAGTTGAGTTTTAGGAGTGTGTTGTGTATTACAGATACTAAACCCTTATCAGATATATGACTGGCAAATATTTTCTCACTTTCTTCAGCTTGTCTTTTCACTTTTGGGTTGAGGCTTAATATTACCATGCTGCCCCGGCATCCATTTTGTCGTCTTGACATGAGTCCCCAGATGCCACACGATGCCCTTGGTTAATAGCCTAAGCCCAGTTCCCAACCGCCGCCTTTAGATTCCACTTTCCTTCCCCTAAAAGCCGTCTCACCAGTACACACACACACACCCAGCTGCTTGACCAAATGTAAAGTTAGGTTAGGTCCACGTAGTTAGGTTAGGCCCCTTTTTCTGGGCATTTGCTTCGAATGCTCCAATCTTCTCACCCCCTACTGTGATGCTCTGACCACTTCCCTGGACCCAAATAAAGGCAAGTGCCCCAGGTCCACGCACACCCTCTGCACATGTTGATTGACCTCCGTGTAGCCACCGTAACCTATGAATAACAGAAGTTCTTTGTTTCCGTCTTCTGGCTCTTCTAATCGCTGAAGGAGTACTCTCCATTTTAAAGGAACTAAAGTAAACTAGCTCAACCATTGTGGAAGACAGTGTGGCGATTCCTCAAGGATCTAGAACTAGAAATACCATTTGACCCAGCCATCCCATTACTGGGTATATACGCAGAGGATTATAAATCATGCTGCTATAAAGACACATGCACACGTATGTTTATCGCGGCACTATTCACAGTAGCAAAGACTTGGAACCAACCCAAATGTCCATCAATGACAGACTGGATTAAGAAAATGTGGCACATACACACCATGGAATACTATGCAGCCATAAAAAAGGATGAGTTCTAGTACCATTCAGGACATAGGCATGGGCAAAGACTTCATGTCTAAAACACCAAAAGCAACAGCAGCAAAAGCCAAAATTGACAAATGGGATCTCATTAAACTAAAGAGCTTCTGCACAGCAAAAGAAACTACCATCAGAGTGAACAGGCAACCTACAGAATGGGAGAAAATTTTTGCAATCTACTCATCTGACAAAGGGCTAATATCCAGAACCTACAAAGAACTCAAACAAATTTACAAGAAAAAAACAAACAACCCCATCAAAAAGTGGGCAAAGGATATGAACAGACATTTCTCAAAAGAAGACATTCATACAGCCAACAGACACATGAAAAAATGCTCATCATCACTGGCCATCAGAGAAATGCAAATCAAAACCACAACGAGATACCATCTCACACCAGTTAGAATGGCGATCATTAAACAGTCAGGAAACAGCAGGTGCTGGTGAGGATGTGGAGAAATAGGAACACTTTTATACTGTTGGTGGGATTGTAAACTAGTTCAACCATTATGGAAAACAGTATGGCGATTCCTCAAGGACCTAGAACTAGATGTACCATATGACCCAGCCATCCCATTACTGGGTATATACCCAAAGGATTATAAATTATGCTGCTATAAAGACACATGCACACGTATGTTTATTGCAGCACTATTCACAATAGCAAAGACTTGGAATCAACCCAAATATCCATCAGTGACAGATTGGATTAAGAAAATGTGGCACATATACACCATGGAATACTATGCAGCCATAAGAAAGGATGAGTTTGTGTCCTTTGTAGGGACATGGATGCAGCTGGAAACCATCATTCTTAGCAAACTATCACAAGAACAGAAAACCAAACACTGCATGTTCTCACTCATAGGTGGGAACTGAACAATGAGATCACTTGGACTCGGGAAGGGGAACATCACACACCGGGGCCTATCATGGGGAGGGGGGAGGGGGGAGGGATTGCATTGGGAGTTATACCTGATGTAAATGACGAGTTGATGGGTGCAGCACACCAACATGGCACAAGTATACATATGTAACAAACCTGCACGTTATGCACATGTACCCTACAACTTAAAGTATAATAATAATAAATAAATTAAAAAAAAAAAAAAAAAAGGATGAGTTCATGTCCTTTGCAGGGGCATGGATGCAGCCGGAAACCATCATTCTCAGCAAACTATCGCAAGAACAGAAAACCAAACACCGCTTGTTCTCACTCATAGGTGGGAACTGAACAATGAGAACACTTGGACACAGGAAGGGGAACATCACACACCGGGGCCTATCATGGGGAGTGGGGAGGGGAGAGGGATAGCATTAGGAGATATACCTAATGTAAATGACCAGTTAATGGGTGCAGCACAGCAACATGGCACATGTATACATATGTAACAAATCTGCATGTTGTGCACATGTACCCTAGAACATAAAATATAATAAAAAACTAAATAAATACAAATAAGTAAAAAATTAAAACAACTTTCTGGATAATGTTCTTTAATGCACAAAAGTTTTTCATTTTGATGAAGTCCAGTTTAACTATCTTTTCTCTGGCTGCATGTACTTTTGGTTTCATATCTAAGAATCTATTGCCAAATCCAAGGTCATGTAGATTCACCCTGTGGTTTCTTTGAAGAGTTTTATGGTTTTAGCTCTCACATTTAGGTTGCTGATCGATTTTGCATTAATTTGTACTTACCGTGTTACATGGGGGTTCAACATCATTCTTTTGCAGGAGTAATTCCACTTGTTCCCGCGCTGTTTGTTGAAGAGATTGCAGGATTGGCACTCTTGTCAAAAATTATTTAACCAGAGATCACATCAAGCTAAAAAGCTTCTGCACAGCAAAGGAAACAATTCACAAAGTGAAGAGACAACCCACAGAATGGGACAAAATATTTGCAAACTACCCATCTGATAAGGGATTAATGAGCAGAATACATAAGGAACTCAAACAATGCTGTAGGGGGGAAAGAAAAAAAGTCTAATAATTCAAGTTAAAAAGAGGCCAGAGAAGCAAAGGAACAGGAAGGGCATAGGGAGGGTTGGGAGCGGGGGCGAGGAGGGATGGGGCAACCACAGACAGGATGGAGATTTAAGGATCCCTGTGATTCCCGAGATGACCCTGAGAGCATCAGCTGGGGAACCGGATGAAAATTCACGGCAGACGTGCATTGTTTGGAAGGAGGTGAGGAGCCAGAAATGGTGAGTTATTCACTGAAGGAGTGACCACTTGATCTGTTCTTTGGCTGACTGTAGTACCTGAGACATGGTGTGCCCCATAAGAGGGACATCTTCATCCCCTTATTTAAAAAAAATTTTTTTTTGAGACAGCACCTCCTCTGTTGCTCAGGCTGGAGTACGGTGGCACAGTCAAGGCTCACTGCAGCCTCCACCTCCCCAGGCTCAGGTGATTTTCCCACCTCAGCCTCCCGAGCAGCTGGGACTACAAGCACGGCGTACATTGCCTGGCTAATGTTTTCTGGTTTTAGTAGAGACGAGGTATCACCATGCTGCCCAGGCTGGTCTCAAACTTCTGGGTTCAAGCAATTCTCCCACCCTTGGCCTCCCAAAATGCCGGGATTACAGGTATGAGCCACCTCAGGGGGCCAGAATTTCTTTCTTAAATGTTTGATTCATTAACCAGTAGAGCATCCAGCCTGGAGTTTTCTATGTGGGAAGGTTTTTAATTATGAACTGATATGGGTAGTTGATATAAAACTCCTTTTTTTTCCCTTGGGTCAGTTTTAGTAATATGTATCTTTCAATGAAATTATACATTTCATCGAAGTCATTGAATTTATTGTCACAGAGTTGTTAAATAGCATTCCTTTTTTTTATTTTATTTTTATATTTTTTTGACAGAGTCACGCTCTGTCGCCCAGGTTGGAGTGCAGTGGCGCGATCTTGGCTCACTGCAAGCTCCGCCTCCCAGGTTCACGCCATTCTCCTGCCTCAGTCTCCCGAGTAGCTGGGACTGCAGGCGCCCACCGCCACGCCCGGCGGTTTTTTTTTTTTTTTTTTTTTTTTTTTGTATTTTTAGTAGAGACAGGGTTTCACTGTGTTAGCCAGGATGGTCTCGATCTCCTGACCTTGTGATCCGCCCGCCTCAGCCTCCCAAAGTGCTGGGATTACAGGCGTGAGGCACCACGCCCTGCCAAGAGCATTTTTTACTAGCCTTTGACTTGTTTCACTGATGTCTGCTTTGTGATTTATTAGGTCCTCCTCCTGCTTGTCTGGGGCTAGCTTTCTCTTTTTCTCTAGGGTCTTAAGAGGAAAAGCTGAGATGATTGGGCCAGGAAGGAATGGGGAAGAAGAGTGGGGCACGGCGAGTCCACAGTCCAGACCACAGTGGGGAAGGGCCGCACCCTAGCCGTGGAGAGGAGGAGGAGAAAGTGCTGTCGTTGGAGGGGCATTTGGGGCTGAGGAGAAGCTGGTGGGCTTGTACAGGTGCTGTGGGGGAGAACGGAGGGGTGAGGTGTGTGGGAGGGAAGAGCCCAGCTGGGAAATGGGGGCTTTGCACGGGAGGAGCTGCTTCCCCATACAGAGCCCAGCTCCAGGGGATCCCTTCTCCCCCAGATTCTCACGGTTCTGGACCGAGATGCCTCAAGGCGACAGAAGCTGGAAGATCGTCAGCCTCGTGCCCAGTGAAAGCTATGGGTGGTGGAATGGGTGAGGAGGGGGCTTCTCAGTCTTGAGCCGTCCTCCTGTCCTGGGGAGCGGCTGGCTCAAGCCTGGGTCCCCGGGCTGAGCCCTGAGCTGGGTGTTGCGGGGCAGGTCACCCTGGCCAGGATGTCTCCCGCACACCTGGGCCCTGAAAGGAGAGGGAGTGACAGACAGGACCAGGCAGAAGGCGGGGGAGGCCGGATGCGGTATTAAAGAGGCTGGCCAGAAAAGCCTCTCTGAGAGGGTGACAATTGTGTGCAACGCTGGAAGAAGAGATTTCTCGACAGGAGAAAGCTAGTGCAAAGGCCGTGAGGCAGGAGTGTGCCTGGTGTGTTCCAGAAAGGGCCAGGGGCCCTGTGTGGCTGCGTCAGCGTGAGCAAGGGGAAGTGTGGGAGGTGAGAAGGCCAGAGAGGAAACGCTTGATCATGTCGGGTCTGCAGGCTGCCGTCAGGGCTCTGGCTTTCACTGTGAGTGAGGGAAGCCCGCTGGACAGCTTAGAGCAGAGGACTGAGGCCACCTGACTTGGGTTTAAAAGCTACGAGCTCCAGCCATCCGGCCGTGGGATTAGGGTGGCCGGCTGCACCTGGGCCATGTTTGAGCAGAGGTGGCGGGATGGGGTCATGGGACAACGAAACTAAAGACTCATGCTCTGGGTGAATGAAATCCACACTTGTGGACCAGGTTGGGGAGCCCTATCTGGAAAGAGCTGGTCCCTGTGCCCGTTCTCCTCCTCCCTTTCCTCCTGGGACTCCCTTGCAGGCTCACCCCTCCCTATTTGGATTCGTATCCACAGAAGACTCCTTCACTGCTTTTTCTACCATCACAGCTTTTGAGGGCTTATCCGCAAGGACTCAATCCCTGTCTTAGTCTATTTGTGTTGCTATAGAGGGGTACCTGATGCTGAGAAATTCATAAAGAGTTTTATTTGGCTCATAGTTCTGCAGCTATAAGACGGGTGGTGCCAGCATCTGCTTCTGGTGAGGGCCTCAGACCGCATCTACTCCTGGCGGGAGGTGGCGGAAAGCTGGCATCGCGTGGTGAGAGAGGAAGGATGAGCCATTCCACCTGGAATCTGGGGTGAAGTCAACTCCAGCAGAATCAAAACTGCTGAAGGGAAAGGGAGGGAGTGGTTCTAGGGGAAATATGGACACTGGTACAGGGGAACAGAGGTTGGCTGACAAAACCAACAGATGCCCTCTGCTGTGGCACAGACATTTCAACACACTCAAAATCCACTTCCAATGTTTTGAAAGAACAGGACTAGGAGAGATGGTTTCTTATTCGAGCAGACTCTTCTTTTACAAAGTAAAGACGTGTATTTCCAAAGTAATACATGCTTGATGAAAATATTTCAGCATGGAAGTCTGAGGTTTAAAAGGTGAAGGTTTTCTTTCCCTAACGCTATTGTCCAGCGATGAGCACTCTTGAGCGTGGAGGTGGCTGTCCAGGGAGTTACTGTGCACATCCCTACACGCTCACATGGCGGGAGCACACTGCCAAAACAAGAGTGTGCCATAGCCTATATGCAGAGATCTGGTGACTTGTTTTAACCTCTTTCTATGCTAGTACCCGACTATCTACCATGCTCTCTCTCTAGCTTCCTCACACTTTTCCCCTGGGGCAGTTGTGCAGTGATTTATTTAATTTTTCTGCAGCTGATGAACATTTACATTCTAAAAACTATTTATGTGATGGTGTCATTAAGATGCTGGTGGATTCGACCTCACTTGCCTATCCAGGAGTTTCTCAGATGGATTCCTCAAGGTGGGTGAAAGGGTATGCACATTTTCCCCTTAATAGAAAATGCCAAATAAATGTCCAAATAGATGCTACTACCACTGCTACTGACAGCGTATGAGTCCTTGTTTCCAACTACAGCCTTGCCAAGCACTGGAGATTGTCAACTAATACTTTAATCTTACATTAAAATATGCTCTGGTCCCACTGAATAAATCCTGAAAGCAAGACTCAAAGGGATCTTGTTTCCAAGCAACTTAAGAGCATCCCAGAAGACAGCTCAAGAATATGTCTCTTTTGCTTTGACAAACAACAGCCACTTTCCAAACTAGCTCTGCCCAAGATGGTGCCAGCGTGACCACCCGGTAGACAAGGCAACTCAGCAAGTCACAGAGACCCCGCAGCTGCCTGCTTCCTCTCCTGTGTGCCATTCATGCCAAGTCCCCCATTAAAAGGCCCTGCTTTCTGCCCCCAGAGGGAAGCAGTGCCCTTAAAGGCAGGAGCCTGTACGTCTTCCCCTAAACCAAGCATGGCAGAAAGTCCGTTTCTTAATAGCAGACATCGCTCTTGTTCATTGGACTCTGCAAGCGGTAAGAGAATCTGCGTTTTGTTAACATTCCGTGTTTACAAACATTTTACGTTGTTCACATTATTACTATTATTATTATTTTAGAGACAGGGTCTCGCTCTGTCGCCAAGGCTGGAGCTCAGGGGTGCATTCATAGCTCACTGCAGCCCCGAGATCCTGGACTCAAGCCACCCTCCCACGTCAGCCTCCTGAGTTACTGGGACTACAGGTGCCTGCCACCACGCCCTCCACCCCTAATTTTTAAATGATTCTCATAGAGACAGAATCTCGCTACATTGCCCAGAGTGGCCTCCAATTGCAGGTCTCAAGCCATCCTCCCACCTGAGCCTCCCCGAACGCTGGGAATACAGGTGCGCGCCACCATGCCCGGCCCATATCACATGTTTAATGGTGAAATGATAATGCTGGTTTTATGCATCTGTTCAAGCACATGTTTTTGAAGCATTTTTAGAAAGCACAAAAGCTCATATATGCTCAATGAAGACAATTTGGGAACAAATTTAATGCTGAGCTGGAAAAACATCATATATGCTGCTGTCATACATTTAACATATAAATGCAAGCATATTGAGGAAAGTATTCTAAAATGTCCACAGTAGTTAAAGCTGAATGGCGGGACCCAGTGGCTTTTCATTTTCCCCCATTTCCCAAATTGTCTTCCATTACCTTGTGCTACTTCAATCTCTGAATCCCAGAGCCTCCCCTGCAACCCGAGGACAAGGGCACGCAAGTCCGAAGGAAAGGGCATCGCTCGCCGAAAAGAGACTCAGACACGGAATCCTAGCTCACTTTTATTTCCTACGGAAACAAACATGTAAGCCGGCCTCCTCCAGCGACAAACAATCAGGCCCCCACAATGAAGTGGCCACTCGTGCAAGGACCATCCCCTAGGGGAGGAGGCACGACCTAGGAAGGGTCACCAGGCTGGGCTTAGCGCCTCTGTCCTGAGTGAAGCAGAGCCAAAAACACAGGCAGAAAGCACTGCACGATCCACATCAACAGGGAAAGCTGCAGGAGACAGGAGCTGATGGAGAGCTGGAGTTGGCGGTGGTCTGCAGCAGTCAGTCGGCTAAATGTGAGGGGCGAAGAACATCAGGTTAAAGGCGACACCTCTGCACCCATCTCCCCGGGCTCCCTCGGGTGGCGGCGGACCTGGTGTACCAGGTCTCTGTTCTGAGACCCTGTGCTTGGGTGTTCCCAGGTCTCTAGCTTTCTACCCCTCCGGGGAGGCGGATCCCAGCCCCCAACCCACCACCATCGTCCGCCCAGTCCCTTCCCTGTCCTGGTCCCGAACCGACATAAACAGTAGGTTGCCGGACACGGTGAAGTCCTTCAGAACCGCCCCTGGTCGGGGGAGCGGTGTGGCATCCGGGGACAGGACCCTGCGGACCAGCTCCGCTTCCATGGGCGATGAGAAAGGCATCGTGATGTTCCCGGTGGGGACCCCGTTAAGGAGCTTGGACTATGCCTAGGACTTGGCCGGTGCCCATCTCATCCCCACAGGCTGTCTTCCCACGCACTGGCCCAGGTCCTGAAGCAACCCCACCCAGCTGTCTTGATTCCCCACTTTCCTCTGTTGTACCCCAAGCTGACTCCTGTGTGCCCTTCCAAGGCCCTCCCCACCATGACCCCTGCCGCATCAGCCGTCCCCCCATCACTTGAACCCCCCCAGCCCCATCCAGCCCACACCCCAGCCACCGGCTCCCACCTTGCACGCTTCCCCCCAACTCCTGATCCTTTCTCATACCCAAGATCCCCTACCTCCTGGCGCTTTGCCCGTCACCCCATCGCCCAGCACCCACCGTGCACACGCTCCACCTCCCATCCCCTACCTGCTCCCTTCCTCCGAGCCACACCTCCCCACCTCCAACTCCCAGCCCCCACTCCCCCCCCACCCGGCCCCTTACCCCCATCTCCCAAACCCTACCTCCTGCACCTGGCCCTGCCCTCCCCCACCTCCTGGCCCTGCCCCCCACCTCTTGACCCTGTTGCCCCCAACAGGATACAACTGAACCAGGCGTCTTTCCGCCCCCCTGGCCCCGCACTGGCAGCTTCCATCCTGTGCAGAAGCAGCACTGCCACGCGGCACCCGTGGGGCGCCTCCTCCCGGCCCCGAGGCCCTTGCTGCCCCTGCACCCTGGGGACCTCCGTCGCCCGCAGCACCCGCCTCTCCTGGGCCGCCAGCATCGCCCCCTGGGCCACCAGGAACGCCAGGGCCTCCTGGGCCATCAGCATCGCCCGCCGCACCCCCTGTGCCCTGGCCTGCGGCCTGCATGGCTCCTGGGCCTCTGTGGCGCGCTCAGAGACAAAGTCGGGGCCCACGAGGACGCGGAGGCAGTGAGGCTGCAGGAAGTTCCGCCCCCTGGCGTGCGTGCGACTGGCAGCCCGGGATCCTCAGGGCGCCTGCGCACAGGGGTCCTACTTCCGGCCCTGAGAGACCCTGGGCGAGCCCTGGAGCACGTGACTGGTTCTCCCCGCCCGCCCCGCCCCAAGAGAGCCCGGGCCGGAAGGTGGCCACGATGCCAGCCTGGACCCCTCACCCCTGAGCAGCCGGCTGTCCGCCGGGCCCTTGTCCCGGGAGCCCTGCAGGGAGTCAGGCACGGCGGGGCCCAGCCTGTCCCGTCCCCTTGGTCTCCCTCACACCGAGGAGCAAGGCAGGTCTGGGAACATGGGGCCAGGGCTGTGCGGCCATCGTCCCAGACTCTGCCTGCCCTGCCTGTCCTTGGGGGAGTGCCCAGGACAGACCCCGGGGCCAGGCCTCTAACTGGGTTCAGCAGCTTCGGTCCCTGTCCTGGTCGCCCAGCCTGGTGGGGGAGCTGGAGCTGCAGGTCGGGTGGTTCGGGGGTGGCCTCCCGTCACCCAGGGGCTCCCTGGCCCCAGGTCGGGCCCCCAAAAACCCAGGGGCTCCGGTGGCCCCAGGTCCAGCCCATGTGGATGGGAGGCACCAGCGGGACCAGAGCTGGGGGAGGGAAGGGAGCCAGGACTCCTTGGGGGGACCCCATAGTTCCCTTGTCTCCCAGCACAGACCTCATGGGATCTCCCTCTCTCCCTCCTTCCCTTGCTCCCCTGGCAGCGTCGGAGGTGCGGAGGGCCCTCAGCTGGGAGGTGGCCCTGTGGTCTGCTGGCCTGCCGGGTGCTGGCCTACTTCTGTGTCTGGAAGGGCGTCAGATCCACAGGAAAGGTGCTGCGAGAGGTAGGCAGGGGTGGGGGTGGCATGGTCCTAGGAGCTGGGTGTCTGTCTCCACACCCTGTTCACAAGTCTGTGGGAGGAGAGGCTGCACTCCTCCATCCCGGGTGTCTGGGCTGCTCACCAGGCCAACTCAGGCTTCCCACATCCTGCACCCTGGGCTGGGCATGAAACCGATCCAATCGTCCCGTAGGCTGTTCTTTTTGATAAACATAGAAACTGACCCTTCTGGTCTTCAAGCTTGAACCTTACAGTTGTTTTATCTGAATTCCTTCCTCAGGAAATGACCTTGGGGCCTCTCAAAGTATCAAAGAACCGAAACTCACCAGATCACCACATCCAGGCAATGAGATGCTGGACCCCCTCATTCATCAGGATTGCTTTCTGGGCCCTCCCGAGTTCCTGTTTTCCTACACATTGGTGCATTTCTTCCCTGCTATATAAACCCTTAGTTTTAGTCAGGGAGATGGATTTGAGACTTAACTCCCATCCCCCGGCTGCAGCACCCAATTAAAGCTGTCTTCCCTGGTAATTGTCTTCGTCTGTCTTTGGCTTTCTGTGCCGCCAGCAGCAGGACCTAGACCAAACCCTTGGTATTTTGGTAACAGGCACACCCCCAGGAAAGGACCCCGGACACGGCTCCCACCTCTAGGCTTAAAGCGAATGCACTTCCTGCACCTCCAGTCTTCCGTGTAGCAGCTTTTACCTACGTATGTCTGTGCCACATCCAGTCCTGAGACAGCTGAGTGACCCTGAGAAAGGCTTCCCCGACACGGGAACAGAGGCTGGAGGGCTGGGGCTGGCAGAGGGCGGCAGGACTGCGGGGACACTCTTAGAGCGCTAAAAAGTCAATGCAGACACAGCAATAAAAGCATGCCATTTTCCAAAGCAGGCTCCGGCTTCCGCCTCTGCTGCTTTAAGAAGGGGTTGGGGTACAGGAGGTAGGGGGAACCTCCTCCAGCTGGAGCTGATGCGGTGAGCAAGGCTCTGCTCTGGAGGCCTCTGCAGCCGGCACCCTTCTGGGGACTGGGAAGGGAGCAGGGAAGGCAGCAGCCCAGGGAAAGCCTCGTCCCCCTGGAGCCGAGGCACTTGGCGGGAGAGCAGGATGAGAGTGGGCTGGAGAGCAGCCACACTGGCGGGGAAGGATGGGTGAAGGGATTCCACAGGTGTCTAGAAAGCTGGAAAGAGCTCCTTAGCAGGTCCAAGCCCCAGGTGTAGGGGAGGACCAGATGTGGAGGACAAAGACCATTGTCCAGGGGGATCTCCAGGCATTGGCATTATTGGGTCCTACTGAGATGGGGCCGTCAAGGAGAAAACACAGGCTGTGTGTGCCAGGGCGACAAATGAGTGCTGCTACCAAGCTCTGTCCTGTTTTCTGTGCACATCTCAGAGCCCCTCCAGTGACTGTCATCTCCGGCCTCCTCCTGCACCTCTGTGTTTGTAGACATCTTCTCACATTTCAGATCCTGCTGAGCCTCTGGGCCCCCTGCACGTGCCTTCTGACTCTCAGCTGCTGGGATGGGCACCTCTGTGCCCTGTGCCAGCGACCCTCCTGCAGCTCCCGACACATCTCCTTTTTTTTCCTGTGCCCTGCACAGGGTGGGCCTAGAAGCTCGGGGGAATTTGTACCCTTGGACACAGCCCCCCACCGATGCGGCCAAGAGTCACTGGATAAATGTCTTAGTTTCTCACCCTTTGAAGGACAACTCTGAGGTGTAGCTGACTGTGGAGCGAATGAAATGAAACGGATGCACAGCGATGGGTGTGGACAAAGGAACACCGACTTCTCAGGCTGCCGATACGTATCTCAGTAGAAGCACAGGGGAGGGGGAATGCTATATAGAGAAATATTGCTATAGTATCTGAAGAGTTTAGAATGTATTGACCTAATATAGGAACAATAAAAGTGAAAACATTGGGAAAAAATTTAGATGAACTTTATTTGATTGTTGGAATGGAAAAGACTTTCTTCCTTCCTTTCTCTTCCTTCCTTCCTTCCTTCCTTCCTTCCTTCCTTCCTTCCTTCCTTCCTTCCTTCCTTCCTTTCTCTCTCTCTCTCTCTCTCTCTCTCTCTCTCTCTCTCTCTCTTTCTTTCTTTCTTTCTTCTTTCTTTCATTTTTCCATTATTATACTTTAAGCTCTGGGGTACATGTGCGCAATGTGCAGGTTTGTTACGTAGGTATACGTGTGCCATGCTGGTTTGCTGCACCCATCAACTCGTTGACCCAGCAATTTCATTACTGGGTATATACCCAAAGGATTATGAATCACTCTACTATAAAAACACATGCACACGTATGTTTATTGCAGTACTGTTCACAATAGCAAAGACTTGGAACCAACTCAAATGCCCATCAATGTTAGACCGGATTTTAAAAATGCGGCACATATACACCATGGAATATATGCAGCCATGAAAAAGAATGAGTTCGTGTCGTTTGCAGAGACGTGGATGAAGCTGGAAACCATCATTCTCGGCAAACTAACACAGGAACAGAAAACCAAACACTGCGTGTTCTCACTCATAAGTGGGAGTTGAACAATGAAAACACACGGACACAGGGAGGGGAACATCACACACCGGGGTCTGTCGGGGGTGGGGGGCTGGGGGAGGGATAGCGTCGGAAAAGACTGTTCTAAGCCTACTAGCAATGAGAATAATGATAACCAGTAACATTTGTTGGGTGGTTACCACGTCCCAAACCACTGTCGTAGGCACTAGACAAGAATCAGCTCATTTATCCAGAAATACACCACATTTTCATTGTCGTTATCCTTGGCGGCGAGATAATGGTTGGTTTTTTATTTTCTCTTCCAAACTTGCCCACATTTCCTCTTCTTTTACAGTGAACATGTATTACATTTATAAGCAGAAAGTGATTAAGAAAGTTATTCATTACTTGCTGTTGAGGAAAATTTCTAATGAGCTCCGGAGTGAGCCAGTTTGCCAAAGTTTAAATTAGCCTGTTCAATTCACTGGAGGCCGTATTTTTCCTCCGAAACTTGTTCTAATTGGCACCTTTGCTTGACGCAATGAGGCGGACGGTGCCGTGATGAAGTCCCTGAAGTCACCAAGCCTTGGGGCCCACGCTAGACACCATGGGGCCGATGTCGCCCGGCTCTCCCGGTTGTCTCTGTGGCTTTCAGCCACTTCCAAAAAACCATTGTTTCCAAATTCCATACACGCAGTTCATCCTACCTTGAAAGTTATTCCTCCAGAGGGCTGTTGATAGTTTGCTTCATCAGCATTTTGTCACTACCACACAATGAGATTTTTTTTTTTTCTTCCACACCTTGGGGGCACTCATGAAGAACACATGTGTGCTTAAACACAAAATGTACCAAGGCCCGTAAGAGCCCCTCCTCTCCAGAGGGCTGGTCCTGGTCCACACACACGCTGGCAGTGACAGCCTTTGTGTTTCCGAATCAGAGAAGACTTGCTCGGAATGGATGAAATGTATTTGAAATCACATTTGGCATCATCTGGAATGGCGAAGCTTCAGAGGTGACAGGGCCAGGATGTCTATATTCAGAGAGGGCCATCGAATTAAAGTTAAGCAGGGGTCTCTTTGCTTGAATTCCGGAGTTTCAAACCAGTACAGTCATGTGAGCTTGGATGGCCTGTAGGTACTTCCAACCCAACCTGCCCCCAGCCGACCTCACTGCCTGTCCCCCGACTCCCGGAATGGCTTCCCTCTGCTTCGTTCTCTGTCTTGGCGACACGTGTTTCCATGGCCCCGCACTCTGTCATCTCACCTTCCATCTAATCAGTTTCCTTCAATGTGTCGTCTCCACCCTCCCCAGGCCAGGTCGGCATCATCTCTCACCTATATGATGAGAACAATCTCCCCCGCTCTACACAGATTTCCAGCCCCTTTCCCAGGAATTTGGCCTGAGTGGGGTGGTCTAAGTGGGGATGGTGTAGGCTGGCCTCATGTGGACCAGGGGGAGGGCCCAGCCATACCTACCAGGGCTGGTGAGAGCGGCTTGTTTCACCCTGTGGGGGTCATTGCGGGCTCTTGTGTGGGACTCAGGATGGGGGTCTGTTGGGAAGCCCCGGCTGGCCTAGTCACCTGGCCTTGAGCCTTTGGTCTTCTCTGAGCGCCCACCCGCCATCACTTGAGGACAGTGAAAGGCAGCTGCGTTGACCCTTTGAGCAGCATGTGGCCGTTCCTAGGTTTGGTGGTAGGGGTGAGTGACCCTTTCCTGTGCAGGAATGGCGAGTACCCATTGTATGACAGTGATTTGTCTTAGTGCCTTATAGCCCAGCCTACTTTGTGAGCTCCATAAAGGCAGGAAGCTTGTCTGGAGCTTTTCTGTATCCCCAGTGCCAAACCCTGTACCGGGGAGACAGGAGGTACTCTCTCATTCTTTCTTTCAAGAAATATTTCCTGGCCGGGTGTGGTGGCTCACGCCTGTCATCCCAGCACTTTGGGAGGTCAAAGTGGGAGGATCACTTGAGTCCAGGAGTTGGACACAAGCCTGGGCAACATAGTGAGATTCCCCCCGTCTCCTCAAAACAAAAAAAACCACAACAGATTAATATTAATATTATCCAGGAGCAGTTGCACACACCTGTAGTACCAGCTGCTCTGGAGGCTGAGGTGGTAGGATCATTTGAGCCTGGGAGGTTGAGGCTGCAGTGAGCTGTGATCACATCACTGCCCCCCAGCCTGGGCTACAGAGTGAGATCCTGCCTCTAAAAGAAACAAAGAAGTGTGTCTTCCCTGCTAAGTGTTATGGTCGAGGGAAACTCAGAGATCCTACCACTTGGCCAGCCTGTGGAGTGAGAGTGGGGCCAGCAAACACATTCTTGAGATCATTACACCTGACCTTTGTCCCCGAGTCACAGAGGCCTCAGCCCGGCAGGATATGAAAACTTTCTGTTTCATTAGCAACTGGGATCTGAAGCCATTCCTGTGCCAAAACTTGGGGGGCTCACCGTTCAGTTCCATTACCGCTTATGGCGCATCTATTATGTGCCAGGGGCTGGGGTGGCAGAGACCTCGAAACTGGTTCTCCCCTTCGAGGAGTCTCCAGCTCAGCCGGGGAGACAGACCACCCATGGGGCTTCTGGGAACAAGTGGCCCTTTCACCGACATTGGTAGGATGAGGAGGGGTCAGCTGCACTGGGAGCAGAAGTGGGGCCGAGCCTGACACGCCCTTGGAGCTGCTGCCTCGGATTACACTCTCGTGTCTCAAGTGATCATGATGTCGTTTTCTGGTGACGCAGGGATTCTGTTTCCAGGCTGGTTCTGCCTTTCCATCCAAGCCTTCCCTAGTTTGGATCTGGGAACTCCTTGTGTTTCTAGCCCTGCTGGTTGTTTGGTCACAGAAGCAGCTGGCTTAATGTTTCATTTGGGCCATCTGAGGCCCTTCTGCCTGTCAGTGTCCACGTCTCTGCCATTGCTGTGGGTGCTGGATGGAACTGTCCACCCCAGACCTGCTGCGTCTCAGCAAACCTTTGCATCCCTTCCGTCTGTCTGGCCACAGCAAAGGGGGCAGTGAGTCCCAGGTGCACTCAGAACCACGGAGAAGCCCTCAAAGGGAGGGGTGGGGCCGCCAGGTGCATCGGGAGACGGCTGGGTTCTGGCAAGGGAGCCAGGCCGTTCTCAGAGGGCTCTGCCTTCCCCTTCAACTCGCATGGGGCTGCTGCTTCATGGACTGTGACTGTGCAGAAGTCTCCCAAGGGCACCCTTGACTTCCTTGTTCCTCAGACTGTAGATCATAGGGTAGAGCATGGGGGTGACATTGGTGTAGATTAAGGACACAATTTTGTCCTGGTCGGGGGCGTAGCAGGACTTGGGGCGAATGTAGATGAAGACTGCACAGCCATAGTGAGGAAGCGAGACCAACAGGTGCCCAGCGCAGGTGGAGAAGGCCTTGCTCCTGCCCGCGGCCGAGCGGATTCTGAGGACGGCCGCGATAATGAATCCGTAGGAGAGCAGGATCAGCAGGAAGGGGATCAAGAGGATGAGCGTGCAGACGAGGAAGACAGCAATCTCATTGGCTCGAGTGTCCGAGCAGGCCAGGAAGAGCACGGCGGGGATGTCACAGAAGAAATGATTGATCTCGTGGGACTGACAAAAGGGCAGGAGGAATATCAGCGTGGTCAATGTGAGGGAGAGCGCAAAGCTGCCAATGCACGCCAGAGCCAGCATCTGCAGGCAGAGGGTCCTGGTGATGAGGAGTGTGTAGTGAAGGGGCTTGCAGATGGCCACAAAGCGGTCGTAGGCCATCACGGCCAGGAAGAAGCACTCTGCCCCGCCCAGGGCAACGAAGAAGTGCATTTGCAGGGCACAGCCCAGAAAGGGCATCCACTGGTTCCTGGACAGGAAATTGGCCAGCATGTTGGGGACAATAACCAATGTACAGCAAATCTCAACGGTGGACAGGTTTCGGAGGAAGAAATACATGGGGGTCTGCAGGCAGGAGTCAATGAGGGTGAGGAGCACAATAGTTGTGTGCCCCGCCAGGGTGACAAGATGCATGATTAGAAACAGTCCAAAAAAGAAGATTTGCAGTTCCGCCAGGTCCCCGAAGCCCAAGATAACAAACTCAGAGCTTAAGGTGTGGTTTTTCTGCAATCGGTTAATCCTACAGGCTGCCTTGTAGAACTGGGTTACAGGGTTTAGGTTTTGTTTTGTTTTGTTTTTCCAGCAATTCTCCAAGTCATGAGAAGCCCTGAAGCCCTTTCCAGGAATGGGAGTGCAGCCAGCTCTCGCAGCCCTCCAACCCTCTTTTCCAGGCTTAGCCCTGGGTTTCACTCCACCAGCTTTTCGAATTCTGCTCTCTGTTCACTGAAAATGAAGAACTGCTTATGGGATGCCACATCAGTTCACCTGCTGAATTATTATCAAAATGAACCCAGATGAGCAAATTCTAAACACGAAGTTGTTTTTCCCAGATGCTAAAGACAGTCTTTCTGTCAGCGCTGTTCTATGGTTTCAAGACTTTTCTGGGGCGGGGGCAGGGGGCTGAGCTCGAGGTACTAAGTAGGTTTAGACACAGTCACCGGGCTGTAGGGAATTGCCGTAGGGTGTGGACACTCCTGGCTTTGTGCGTCAGCCACTTTGTCCTTCCCTGACTACCACCTCCAAACTCCCAGGGTTCCAGCAGCCGACTGTGAGCAGGACGCTAGAGCCCAGGACGCTAGAGCCCAGGATGCTAGAGCCCAGGACGCTAGAGCACAGGACGCTAGAGCCCAGGACACTAGAGCGGAAGGGGCCCAACCCACCTCGGATCTGCTGCCTCTCTGGCATCCCCAGTCGATTGGGTGATTTATCTCTGAGCCCTGTAATTCTTTGTTTACTTCTCTGTCTACTGCAACAGCCTATGAGCTCCATGACGGCAGGCACAGTGTGTTAATGGGGCCTCTCAAACCACGGCTGGCACAGATTAGGAGTGTCAATAAATGTTTGTTGGCTGGCCTGAAGGTGGCTGATGGTTGTAATCCCAGCACTTTGGGAGGCTGAGGCAGAAGGATTGTTTGAGGCCATGAGTTCGAGAGCAGCCTGCACAACAGAGTGAGACCCCATCTCTACCAAAAAAAAATTGTTTTAAGTTAGCCGGGCATGGTGGCATGCGCCTGTGGTCCCAGCTACTGAGGAGACTGAGGCAGGAGGATCATTTGAGCCCAGGAGGTGGAGGCTGCAGTGAGCTATGGTCGTACCACTGTACTACAGCCTGGGCGACAGAGCCAGACCCCATCTCTCAATAAATAAATAAATAATATAAAAGAATAAGTGTTTGTTGAATGAATGTCTGTTTCTCATTTCTGCATTTTCTACAGTTAGTGCGGGGTCAGGCATAGAGTGAGAAGAGCAGAGGGCAAAGGGCGAGCCAGGTCGCCGAGTGGGAGCGACGGGGACAGAGTTAGGAGAGGGTCAGGGGGGGAATGGTCTCAGGACAACAGGGGCTCAAGCACCCGGTGTGGGACCACACCCTTGGCTGGTCTGTTTCCCTGGAGTCTATCGGGGAGGCGTTTGTTTCCTCCTTCCCTTGGCAGGACCTGGTGTTTCGCCTGCCATTTCTCCCCGTGCGTCCCTCCATCCCAGCAATCTTAAAAGATTCTCGAGATTCAGCAAAGTAAGAATCAAGGAGAGTCCAGTGCCGGTGGAGCTGTCAACTACAGGAGCCATTTCTACTGGGACCACTGAGGCGCAAAGTGGGTTCAGCAAAAGCCAAAAACCCATTTTAATCGTGGTTTTGCTCAGCATAGGTGGTGACTGTGATTCCAGCTTTCCAGCCGCTTTCACGTTGCACTGAGGATTACTCGGTTGTTTCACTCACCTGAAGGGCACCTGGAGTCTTTGAGCCGGACAGGTCCCCAGAGGGCCACGTGCCCACTCCTCGCCTTAGAACACAGGGTCAGGAAACCTTCTTCCCTGGATGACCCACCTCCTGCTCCTGCCCCCGTCCCTGGCTTCTGCCCCAGGTCCCCTGTCCGGACGGAGCCCAGCCCAGCTCGGGCTTCCCCTCTGGCATCTCCTCTCGCTGTGGTCACAGGAGCCCAGGCTGGAAGGACAGGCAGAGGGCAGGGTGACCGGCCTCCCTCCAGACAGGGGTTCCCTCCAGAGAGGGCCCAGCCCCCTCCTGCGACCCAGCCCAGCCTCCCGCAGTCCCTCCATGGTCCCTGGCCGGCCCTCCCTGCGGGTAGGCGAGAACCTGCTTTCTGAGTTCATGTCTGTCTTCCTTGGACTCGTGCTCTTGCCTGTAGCTTTGCCACATCAAATTATGTCCACTCTTTTCTCCCATGACAGCGCTGCAGAGACGTGGGGCGTGCTTTGTTTCCTTTGAGCCCTTAACCTTGAAAACACAGAAAGACACAAAAAGGAAGGTAAAAGTCACACGTCGTGCAAACACTTGAAAAGTAAGACGTGAAAGTCAGAGTGAAGGTTCCTGCTTCTTCTGTCTTTCCCCACTCTCCAGAGAGAACCATTCTTAGCTGCCAGGGACATTTTCTTCCGTGCTCGGTGCCATGCACGCAAACACGCACTCACACACTCGCACACACGCGCACACACGGGTTCCCACACACGCACGCACACACACATACACACACGTGCATGTGCACAAACACCCCACTCACCCACTGCAAACATTCAATGGGATCATAGTCTACAAACTTCCCACCCTTATTGTAGTGATTTAATTTGTCACTTAACGAAATGTCTGGGAGCGGTTTTCAGTCAGCACTTACTGGCTTACTTCATTCTTTGTAGCTGCTGCATTCCACAGTATGAATGCGCTCTAATTTAACTAATTGTAGACTAATATTAATAACAGAAAGTAATAACACACATAAGCAAAAATAAAATCTAACTAAAATAAATCATAATTTCATCAGACTTTGAGTACCTTGCTGTTGAAGTGGCTTCTGGCGTTTATTTTTTACCACAGCCCATGGCACCGAGCGCATCCTGGCATAGAGCATGGCATACCTGGCTTTTCTCACTCCCCTGAGCACTCCTGGAGAGGAGGCCTGGGGTGACCTGGGAGGGGCAGAAATCCGGAGAGCAGCCCCGTCTGGGAGACTCTTCCGTTGAGAACCGTCTGCTATCAGTGAGAAGAGTCCATCCTCGGGTGAACAGTGGCGGGGCCCAGTGGCTTCCTGGAGCTCAGACGGTGGCTTTCCAGCCTGTCTGGACCACGGGGAGCAGCCCTCAGAAGGATTTGCTGGCAGCTCTTAGAAAGGGAGTGTCCTTCGAGGAGTCGCCAAGGTCTGCAACTTGCCTTAAATAGCGGCGAAGGCGGGACTCGGGAAGTCCCAGGAGAGGCCAGGAAGGCGCTGGCCAGCCACCGTACTGGGACTCACCCACTGAGGGGAGTGACTTCCCCAGGTCACTCAGTTCCTCAGGTTCCCAGTGGAACCCAAATCCCGACCACTTGTGTCTTATGTGCCAACCCTAGAGATGGCATAGGTCTGGGCGATGTTGCTTCAGTCAGATCTGCTGAAAAGGCAGCCCCTGCTGTGCAATTACCAGCGTGTGAATGGACCTCAGGCTGACTCCAGAGGCCAGAAATGCAGAGGGTTGGCTTGGGTGGAGTCCCGTGCCCACGCGTTGCTAGAGAGATGCATAAAGTGGGCAACGGGGCTTGAGATTGGTGGCCTTTGAGACACCGCTCCCCCGCCCCCCCCCCATACACACGCACACACACAAACTGCACTGGGATTCTGTGCTTCTCTGTAATAACTCGGAGGGGACATTCTTCGGGCTCTCAAGGCCTCCACATTTAATCTGCAAAACCACAGTCATCAAAGTGAGTGAGTCATCTTCATGGAGTGAGGTGGGGAATCAGAGTCAGAGAACCCGAGAATGCTACCACTCAGCTGACCTAACCTTCCACCTAACCCCATCATCACCCCAGGTGAGTGTAGCCACATCCCAATGACTCCTAACTGGGGTGCAGCCCAACGTCCAGCCTGCACCACGGTCACCCTCTCAGTAGAGCAGGACCGAGGTCACCGCTGCCCAGCCCAGTCAGGGTGCTCCATTTTCCCCTGCCTGCCAGCCACAGCCACTCTAGGCTGCCAACCCCGCGTCTGCCACCACTGCCCTTTCCAGGTATACCAGTGCACAGGCCAATGCCACTGCCACGCCTCGGAAGCTTCCAGTCCTTGGAGGGCCAGCTCGGCTTCTTACTGGAAACGACAAAACAGGAAACAGGACCCCCAAACAGCCCTGTCTGAGCTTAGAATCACACACTCTCCCCCTCGAACCACTCCAGTAGCTTCTGCCTCTGCCTCCATCCCCAAAGGGGCTCCCAACATCGCACAGTGGCACGTTTCCAGCCCCTCCACCTTGCTCTTCCCCCTTCCTCCTCTCGGGCACCCATCTCATCTCAGCCACAGTTGCTGAAACAGAGCTCTTCTGCTTATAATGGAGGCTCAGGCCATGGAAACCCTATTGTTCTCAGCACCCAGGGAACAGGCTTTGGGAGGTGCCCTACGAGGGATCTTGCCTTGCAAGTGGGAAGCATGCGGGACTGTTCCGGAGTTGCCGAGACTTCCTGAACTGAGCCGGCCAACAGCAGAAACCCAAGGACACTGTGGGAGACAGCTGGCCCAGAAGCCCAGGTGGCATTGACCTGTGCACTGGTATACCTGGAAAGGGCAGTGGTGGTGGACGTGGGGTTGGCAGTCTAGAGTGGCTGCGGCCGGCAAGCAGGGAATGACGGAGCGCCCTGAGAGTGCCTGCTCAGGGAGACCTTGGGGCACCTTCGGCAGGCAGCTTTCCGGCTAGGATTGCCTCGGCATAGGGCCCTGAGGGAGGAATGGAAAGGGAAGAAGATTCCAATAGAAACTGAACATTTTGAAAGAAAGGCGCTGCAAATGACCCCTCAGTAACTGTGGCTGTTACCTTTGCAAATTTCTAGACATCCTAAAGCAGCAATAGCTCAGGTACCACAGCTCTGAAAATTACCCAGACTTTCTGCACCTCCCCCAACTTAGATATCAGTTAGAGATCACCAATTCTGATAGGGTTTGGGACAACGTGGGACTGAGTTCTGGGAACATAATTCTACTGGGAAGGGACACTGGCTTGTCTTCTACATTTGGTGGCTGTAAGGCTGGGGCTAGATATTCCTGTGCATCCTATGAACTCTTTAAAGGGGAAAGTGACAGTGAGTTGGCATTTAAATAACCCAACTGCCGAGGCACTGAATAAACAGCACCCATTCCTGTGGATGGCGGTTTAGACTGCAGACCTCTGGGCCCACAAGCCATCAAGAGCATCTAGCTGAGTGGGAGCAGAGAGGAGGTTGGAGAGAGTGATTGGGGACTTCAGTTTCTTCCAACATCAGCTCACAAGATCAAAAGACTTTGGGGGGCAGGGGCCTGGGGTGGGGGGCAGGGCTTTTCTCTAATGCCTTTGAGCTTCAGCTTGCCGGGAGATTTAATTTTTATTTCATCTTCTTTTTTTGAGAAAGGGTCTGGCTCTGTCAGCCAGGCTGGAGTGCACTGGCACAATCACAGCTCACTGCTGCTTCGACCTCCCAGGCTCCAGCGATCCTCCCACCTCAGCCTCCCAAGTAGCTGGGACTACAGGTGAATGCCCAGCTTGTTGGGAGAAAAGCTGAGTGTTGGGAGAGAAGCTGAGGCAGGGCTTCCATGTCTGACATAATGTAAAAGTCTTGGAACATGTCCGGGGTCCAGGGTCTAAAACCCCTTGTGGCCTTTGGAACACCAAGCTCTGTGCTAAAGGGTGGAAGGCTACCCTCACACACCATAATCTAAGCCCAGGGCGTGGCTTGGATAGAATCCAGGGCTCATGGCTCTGGAATGTGTCTAGACTTGCTGGCTCCTTGCTCCTTGCTCTCCCAGAATCAATTGTATCTTGAGTTAAAAGAATCTGCTCTCCATTATCTCAAGTAGCAGAGCATATGCTAAACCATCACAGCTGTAAATTACGTGCTTAATGCAGCAACGCTCCCTTTCAACCCCACATTCTCACCACCTGTTTCTTTGTTTGATCACCAATAAATTGTCTGGGCTTCCAGAGCTCGGGGTCTTCGTAGCCTCCATACACTCGTGATGGCCCCCTGGACCCACTTTCTCTCTCAAACTGTCTTTTCTTATTCCTTTGACTCTGCCAGACTTCGTCACCCCCACGACCTGGTGTTGAGTTCGATCATCCCAACACCGGCTAATTTATTTTTATTTTTATTTTTGTAGAGACGGGGTCTCCCTATGTTGCCCAGGCTGACCAGGAGAATTTTGAACTTTATTGTCTCTGCAGGTAATTCTTCATGGGAGAGGGTTTACGTTTGGGACATGTGCTATGTCGGCCTGTCATTGTTAGAATATCTCATAGACACCATTTGACCTTGTTGCAGAACCTCTGATGAGATATGGTGGGCAACGATGGCCAGAAATAATTTGGGATGAGCAAACAGAGTAAGGGGTAAACTTTTGGCTGTGGGTACACCATAGACTTACTAGTTAAGCCCAATGGGTTAAGAGGTATGTATTTGACCATTTTCACACTGCTACTGTTGCAGGACTTTCTCCTCAGTTCAGCTAAAAACTGGGTTCTTGTCACATGACCAGGAAAGATTTGGCATGCAGACATTTTGAAGGGTGAGGGGTTATGGGATATATTGAGCGAAAAGGAAAAAGACTCTCAGCAAAGCCAGAGGGGCTCCTGTTAACAGGCCCCCATCTCACAGGTTGAATCCCAGGTTACCACACAGGAACAGGAGGGGTCAGGCTCCTCCCGCCTGGAAATGGCACGAACTTCCATGGCGCTACCCTGTTCTCCCAGTGCCCTAGCCGGTTGGAGCTTCTCTGGGACTCCTTTCTACTTGGCTGTTTCACTATGAAGAAATACCCAACACTGGGTAATTTATAAAGAAAGAGGAGTTCAATGGGCCCACAGTTCCACATGGCTGGGGAGGCCTCACAATCATGGTGGAAGGCGAAGGACGAGCAAAGGCACATCTTACATGGCGGCAGGCAAGAGAGCATGTGCAGGGGAACTGCCCTCTGTAAAACCACCAGATCTCGTGAGACTTATTCACTACCGTGAGAACAGCATGGGAAAGACCTGCCCCCGTGATTCAATTACCTCCCACTGGGTCCCTCCCACGACCCATGGGGATTATGGGAGCTACAGTTCAAGATGAGATCTGGGAGGGGACACAGCCAAACCATATCGAGGTACAAAAATTTGTGAAACATTAGGTGTGCATGCTGGGGCAGTAACTCTTCTCTCCCCCAGTCTCCTCGAGGAAGGAGATGCCCCATGGAGATGCAGTAAAATACCCAGTTGGTGGGTGGTACCCATAGGTCCACATTTCTAGATCAAGTGGTTAATTTGTCAAAAGTTCTCACTGTGGGAGATCTGGCCTCTTTTTCCTTTCCTTCCTGCCCAGTTTGGTGGCAGACAGCAATACTGGGGATGTGAGCCTGTTCTACAGACCCAAAACCTTCCTCCAGTGGGTCGCTCTAAGTCTAGACTAGGGGGCTTGTGAGGAATTAGCAAGCCCATTTGGCTCTCCTGACAAGCCCTATCCACCAAGGCTGCTTCCCCATCTGCTGGTACATTTGTGGAATTTCTCAGTTGGTTAGGAACCCTAGCAGGGAAGATGTGCTATTTATTGGCCCCCCCTACTCTCCCGATTGTCAACTTCAGTGCTAATGCTTGTAAATTGCTTAGGAATTCTGGTGCTAGATACACAGGAATGCAATTCTGGTTGCCAGGAAGGTTGGTGGGGGGAGGCTCAGAATTCCTCTGGCTTCTTAACTACCATTTCTGGTTTTACGGTGAACTCTGGCCCCCCTCCGCTCACCATGGTGCTCCACACCTGCCTGGAGGGGGTGAGGAAGCCACAGCTGCACCCACAGCCTCAACACTAAGCTCTGCTCAATGGAACCCTCTGCAAGTACCAGGTTGAGACGTGATGAAACCATCTGGTTGATCACTTTTTTGTCTCACTTGAGCTTACTCATTATAGTCCATTTGTGTTTTGAAATGGTTAGCTACAGATTTATAGATGATTTTTATTATTACCTTGTTTTGTAGTGGAGGCAACCACAAAGAATTCCGTAGTTGCAATTGCCTGAAGGCACGTAAGTATTGGAATTCTGGGTCTGCCAGGTGCCCACTCACTTCCTTCCCTCAGATGCTAAGGCTCTGCAGATCTTGGAGCAGGTGCAGGAGGGGTGATTTGGTTTGAGCCAGTCCAGATTTTGGAGTTCATGCGGATATCTTGTCACCACTTAGTTTTATTGTGGATGTTGCCCTCAGGTTTTGGTTTTGCTATCCTATTTCTCTCTCTCTCTCTCTCTCTCTCTCTCTCTCTCTCTCTCTCTCTCTCGGTTATGAATATACAAAAATGATGTTACAATCATTGATGTCACCTCAGAATCTAGAAATTGCATCACTTCTATATTGGAATAATTCGTAAGGATGTTTTAACTTTGATACAAGAAAACCATAAGCATTAGAACTTCTGGGTAAAATAGTGACCGGAGGGCAAAGATTTTTAAGTCCTCTCCCCAGAGTTACCCTGAAATGACAAATGAAACAAATGAAATATAAACTGTAAGGGGAAGCCAGTTCATCAGCTAACTAGGAAACAGCAGCAGCCCCTCACCAGGAACTGAGGAATTTCAATCTCTCTCTCTCTCTCTCTCTCTCTCTGTCTCTCTCTCGTAGTTCCAATCTATCATGGATTGGTATTTTTGTAAAAACAATAACATTTATCATACGATTAACTGAAAAGGATCCCAAATCCAAGCCCATCTACTTCATTGTTAGAGTCAACAGACACTCTGATTCAACATATTTACTCTGCCTGCCTATACACTCAACTCCTGTACTTATTACAGGCTGGAAGCAGTTTCTGGATCACCGTCCACTTGCAGACTGTATTCATTTATTTAGAGCTGTCAGAACAAAATACCACAAACTGCATGGCTTAAAATGACAAAAATGGATTTTCTTGCAGGTTCTGGCGTCCACTAGTCCGAAATCAAGGTGTTGGCAGGGCCGCGCTCCCTCCAAAGAGGCTCCCAGGGAAAAATCGTTGCTGGTCTCTCCTAGCTTCTGGTGGCTGGTGGCATTCCTTGATGTTCTGTGGCTTTTAGACGCTTGGACACATCACTCCAATCTCCATCTCTATCATCATACGACCTTGTTCCCGTATGCGTCTGTTTCCAAATTTTCCCCCTTTTAATTAAGATACGAGTCCTATTGGATTAGGGCCCACCGTAAGGACTTCATCTTAACTTGGTTACATCTGCAAAGACCCTATTTCCAAATAAGGTTGCATCGACAGGTCCTGGGTTGACATGGCTTTTGGGGGATACAGTTCAACCCGCTACATGGAGCATCCTCGTTTTGTGAACTTCACTTTCTGTGGCTCTCATGGAGAGGGTGCAAGACTAAGTTAAAGGCAGGGGCAGCCTGTGGCTCCCTGCCTGTGAAAACACAGCGTCTTGGTGAATCACACCCACTAACTGAGAGGGGCCTGGGTTGGAAGCAAGGTTGAGTTCTGCAGCAGCTGGAGGAAGGAGAAACATCTGGCCCCACCAGCACCCCTGGAAGTCCAGCTTTCTGAGAAGTCCACAGGAGTCTCTACTCCTGCCTTATACTGGTTACATGTGGCAGCACCGTGGAAAGGGCTGGCCACTGCCGTGATCTGGCTTTCTGAGGGGGAATGTGCTGGGTCAGAGGGCACCGCCCCACCTCTCTGCTGCCATTGTCTTGGGCTCTTCACATTTTACCAGATCTCTTAGCTGGAAAGTAGAACCACAGAGAGTCTAGACTGTTTCCCTCTCTCTTCATCCTGCCTGAAAGATTGGAACACAGTGTGTCTGATGGAGCCTCCTTAACTCCCAATTTTGGTAGACAGAGACCTTCCTCTGTAAAGATGAGTGTCTTAGTCCATCTGTGTTGCTCCAAAGGAATAGCCGAGGCTGGGTCATGGATAAAGAAAAGAGGTTTATTTGGCTCAGGTTTCTGCAGACTGTACAGAAAGCATGGTGGTGGCGTCTGCTCTGCTCCTGGGGAGGGCCTCGGGCTGCTTCTACCCATTGTGAAAAGCGAAGGGAAGGTGGCATGTGCAGAGGTCACAGGACAAGGAAGCAAGAGAGAGGGGGGGTGGTGCCAGGCTCTTTTTAAGAACCAGATATTCTGGGAACTAAGAGAGGGAGAGCTCACTTGCCACCATGAGGACAGCCCCAAGCCCTTTGTGAGGGATCCGCCCCCCTGAGCAGAACACCTCCCACCAGGCCCCACCTCCGACATTGGAGATCAATTTCAACATGAGGTTTGGAGGACAAAAACATCCAAACTGTAGTAATGATCAAGCAGATGTGGCAGCTGGGATTCTGTGGGTCAAAAGAAGCAGAAAGCAACTCCACCAAGGTCAGGAAAGCATGGGACCTTCTAATGTGAATACCAGGTTTATGGGATGCGGGGTGGTTGTCTCTCAGAAGCCCAGGACAGGACTGCAGCTGAGTCTCAGGAACAAACTGAAACCAGAGACTCAGACACCATCAAGACTTCCTCCCTCCCTGTATCTTTCAGCCCTGTGGATCTGCTCCTTTCTTCCTTTTCTCTGAAGACAAATGTCTTCTGCACCTTTTCCCAGGACGACCGCAGCCAGCTCCCAAATTTACAGGTGTATTAGGCCATTGTCGCACTGCTATAAAGAAATGCCTGAGGCCGGGTCATTGATAAGAAAAGAGGTTGAATGGGCTCATGGTTCTGCAGGCTGTACAGGAAGCATACCAGCATCTGTTTCTGGTGAGGCCTCAGGAAGCTTCCAGTCATGGCAGAGGGCTAAGGTGGAGTTGGACCATCACATGGCTGGGGCAGGAGCAAGGGGGTAGGGAGTTGCCAGATCTCGTGTGAACTCAGAGAAAGAGCTCGCTCATCACCAAGGGGATGGCCCAAGCCATTCTTGAGGGATCTGCTTCCATGACCCAAACACCTCCCACCAGGCCCCACCTCCGACACTGGGGATCACATTTCAACATGAGATGTGGAGGGGACGAATATCCAAACTCTATCCCCAGGTGACAGTCAAGGTGTGGAGTAACTTGAAAACCCTCCTACTCTAAAACATCATCAGGACTATCTCTCTGAGTCTCCCATATCCACTAAGAAGGAGCCAGAAGGGCCTTCTGGATGTGGTCTGCGTTGCAGTGTTGGCCGACGAGACAGATAGGAGGGGATGATGGGAATACGGATGTTAGCCAGTTCGAGCAAAGTACCGGCTCATGTACATGACAATGATCTCCAGATGCAGTAGCTCCGTGGGGACCTTGGCCTGTCTGGCTCTCTTCTTGCCCTTCCCCTGTGGTGAAAGCTGGCTCAATGACACCACACCGTCATGCCAGGTCACCAAAAGGAGACACAAGAAGAAAGGGACATGGCATGGAAAGCCAGTCTAAGGGTAAGGAAACGACTTCCTCAGGATTGACCAGCAAACATGTAGCACCTTTCTTCTGCTGACTCTTTCCGTGTTTCTCTCTAGCCCATGAGCTCTCCAGTCTGGGACAAGCATGTGTTGAGTGGCGGCAGCTGGGTCCCTAGTGTTCCCAGGAGTTTCTGCAGTTGGGCACGTCTCTAGAGCCTGGCCCTAGTGTCTGCTGCTTCATGGATGCTAAATAAATGGTGGTTGAATGAACACATATGAAAGCCAATGTGCTAATATGGCTGTGGGGTGGAAGGATGGTGTCTTTCAGATGTGAGCATGTATCTCCAGGAAAGGCTTTCCAAACAGGACAGACACTGAGCACGGGTTTGGGAGAGAGGCCAAGTGTATTAGTCTGTTCTCATGCTGCTAATAAAGACATACCCAAGACTGGGTAATTTACAAAGGAAGGAGATTTAATGGACTCACAGTTCCACATGGCTGGGAGGTCTCACAATCATGGCAGAAGGCAAAGGATGAGCAAAGGCACGTCTTACGTGGCGGCAGTCAAGAGAGCGTGTGCAGGGGAACTCCCCTTCATGAAACCATCAGATCTCCTGGAGACTTATTCACTGTCACGAGAACAGCACGGGAAACATCTGTCCTCATGATTAAGTTACCTCCTACCAGGTCCCTCCCATGACACGTGGGAATTATGGGAGCTACACTTCAAGATCAGATGTGGGTGGGGACACAGCCAAACCACATCACCAAGTTTTGCCAAAGCTTCCTTCAGGTTCCCTGCAGCTCAGGCTGTTCCACAGTCCTGACTTGCTCTCTGCAGCGCACAGGGTGAGACCCCAGGAAACCCCTCAATTAAAACACAGGACAAGGTGCTCAGTATGCCTGCCTGTTCTTTCTCTTCCTTCAGTACTTTCTGCTCTGGCCAGAGGAGATTCCCCGGCCATCTGGACTCTCCTTCCCCTACCCTTATCTTACATCGCTGCCAACTTGCCCTCCAATATACACTGTCATCAACAGCCTATGACAGTGTTGCTAGCCTCACATCCTTGCCAAACTGATGGGAATTATTTAAATTTTCACCAATCAGACGGAAAAACAAATCATTGTTTTAATTTTTCTTTAAAAACGAAAGAAGGAGGCCGGGCGGGGGGGCTTACGCCTGTAATCCCAGCATTTTGGGAGACCAAGGCGGGGGGACCATTTGACATCAAGAGTTTGAGACCAGCCTGGCCAACATGATGAAACCCCATCTCCACTAAAAATACAAAACTTAGCCGGGTGTGGTGGCGCACACCTGTAATCCCAGCTACTCGAGAGGCTGAGACAGGAGAATCGCTTGAACCTAGGAGGCAGAGGTTGCAGTGAGCTGAGGTTGCACCAGTGTACTGTGGCCTGGGTGACAGAGCGAGACTCTGTCTCAAGAAGAAGAAGAAAAAAAAAAAACTGAAGAAGGAAATGAAAATTATTTTAAAATTGGTGAAACTGAGCATCTTTTCATGCGCTTATTTGCTTTTGTATTTCTTTTCTTGTGAGCTCCTTATTCATATTTTAGCCCATTTCTAAAATCGGGTTGTTTGTCTTGTCCTAAAATTCTCTGTTAACAAAGTTGGCTTCATCAGACTGCTGTGAATATTTTCTCGTTTGAGCGTCCTGAAAACACTTCTGAGCTAAGAAACCACAGAGAAGAAAAGTCATAAAAACGATAAAGTGGCTGCATAAAATTAAAAGTGTACGGGTAGCAAAAGACAAATGAGAAACTATTCACAACAAGTTAGAGGTAGGGATCCGCCTTTGTGTGTTCTAAATGGAGAGCCAGTTGTCCGAAACGCCATTTATTCAATGCTGCCTCTATCATTTCTGAAATTTAAATTTCTCCTTTATTATATCGCCAAATTCCCACGTGGATTAAACCCATCTATGTCTGGACTCTTAAATCTGTTTCACTGACCAGCCTTCCTGTTTCTTCTTCAACACCAAACTGTTTTTGTTCCGTGCATCTAGCTGTGTAATTCCTGTTCCCCAGGAGTTATTCCACCTGAGTACATTCAATGTCCCTGGGAGACGTGCTGGGGCTTGTCTCGGGCCCATCTCCACTTCTGCACAGAATGGGAGACAAAGTAGCCGGACCCGCCTACGCTGCCAATGCTGTGTGTGTTGTTGCTAACCACAGAATACCCCGGTATGTGCTGATACAGGACCGTTGTTTTCCAGTGTAGATGCTCCGAGAGCCATAGGGTGAGGCCTCACTAGTGGGAGTGGGGGAGTGTCGTGCTTCTTTTCTGAATGGATGCCTGCACTTAGGAACTAGGTATCCGCGTGTTCTCTCTGTTATTCCTCCAAACAACGAAGTGAGCTAGCTGCTATTATTCGCTCCACGTGAAAGAGGAAACATCTAAAGCTGAGAGAGAGAGGCTGAGTATCCTAGCTCGCCCTAAATCACACATCCAGGAAGGGGTGGAGTTGAGCTTGACCTCTGGCCATCTGTCTGGCTCCAGCTTAAGTCCATCCCTCAGTCAAGTCTTGCCCTCAGTTTTCCTTCTAAGCAGGCTGATTCTAAATGTAAGCATCCTAAGCTGACTTAATTCTGATGCTGAATTCTTAACGTCCACTCCAAGTGTTAGCCTTCCTCACAGCTGCCAGCACAGACCTGGCATAGAAGCGGCACCAGGAAAATGATGGCAGTCCGTCCCATAATTCTTATGTTTTGACATGAGAGTCACTGTTTCCCAAAAGGAACCGTGAACTCCCATGGTCGTCTTCGGTTTTGGACAAGGAGTGCAGAAATCCCATGCATTGGGCTGTGAGGTTGCAGCAGGGACTTGTTATTTGTCGTCATTCGTTGGCTCAAAGAGTCAGTCTGTTTGCTCCACCAGGGACCACACTTACAATCGTGGCTGCCCGCAGAGGGTACCCACAACTTCAGCAATAGGGTTGACAGACACCTCTAAGTGATTCCCTCGAGCCTCTCTAGCCAAGGTCCTTTTGTATTTCCTAAGACTCGGCTTAATCAGGTCAGCGGAGTTAACCCCCAAGTCAGCCCAACTTCAGGCTGAAAAGTCTGGATTGCTTTATTGAGCCACTCTGTGATCCACGTGACTCTGGAAAGTGGGTCTCTCTTCCTGGAGTGTCTCTCTTCCTAGAGTCTAGCTGAACATGTGCCAGCTGCGGCTTGGCCTCTGTCTGTCCCTAGCAAGAGGACCGGACTTTCACGTTACCTATCCTGGCTTCACTGCAGCCCCGAATCATCAGCCATGGGTCGACAGTGGAGGGCTGCAGGGTCACTTGGATTCAGGTGACTTTCTTGGCACAGCCCTGACCTCTGGCATCTTTGGCAATCTTGTACCTAAAGAGCTGTCCCTTGTGTCTGTCCCAGCTGGACCTCAGAATCTGGGTGCCAACTAGTTAGTTAGGAAATGTTGATAGTTATGGAAAAAGAGTGACATTTAGTCCACACCCCTGGGAAAGAAGAAGTACTCGGCTCTGTCCACACGCTCACTTTCTACTGCACTGCCTGCATCATCCACATGATGTCCCCAGAAGAGAAGAGTCAGTCCACTCACTCAGGCACATCTGCCTGAGGTCAGAGTTGGCCCTGATGCCGACAGGAAGAGACTGCTTCCCAGAATGACTAGCCCATCCCGTGCTCTAGAACATGGCGGAAGTCTTTCAGTGGGAGCTCGCTGGGGAGCAAGCCCCGTCAACGGCCTTGGCATGGTTGTGTGGTCTCAGTGCCTGCTCTTCAAAGCCAGGTATGCACACTGCTGAGGGCAAACAAGGTCTCTCCAAAGAATACCCAGGCACGGATAGTTTTCAATGATGAATATTTATAGTAAGCCAGAGATCATATCTTTGCAACTGATGAAACTTATGAAAAATTCCAGAAGCTAGGTTTAAAACGTGGGGTGTGTGTGTGTGTGTGTGTGTGTGTGTGTTACTCCTTCCTGCTTTCAGATGCAAATTGAAAACCACCAGGGAATAGTTAAGCTCTATTCCATCCAGTGGTTCTCAAACTTTAGAGGCGTCCGCATCAGCTGCAGGACTTGTTCAAACACAGATTTCTGAGCTCCACTCTCAGAGTCTCTGACTCAGTAGGTCTGGGATGGGACCTGGGGATCCATATTGTATTTGCCCGTTCTCACTCTGCTGTGAAGAAATACCTGACGTTGGGTAATTTATAAAGAAAAGATCTTTATTTGACTCACAGTTCTGCACGGCTGGGGAGGCCTCAGGAAACTTACAATCACGGCGGAAGGCACCTCTTCACAGGGCCAGCAGGAGACAGAATGAGTGCGAGCAGGGAAAATGCCAGACGCTTATGAAAACCATCAGATCTGGTGAGACTCACTCATTATCACGAGAATAGCACGGGGGAAACTGCCCCCACGATTCAATTACCTCCACCTGGTCCCGCCCTTGACACATGGGGATTATGGGGATTACAATCCAAGGTGAGACTGGGGTGGGGACACAGAGCCAAACCATATCACATATCTTTAACAAGTCCCAGAGGAAGCTGAGGCCGCTTGTCCACAGGCCCCACTTGGAGAGCCCCTGGTCTAAGCACACGCATCTGTCTGTGGTAACTGATGAGCCACTCATCAGTAGAGCCACTCATGAGCCAAGCGAGTCCTTTCCTCTCTGGTGCCTCCCTCTGTCTCACCCTCCTCATCCTATATTGGAATAGTCAGATTCTTACCCCACAGATGGTGAGCAGGAACTGGGGCATTCACCTTTGCATCTCCTCACACCTCTCCTCCACTCCTTGACTGGCTAGTTCCTACTCATTCTTTGTGTGTCAGCAGAGATGTCACCTCGTCCCTGATCAGAACTGGTTAGGCACCCTTCTTGGGTGCTCTCCATAGGACCTTGAGCCTACCCCGACATATGACATATCACATAAGAATTAATTGTCTGTTCTTCCGTGTCCCTCCCATCAGACTGTGAACTCCCTGAGGGCAGGGACTCTGTGCAGGAGGTTGCTCGTACTGAGACCTGGAGTGAGGTAATGAGTGCCCCAAAACTTACGAATAGAGAAGAAGGGATGGCTATACGGGGTATTGCAAAGGAAGAGTCTTCCCAGCACCCGCTCCACAGTGTGTGTGTGTAAATGCCTATTCAATTAAATGAACACATTAACAGAGCTGGTTGACTGATGACATAGGGAGAGTAAGACGGAGAAGGGATCCAACATTCAGGGAGCCCCTCATATGTGCCAGACACTGGTGGAGACGGCAAAGTCGAAAACGGCATTGGCTCCAAAAGGAACAGGACCAGATAACGAGCTCGATGTTGATCAAGTGGTATTTAAGGAGACGGCAAATGCACAAATGGAGGTACATACCTGGATAAATGGCACGGAAGGTCTGTGGATCAGTCGTAGCACAGTGGCTGGGAGCATAGACACGGGAGTCAGACACATGTCTGGGGCCGGCTTTGTCTTCTCCAGCAAGCCCCTACCAAGATGTCAGATCCCACCTTCCTGGTGCAAGGGAGGTTAATCCCTTGAAGGTTAATCCCTAGAAGGCTCGCATGGCTTTTAGGGAGCCCATCTACAAAAAGAGGTGGCTTTTTGTAGCAGTGACCCCAAGGCTAAATCCTGTCATCTATGCCCCGAGAAATAAGACTGTGCAAGCTGCTCTCCGGAGAGTAACTTGTGGGGCCAAGTCTTGATGCCCTGAGCATGTGACACCATGGTGGGTGATAGGACAGACCTATCCTAGACCTTGCCGGCAGGAGGGCTAGCGTCCTCTGCTGCAGAAAGAAATCGACGACCTCAAGGATCAACTTGGTAGGCTGGGAGGGGGGAAGACCAGGGTATATTAGTGCGGAACCTGAGGTGGTGTGGGGCTGGGGCTGGGGGTGTAACTGGCCACTCAGGGACCACCATTCCTGTGGGAGGGAGACTCTGGCAGGTCTGGCCCTGGAGGCGTCTGTGTATTTACATGACCCATCCACCTGTCCAACCTATCTAATCTGTTTGTTGATTTTAATTTTGACTTTTAATTTTTATGAGTACGTAGTAGGTGGATACATTTTTCGGGTGCCTGAAATATTTTGATACGGGCATGCAATGTGTAATCATCACATCAGGACAAATGGGGTTAGCCAATCTGCTTAGCTAATCTACCTGTCCATCCATCTGTCCGTCCATCCATCCATCCATCCATCCATCCACCCACCCACCCACCTTTAGGTAGAAATAGATCGTTTGAACCACATGTAAACTTTGCCAACAAGTCCCTGAGACCTTATTTTAGCACATTTGCTGCACACTGCACTTGCTTTTTCTAACTGCTGCTTGGTGGGGAGTGTCCATATTTTAACAGGCTCTGAGAGATTCTGATATGTACCAAAGTTTGAGCACGACTCATACATGGTGACCTTATTTAGAAAACATATCTGCCTGTATCTGGGGTGACAGGTGGGTGGGTCATTCCTGGGGCTGGACACCACCAGGTATGGATGGGGTGTTCATGTTGCCAGGTTGAGCCTGTCCCAGGGGGTGAGGGGAAGGCGTCTGTCTCCCTGTGCCTGGAATGCTTAGTTATGCCTCTCTCTGTTTCAGTGGCCACACAGTGCCTCACTGAGAAATTCCAGATCCTTTGAAGTGAATGGTGTACATTCCGTACCCTTTCCCAAGGTCTTGGCCATGTGGGACGGCTGGGGCCTGGCTCCGATGGGAGGCTTCAGTCTGACTCTACTCTCTGTGACAGGTTGAACACAGCATCTGCATACACAGAAGCAGCAGGTCCCCTTAGAGTCAAGGAGCTATGGCGACGCTAGTTCCCCCTGTTCTGCCTGCGTCTCGTCGGAAAGCCCTGCCCTGCTGCCCTGCCAATGCTTCCTCTCTTCCTGAAGTTTAGCATGGCTTTCCTCCCCCCGTTCATTGCAGTCTTAACTTAAAGTACTTCTCAGAGTATGTGGTCTGCCTTTACTCCATCAGGTCAGCCTGGGCTACCCTCTGAGCAGGAGCCCTCCAGTCTGCTGGCCATAGTGACCTGGGTCTGGGGACCCTGTGATTCTGCCCTTCCGTGCACGATGCTGTCCTTCCCTCATCTCTTCTTTCTGTGGTCTCATCATTCTCATCCGTCACCGTTATCCTCCCAACCCCTCGGCAGGAGCAAATTAGCCCCTTCCAGAGCTCGCGCCCCACTTCTCGCTCCTCCTTGGGACCTTCCTGGCTCTCCCCTCTCTTCTCTGCTGCGACAACACCTCATATCTTTCCCCTGGCTTGATGTCGGGCAACCTCTCCTGCGTGGTTATTTCAGAAGGAATTAGACAGCACAGGTGACCTAATCTTCCTTCTACTCAGGCCCGCTTCTCTTTCTAGGCTTCTTATCTCCCATCAGGTTTATGAAGAACTCCACCAGAACCTGTGCATTGTCCTCTCCTCCTTCGCCATCACCTGCCACTTCTCCTTAGTTTCAGTAGAGGGGCAGAGGCAGAAGTCACAGCACGGTGGCTTATGAATCAAAAGGGAGGGATGTGAATGTCTTCTGGTGACTCTGGCCCAACTTGGGGGAGTCTGTTCACTGGCAGTTAGAAGTGGATGGCCAAGGGCTCAGGGGTTTCACATCCTCCGTGTCCCAGCCACTGTTTCCACTGCCAGTCTGGGCCCAGGCCTCACCCTGGCCACCTATCAAGGCCCCATGTCACCCCAGACTGCCCCAGGCATGGAACGGGTGCTGCCCACTGCCTCTGGCACCTGCGGGCCTGGGCCCACACATCTGCATGCTGACACCGGCGTATCTCCTCTGCCCTTGCACATGCTCTGTTGTCCCAAGGGACTTCACCTACATAACGCAAGTTCAAATATAAAATGATGAGGAATTTCAGAGGCCACAGAAGAGCACTGGACCAAGAGTGAGGTCCTTTTGAGAGCAGGGCCCCATGCAGAGGTCCCGTGTGCAGGACGCTGGCCCTGGTCACATGGAATCATATCTAATGACGAGGGAGCCTGGCTATAAGTCCCCAGCTAGATGGTAATGTGCACGGGTAAAACTCGAGCTTTATTTCAAAAAGGAAGAAGGTGAGACTCATTACTGGAGGGTAACTTGAAGTCAGCCAGAAGGGGTAGATGGGAGACACACCGCAGTCTCTGGTTCGCAGCAATGGAACAAATCCCTCTGGGCAGGGATAACATGAGGGCTTTCCTCCAGCAGTGGAGCAAAGTCCTTGGTTATTCCATCAGGCAGCCCTTGGGTCTGTCATCTGGGAAAGAACACCTTGTCCTCACATTGCCTTCTGTGGCCACCGGCTCTGCCTTCCGGCGGTCTCTCCTTATCCATCTGTCCCCCTGGGCCACACCTGATGTGAGCATTGGGGAGTATGGCCTTCTTGGAGGTCATGCAGTGATTCAGCTCGAATGTTTGATCCCACTAAATCTCATGTTGAATTGTAATCCCCAGCGTTTGAGGTGGGGCCTGGTGGGAGGTGATTTTGGGTCATGGGGATGAATCCCTCATGAATGGGGCTTGGGCTGTCTCCTTCTTGATGCGTGAGCTCTCAGTCTGAGTTCACACGAGATCTGGTCTTTAAAAGTGTGTAGCAGACGGGCACAGTGGCTCACGCCTGTCATCCCAGCACTTTGGGAGTCCAAGGTGGGTGGATCGCTTGAGCCCAGGAGTTTGAGACTAGCCTGGGCATCATGGCGAAATCCCGTCTCAACAAAAAACACAAAAGTTAGCTGGGCGTGGTGACACACACCTCTGGTCTCAACAACTCTGGATGCAGAGGTGGGAGGAATGCTTGAGCCAGGGAGGTTGAGGCTGCACTGAACCGTGATCACACCACTGTGTTCCAGCCTGAGCGACAGAGTGAGACCCTGTCTCAAAGAAATGAACAAATAAATAAAAGTGTGTGGCACGTCCTCCCCCACTGTCTCTCTCTCTTCTCTCTCTCTCTCTCTCTCTCTCTCTCCCTCCCTCCCTCCTGTTTTCACCATGTGAAGTGTCAGCTCGATTTTGGGTCATGGGGGTGAATCCCTCATGAATGGGGCTTGGTCTCACTTCTGAAGTGCTGATCTTAACTACTTGACTGGTTCTTAAAGTCTGTATCGCCTCCTCAGGATGCTGATTCCAGGGCACCTGCGCAAATGGCTGCAGTTGGAGCTTTAGAAGTAGTTAGCTTTCTCAGCCTGTAAGGTTCCAAATGTTCAGGTTCTCATTCAACAAAGACTTCAGGTCTCAGGAGGAGAGCAACGCTCTCAGAAGTGCATCCTCTCCCAGCTCTGGCTTGCAGACTCCTAGCTCTAGTCCAAGTTCATCTTCCTCTTGTAGGACTCTTGTGGAAGTGACAAGAAGCCTTGGACACATTTCCAACAGTTTGGTTCTTTCTATCATTTCCCCCAACACTTGGCACGGTCAGTCTTTCTCATGTTAGCCCTTCTACTAAGTATGCGATGGCATCTCACTGTGGCAAGTATGATGTGGTGATATCTCAGTCTCACTGTCCATTTTCCTGATGCTAAAGGATGCCGGTTCTGGCGTAGCTGAGGATGAAGGTTGGCTACTATCAACTGGCCGAGTCATTGTGTCTACAGTGCTGGCGAGGGGGCGTGACACACACCAGCTTTGGCATCAACAGGTGCTGGGCTGGTAGCAGAACCAGCAGGGTAGGGCCTAGGGCTGGCTCCTCCAGACCAGTTGCCACTTTCTCTTGGGCTGGAGAGAAGGCTTAGGGGACAGGCAAAAGGGAGGCACTGAATTGGGAGTGGGGTCTGGCCCGCTTCTTTCCACTGGGACCTAGATAGATCTCTTCACACTCAGCTTGAGTATCTGCCACTTGGCCCTCCGGGGAACCGGATAGCCCGTGCCGAGCCACAGCCTGTGGTGTACACGTTTACAGCAGCGTCATCGTGTGCAAGGGTTGTGTTCACGCTTCTCTCCTTCCCCGCCCTGGTGACCAGCGGCCCCATGCCTCCTGGGACAGCGCCCTGGTGCTGGCCTTCCCGCGTAAGTTGGAACTTGCCTGGATGTCTCAGCTGCCAGAAACCCCAACTGGACAGTCTCTGTCAAACGTATTCAGGGAGACAGCAGTCAGCTGTGTTCTCCCTCCAAGCGACTAGCGTTTGAGACAGGGGCAAAGTCTTAGCCTGGGTACTCAATCACAGCTTCTCAAGTGAGAGTATTATTATGTATTGCATCATACAAACTTATGACACCAGGTTAGTATTTTTGGAATTTGTAAGAGTCTATGTTGTTCCTCATAATTCACTATTACTCCTATTTGGTTTTAAAACTATTTTCCATATATTAAAAAGCAACATTGAACTAAGGCTGTGGTATTCAAAAGGATTCCTGGTTTTCAACAAACGAACTCTTATAAAGAATTCTGCCATGAAAAGGAAACAGTATCTCAATATGTAAAAGTTTTGTTCAACAAGATTCAATAATTTTCGAGTCAGAAAATGTGAAGAGTGAATTTTTTCAAAGGTTCAAAGGAAAAAGCAACCTGTGCAAGCTCCATTAAACCTGTCTTTGCACACACCTCCTGAGCACTTTGAAACTGCTAACAGTTTTAAAGTTTGACTGAAAGAGGCAGTACTTAAAGGCTTCAGGAATCTTTTTTTTTTTTTTTCCAAGAAATGTACCGATAGCCATTTCAGACAGCCACCTGGGATGCTTTCTATTACATACAGCAAAATCTGATTCGCGAACAAGAAATTTCTCGCAATACAAAAAGATAAATGATAATTAAAATATCTCCTTTATCGCACAACCAATCTACATAATCCAATCCCTCCTAAAGTGTTTAAAACAATTAGGAATGGAGACACATTGTTTTGCATAAAACCTTTCCTCTTCATAAAACCCAGGGGTGAAAGATTATCATTCATGTAATAAAACCACAATTATTTCCATTTTGGTATTAAATTGTAGCTATACATTTACAAAACTTTATAAAGAAATGTGGCTGGGCGCGGTGGCTCAAGCCTGTAATCCCAGCACTTTGGGAGACCGAGACGGGCGGATCACGAGGTCAGGAGATCGAGACCATCCTGGCTAACCCGGTGAAACCCCGTCTCTACTAAAAATACAAAAAAAAAAACCACAAAAAACAATTAGCCGGGCGTGGTGGCAGGCGCCTGTAGTCCCAGCTACTCGGGAGGCTGAGGCAGGAGAATCGCTTTGACCCGGGAGGCAGAGCTTGCAGTGAGCCAAGATCGCGCCACTGCACTCCAGCCTGGGTGACAGAGCGAGACTCCGTCTCAAAAAATATAAATAAATAAATAAATAAATAAATAAATAAATAAATAAATGAGATGGTGGATGCACATAATTGTCTTCCTGAGAAAAAACCTCCAGATTCTCAAACTTCCCCGCACCAAGGAACTCAGTCCGTGGCTCGGGGTCAGGCCGAGGACTGAGAGGGTGCCACAGACACTAGGACGCCACAGGAAGCCAGATGAGAATGGCCCAAGCTGGGCTCAGGGCACGCGTTTTGAGAAACGACCCTCAAGAGGCTTCAGAAGACGTTTGATGTGGAAGTTGAGGAACGGGGTGCAAGTGGAGAGATGCAGCGGGGAATTGCCTTGCTCACCCCGTTTTTATGACTTTACCCATAGCTCCTGGGTGCGTGGGGGTGAGCAGGAGCACAGGCACATTTAGTGGGAAGTGAGGGAACGGAACGCTGGTTGCTCAAGCCTGTTATTTGTATGTGGAGGGCAGGATCTAGAAACATGGCAAGGGGAGCAAAAATAGGACTTTTCCAATATTGCCAAAGCCCTGACAATCTCGTCTTCCAGCACGCGGGAGTGGCCGTGAATGGTCCTGGCAGGACTTTGAGGGACTAAGGCCAACCAAGCAAGTTCTGCAGTGCCCGGCAGGAATGCGGCTCTCTTCCTTTTCTTATATGGGTTCCAGTCCTATAGGACCAGGGGCCTGCCCCTGTGACCTCATTCAACCTCAGTAACCTCCTTAGAGGCCCTGTCTCCAAATCCATGCACATTGAGGGTGAGGGCTTTCACATACGAATTTTGGGGGAACACAATTCAGCCCATAACACACTCTAAGCAGAACATGTTCGATCTTTTAAATTTTTCCCCATGATATGCAATATCATATCTCTGTATTGTATTTACACATACTTACACTCAGGTAGGAGGAATACATTCAAGAGATCTGTTGTATAGCATGGTGACTATAGTTAATGACGATACATTTTATTCCTGAAAAATGTTGAGAGTGCGTGTAAGTGTTCTCACCTCAAAATGACAACTACGTGAGGTAATGCATTTCTTTTTTTTTTTTTTTTTTTTTGTCTGAGACGGAGTCTTGTTCTGTCGCCCAGGCTGGAGTGCAGTGGCACTATCTTGGCTCACTGCAAGTTCTGCCGCCTCCCGGGTTCACGCCATTCTCCTGCCTCAGCCTCCCGAGTAGCTGGGACTACAGGCACCGGCCACCACGCCTGGCTAATTTTTTTGTATTTTTAGTAGAGACGGCATTTCGCCGTGTTCGCCAGGATAGTCTCGATCTCCTGACCTCGTGACCCGCCCACCTCGGCCTCCCAAAGTGCTGGAATTACAGGAGTGAGCCACCGCACCCGGCCTGCATTTCTTAATAAGTTAGATTTAACCATTTCGCAATGTATATATACTTCAAATCTTCAATTTGAAGTATATCAGGACACTCATCTGGGAAAGGATTTTATAAATAATATCACAAAAGCCCAAGCAACCAAAGCAAAAATGGACAAATGGGATTGCATCAAACTAAAAAGCTTCTGCGCAGCAAAGGAAACAATCAACAGAGTAAAAAGACAGCCAACAGAATGGGAGAAAATATTTTCAAAGTATTCACCTGTCAAGGGATTAATATTCAGAATATACAAGGAAATCACGATTCTCAACAGCAAAAATACCAAAACAATCTGGTTTAAAAATGGGCAAATGGGCTGGGCGCGGTGACTCATGCCTGTAATCCCAGCACTTTGGGAGGCCGAGGTGGGCGGATCACTGGAGGTCAGGAGTTCCAGACCAGCCTAGCCAACATGGTGAAACCCCGTGTCTACTAAAATACAAAAATCAGCTGGGCTTGGTGACGGGTGCCTGTAATCCCAGCTACTCGGGAGGCCGGGGCAGGAGAATCGCTAGAACCTGGGAGGCGGAGGTTGCATTGAGTTGAGATCGCACCGCTGCACTCCAGTGTGGGCAACAGGGCGACACTCCCTCTCAAAAAAAAAAAAAAAAAAAGAATACAAAGAAAAACAGAAATGGGCAAATGATCTGAACGGGCATTTCTCAAAAAGAGACATACATATGGCCAACAAATAAATGAAAACGTGGCTACCATCAAACATCAGCAGGGAAGTGACAATCAAACCACAATAAGGTATCACCTCACCCCAGTTAGGATGGCCAGTATCAAGAAGACTAGAGATAACAAATGCTGAGAAAGATGCAAAGGAAAGGGAACTGTTACATACTGTTCATGGGATTGTAAAGTAGTACAGCCACTGTGGAGAATGGTATGGAGGTTCCTCAAAACTCTAAACATAGAACGACCCTACGGTCCAGCAATCCCACTACTGGGAATTTATCCAGAGAAAAGGAAATCAATGTATTGAAGAGACAGCTGCACCCCTATGTTTATTGCAGCATTATTCACAATAGCCAAGGATTGGAATCAACACAAGGGTCCAACCACAAGTGAATGGATAAAGAATATGTGGTGTACATACACAATGGAATACTATTGGCCATGAAAAGAATGAAATCCTGTCATTTGTGACAACATGGATGGAACTGAAGGACATTTTGTTAAGTGAAGTAAGCCAGGAACAGAACGTTAAACTCTGCATGTTCTCGTTCATATGCAGAAGCTAAAAAGAGTTGGTCTTAGGGAGGTAAAACGGAAGATACTAGAGGCTGGGATGGGGAGGGGAAGGGAAGGATATGGAGACATTTGTTAAAGGATACAACATTATAGCTAGATAGGAGGAATGAGTTCTAGTGTTCTATACCATTGTAGAATGGCTAGAGTTAACAATAATCTATTATATAGTTTCAAACAGCTAGAATGAGGATATTGAATATTCCCAACACAAAGAAATGATAAATGTTTGAGATGATGGATATGCTAATTACGTTGATCTGTTCACTCCACATTATATGTATCAAAACTTCACTATGTACCCAATACATATGTAGAACTGGTATGTGTCAATTAAAGACATAAAAGCTATAAAAACCCATCTCGGGCCGGGCGCGGTGGCTCAAGCCTGTAATCCCAGCACTTTGGGAGGCCGAGACGGGCGGATCATGAGGTCAGGAGATCGAGACCATCCTGGCTAACACAGTGAAACCCCGTCTCTACTAAAAAATACAAAAAACTAGCCGGGCGAGGTGGCGGGCACCTGTAGTCCCAGTTACTCAGGAGGCTGAGGCAGGAGAATGGCATAAACCCGGGAGGCGGAGCTTGCAGTGAGCCGAGATCCGGCCACTGCACTCCAGCCTGGGCGACAGAGCGAGACTCTGCCTCAAAAAAAAAAAAAATAAAAAAAATAAAAAAAATAAAAAAAAAAAATAAAAACCCATGTCAATGTATATGGTAAATACATACAATTTTACATGCCAATTTTAAAAACAAATAAATTTGAAACATCTAAATTTCTAATAGGAAAGAAATAATAAAGATAAGAGCAGAAATTTAAAACTGTAAAATGAACAAACAATAGAGAAAAATCCACGAACCTGAATGCTTTTTGAAATACCAATAAAACTGAAAAAAGAATAACCAGGAAATATCAGGAACAATATTTGGAAATAAATTTGCCAATTTCGATGAAATGGACAAATTCCTTGAATGACTCAGATAACCAAAACTTGCTCAAGAGAAGTAGAAAACCTGAAAGCCTTCGATCTATGAAAGACATTTCGTATCCTAGGCTCACTCCTGTAATCCCAGTACTTTGGGAGGCCAAGGTGGGAGGATTGCTTGAGGCCGGGAGTTCAAGGCTACAGTGAGCTATAATCCCTCATAGCCTAGACAACAAAGTGAGATCTCATCTTTAAAAAAAAAGTATTTTATTGTTTTTCCTCTGACTCTGTAGATAAAACAGTTTCACGGGAGGGAAAACGAACGAGCAATACAGAAAACTATAGAGAAGAATGTAACTGTCACCCACAGCCACATGAGAGGACTGTCAGGATCCTGGTGGCCCTGCTGCCTGCAATTGCCTCTGCATATGCAGTCTCTCTCACACACACACACACACACACACACACACACACACAGTCATACGGAGAGTGCATAGCACACATGTATGCTGCATGACCCAGACACATTCATGATTGTCATGTCCCCAACCTGAGTCTCATTTTGACAGCCATGTACCTCCCCACGCTGTTCCCCCATGCCATATGCTAACGCTAGAAAACGAGGTGGGAGGATCACCTGAGGCCTCGCCCATTCCCCCTCCTCACCCACCTTGCCATGCCGGTGCCCGCGTGGGTGTGAATTGGGGGCATCTTTCAAGGGAGGGCAGAAGGAGAACCTGTTGTCTGTCTGCTCCCCACCTCAGGGAGCCCTCCCGCCCTCTTGTGTTTCCTCCTGGGCCCTTGAGGTCACTTGAGGGAAGAGAGGGGAAGCCTAACACACTGGAGACACAGCTTCGGGAAGGAAGACACAGAGCTGAGCCAAACAAAGGAGGCCGCTCTGGGAAGCTCAGGGAATGAGACCCCAGAGGACAGATGAGCATCATGGGTGAAGCAGGGTCAGATCCCCCGTGAATTCAATACTTCAGCCAAGCAAGGTTTACGTCCTAGGGCAGGAGGGGAATAGGCAGCTCCAGTTAAGGAAGGGCCGCCCTCTGGAGACAGGCCCCGGGTCACTCCGGGGGTCTCCCTGCAGAGCCTGTAGCGTTGCTCCCAGACTCAGTGGGCCAGCAGGTCCCTACCTGACAGTTACTGTGCTCCTGGATCTTCATCTTTGCTCCCTGGGCTTCTGCTTTTGTGCCCGTGATGTTGTCTGCAGGGGCCGGTGGCTCAGCGCCTGGTCAAAGTTGTCTGGACGCATTTGCCTGTCTTTGACCTCATTTGCCTGTCCAGGAGTTTCTCAGATGGATTCCTCAAGGTGGGTGGATGAAGGGGGCCAGCCCCTCCACACCTGTGGGTATTTCTCGTCAGGTGGGACGAGAGACTGAGGAAAGAAATAAGACACAAAGTATAGAGAAAGAACAGTGGGCCCAGGAGACCGGCGCTCAGCATACGGAGGACCCGCACGGGCAGCGGTCTCTGAGTCCCCTCAGTATTTATCGATTATTATTTTTACTATCTCAGTAAGGGGAATGTGGCAGGAGAACAGGGTGAGAGTGGGGAGAAGGTCAGCAAGAAAACACGTGAGCAAAGGAATCTGTGTCACAAATAAGTTCAGGGGAAGGTACTATGCCTAGATGTGCATGTAGGCCAGATTTATGCTTCTCTCCACCGAAACATCTCAGTGGAGTAAACAGTAACAGAGCGGCACTGCCACCAACATGTCTCGCCTCTCGCCACAGGACGGGTTTTCTCCTATCTCAGAATAGAACAAATGTACAATCGGGTTTTATGCCGAGACATTTCGTTCCCAGGGGCAGGCAGGAGACAGAGGCCTTCCTCTTATCTCAACTGCAAGAGGCCTGCCTCCTCAGCACAGACCCTTCACGGGTGTCAGGCTGGGGATGGTCAGGTCTTTCCCATCCCACGAGGCCATATCTCAGGCTGTCACATGGGGAGAAACCTTGGACGATACCCGGCCTTCCAGGGCAGAAGTCCCTGCGGCTTTCCGCAGTGCATTGTGCCCCTGGTTTATCGAGAATGGAGAACGGCGATGACTTTTCCCAAGCATACTGCCTGTAAACATTTTATTAACAAGGCACACTTTGCACAGCCCTAGATCCCTTAAACCTTGATTCCATACAACACATGTTTCTGTGAGCTCAAGGTTGGGGCAAAGTTACAGATTAACAGCATCTCAGGGCAAAACAATCCTTTGGGGTACAGGTCAAAACGGAGTTTCTTATGTCTTCCCGTTCTACATGGACACAGTAACACTCTGATCTTTCTTTCTTTTCCCTACAGGTGGAAGGGTATGTACATCTTTCCCTCAATAGAAAATGCCAAATAAATGTCCAGATAGAGGTTACCACCACTCCTACTGACAGCGTATGAGTCCTCGTTTCCAACTACAGCCTTGCCAAGCACTGGAGATTGTCAACTAATACTATAAATGTGCTCTGGTCCCACTGAGCAAATTCTAAAACAAAACTCAAAGGGATCAAGTTGTCTCCAAGCAACTTAAGAGCATCCCGGAACGCAGCTCAAGAATATGTCTGTTTCAGCTTGACATACAGCCCCTTTCCAATGTAGCTCTGGCCAAGATGGTGCCAGTATGTCCGCGCAGCAGACAAGGCACCTCAGCATGTCACGTAGACCCCGCAGCCGCCTGCCCCCTCCCCTGCCTACCATTCATGCCAAGTCCCCCTTTAAAAGGCCCTGCTCTCTGCCCACAAAGGGAAGCAGAGCCCTTAAAGGCAGGAACCTGTACGTCTTCCCCTAAACCAAGCATGGCAGAAAGTCTGCTTCTTCATAGCAGACATCGCTCTTGTTAATTCGATCTCCAAGAGGTGAGGGAATGAACCTGTGTTTTGGTTATATTGCGTGTACACAAAGATTTTAAATTATTTGAATTACTGTTATCATAATTTCAGAGACAGGGTCTCGCTCTGTCACCAAGGCTGGAGCTCAGGGGTGCATTCATAGCTCACTGCAGCATCCAGCTCTTGGACTCAACACATCCTTCCACCTCACACCTCAGCCTCCTGAGCAACTGGGACTACAGGTACCTGCCATCACACCCTCCACCCCTAATTTTTAAATATATATATATATATATATATATATATATATATATATATATATGTATACACACACACAGACACACACACATATATATACGTGTGTGTGTGTGTGTATATATATATATATATTTGACAGAGTCTTTTTCTGTCAACCTGGCTGGAGTGCAGTGGCATGATCTCAGCTCCCTGCAACCTCCAGCTCCTAGGTTCAAGTGATTCTCCTACGTCAACCTCCCAAGTAGCTGGGATTACAGGCACACACCACCACGCCCAGCTAATTTTTTTTAAAAATCTTTTTGAGTCGGAGTCTCGTTCTGTCGCCCAGGCTGGAGTGCAGTGGCACGATCTCGGCTCACTGCAACCTCCGCCTCCCGGGTTCACGTGATTCTCCTGCCTCAGCCTCCCGAGTAGCTAGGATCACAGGCGCTGCCGCCATGCCTGCCTAACGTGTTCTGTTTGTATTTTTAGTAGAGATGGGGTTTCACTATGTTGGCTAGACTGCTCTCGAACTCCTGACCTCAGGTGATCCGCCCTGCTCGGCCTCCCAAAGTGATGGGATTACAGGCATGAGCCACCGCACCTGGCCTTTAAATGATTTTTCTACAGACAGAATATCGCTACATGGCCCAGGGTGGCTTCAAACTCCAGGTCTCAAGTCATCCTCCTGCCTCAAGCCTCCCACAGCGACGGGAATACGGGTGTGGGCCACCATGCCCGACCCATATCACAGGCTTAACAGTGAAATGATAATGCTGGTTTTATGCATCTATTCAAGTACATGTTTTTGAAGAATTTTTTCAAAGTAAAAAAGCTCAAATGTTCAATGAAGACAATTTGGGAACAAACTTAATGCTGAGCTGGAAAAACATTATACATGCTACTGTCACATATTTAACATATAAATGCAAGCATATTGAGGAAAGTATTCTAAAATGTCCACAGTAGTTAAAGCTGAACGGCGGGACCCAGTGGCTTTTCATTTTCCCCCATTTCCCAAATTGTCTTCCATTACCTTGTGCTACTTCAATCTCTGAATCCCAGAGCCTCCCCTGCAACCCGAGGACAAGGGCACGCAAGTCTGAAGGTGCCTTCGCTCGCCGAGAAGAGACTCAGACACGGAATTGTAGCTCAGTTTTATTTTCTACAGAAACAAACATGTAAGCCGGCCTCCTCCAGCGACAAACAATCAGGCCCCCACAATGAAGTGGCCGCTCGTGCAAGGACCATCCCCTAGGGGAGGAGGCACGACCTAGGAAGGGGCGCCAGGCTGGGCTTAGCGCCTTTGTCCTGAGGGAGGCCGAGCCAAAAACACAGGCAGAAAGCACTGCGTAATCCACATCAACAGGGAAAGCTGCAGGAGACAGGAGCTGATGGAGAGCTGGAGTTGGCGGTGGTCCGCAGCAATCAGTCGGCTAAATGTGAGAGGCGAAGAACATTACATTAAAGGTGACACCTCTGCACCCATCTCCCCGGGCTCCCTCGGGTGGTGGCGGGCCTGGTGCACCAGGTCTCTGTTCTGAGACCCTGTGCTGGGGTGTTCCCAGGTCTCTAGAAACCTGACCGTGGGGTGTAGGCGGATCCCAGCCCCCACCCTGCCACGCTGCGCAGGCCACCCACCCAGGCCCCGTCCCTGTCCTGGTCCTGAACTGACATAGTCAGTATGTTGCCAGACACGGTGAACTCCTTCAGAAGCACCCCTGGCACGGGGAGCGGTGGGGCATCCCGGGCCAGGCTCCTGTGGGCCAGCTCTGCTTCCATGGGTGTCGGGAAAGGCATGGTGAGGTAGCTGGTGGGGGCCCAGTTAAGGCATCATCTCCTAGGACGTGGCCTGTGCCTCCGGCCTGCTGCTTACCCCAGGTCAGCTTTCCCCACTCCTCACCCCCACCCCCGATTGCCCAGCTCATCCCCCCCAGGCTGTCTCCCCAGGCACTGGCCCAGTAGCACATCCCACTCAGCTGTCTTGGTTCCACACTTTCCTTTGCTGCACCCCAAGGTGACTCCTCCATGCCCTTACAAGGCCCCTCCCCACCCTGCCCCCTGTCGCATCACCTGGCCCCCTCCTCGTCACCCAACCCTCCCTCTCCCCACCTCCCGCCACCCGCTCCCATCTTGCCCCCTTCCCCCCACCTCCTGATCCCCTCCTACACCCGGGTCCCCCTATCTCCTGGCCCCTGCCCCCCTTCCTGCATGACCCAGTGCCCCTAACCCCATCACCCATCCCCTCTCCCCCACCCTGCACACCCCCTACCTCCCAGCCCTTACCTGCTGCCCTCCTCACAGCTGGCCTCCCGTATCCCCACCTCCCAACTCCCACCCCCACCCCCACCCAACCCCTTACTCACATCTCCCCCGCCTCCTCCCCCACCTGGCCCTGCCCTCCCCATCTCCCGGCCCCCATCCCGCCACGAGAACTGTCTAGAACAGAACAGAACAGAACAGAACAGGATACAACTCAAGCAGGCGGCTGTCCGGCCTCCTGGTCCCGCATCTGCAGCATCCATTCAGCCATGAAGCCGGGCCACCACGTGGCCCACGAGGGACGCCTCCTCCTGGCCCTGAGGCCCTTGCTGCCGCGATGCCCTGAGTACCTCCGCCGCCCGCAGCACCCGCCTCTCCTGGGCTGCCAGCATCGCCCCCTGGGCCACCAGGATCGCCAGGGCCCCCTGGGCCATCAGCATCGCCCGCCGCGCCCCCTGTGCCCTGGCCTGAGGCCTGCATGGCTCCTGGGCCTCTGTGGCGCGCTCAGAGACAAAGTCGGGGCCCACGAGGACGCGGAGGCAGTGAGGCTGCAGGAAGTTCCGCCCCCTGGCGTGAGAGGGGCAGCCTGGGATCCTCAGGGCGCCTGCGCACAGGGGCCCTACTTCCGGCCCTGGGAGACCCCGAGCGAGCCCTGGAGCACATGACTGGTTCTCGCCAACCCTGCCCCTCCCCAAGAGAGCCCAGGCCGGAAGGTGGCCGCCATGCCAGCTTGGACCCGTCACCCCTGAGCAGCCGGCGATCCACCAGGCCCCTGTCCCGGGAGCCCTGCAGGTAGTCCGGTACCGCGGGGCCCAGCCTGTCCCGTCTCCCTGGTCTTCCTCACATCGAGGAGCAAGGCGGGCCTGGGAACACAGGGCCGGGGCCGTGCGGCCGTCGTCCCGGACCCTGCCTATCCTGCCTGTCCTTGGGGGAGCGTCCAGGACAGACCCCGGGGCCAGGCCTCTAACTGGGTTCAGCAGCCTCTGTCCCTGTCCCGGTCGCCCAGCCAGGTGGGGTAGCTGGAACCGCATGTCAGGTGGGAGTGACCTCCTGCCAGCCAAGGTCGCCCATGTGCCAGGTCCACCCAAGGTGGACGGGAGGGCCCAGCAGGACCCAGGGCCGGGTCTCACTCCTGGGTTCAACAGGCTCTGTCCCTGTCCTAGTCGCCCCGCCTGGTGGGGGAGCTGGAGCTGCGTGTGGGGTGGGTTGCGGGTGGCCTCCCAGCAGCCAGGCGCAGGTGGACAGGCGGGACCTGCTGGACCTGAGGCTGGGTTGGGCCTGGCTCCTGGATTCGGCAGTATCAGTCCCTGTCCTGGTCGCTCTTACCTGGTGGGGAGCTGGGAGGTGACCCTGTGTCTGCTGGGTGCTGATCTACTTGTGTGTCCGGAAGGGGGGTCAAATCCACGGGACAGGTACCTCTAGAGGCATGCAGGGGTGAGGGCGGCACGGCCCTGGGAGCTGGATGTCTGTGCCAGGCACACCTGTGGCAACAGGAGGTGACCGGACAGGGTCTAGCCCTGAGGAAGGGGGAGGTACTGCAATCCAAACCACTCTCCCCCACCGTCCAAATCCAGGAATCAGCAGCCTCTGCACCCGGGAAAAGCATATTGACACTCACGTGGAAACTAAAAAAGTTGATCTTTTGGAGGTAGAGCAGAATAATGGTTACCAGAGACTGGGAAAGGTGGGGAGGGTGGGGAGGTTACTGGGGACAAACATATAGTTGGATAGAAGGAGTAAGTTCTAGTGTTTGATAGCACTGTAGAGGGACTATTTATTGTATATTTCAAAATAGCTAAAAGATAGGAAATGTTCCCCCAAAAAAGAAATGATAAATGCTTGAGGTGGTGGATATCCTAAATACCCCGACTTGATCATTACATAGTGTGTGCGTCTGCATGTATCAAAATATCACATATACTCCATAAATATGTGGAGTTATCATACATCAGTTAAAAATGTTTTTACTTACAGGAAAGAAAAATTCACCCAAGCTCTTGCGTGTACCTCCAGTTCATTATTTTCACTACTGTATTTCATTGCATATATTTCATTAAATGATGAATTTTAAAAACCAGAGAACACAACTTGATAACACAATTACACCCGGAATAGCTGAAAATGAGACATAACCCACTTAGTGATTGCCATCCTTCCTGTCATCCTCTGCTCAGTCCCCATTCTCAGACAGAGGCAGGCTAAAGTTCTTACCTTCAACAGGTCAGGGAAGGGAGAGTAAAGTACACGTGACCCTGTCTTAGGAAGCAGGAAGACAGAGGGAGGGTCTCCTGGTCCCCATTATTTTCCCGGCCTATTATCACCAGATCAAGTCAAGGAAAGAAGTCCTAACTGATTGAGAGATTCCCGGAGATACTGCCACTGTCCTGGAAGTCTCAGTCAGCCACTGGGCCGGAAATCTCCTCCATCAATATTTCAGCCAGAGCAACATCTGCCACTAGATGGCATCAAACTCCAGCCGGGATCAGGACAGATTTGGATGGTCCAGTAGGCTTGCCTCGTTCACTTCATTAACCCCACAGTAACACAGTTTCACATTGTATGTGATTGGAGTTCTTGGAAACTACCTATTACATTACGGCAGAGTTTCATAGTCCTCTAATTTATCCATTCTGCTGATGATGGGCAGGCATTTGGATAGTTTCCATCCCTTGGCTATGAACATACTTGTACAGGTCTCTTGAAGCACATGTCCAAGTTTCTTTTTGGAATTGCTGTATCACAGGCAATACATATCTCGAAATTTACTAGATAATGCCATGTTTTCCCAAGTGGTTTGAGCCAATTTTCGCTTCCACCGTAATGTATGAGAGTACCTATAGCTCAACATTCTCATCAATAGTGACGGTACTAGTCTGTTCTCGCATTGCTATAAAGAACTACCTGAGACTGAGTAATTCATAAAGAAAAGAGGTTTAATTGACTCACAGTTCTGCAGGCTCTACAGGAAGCATGGCTGGGGAGGCCTCAAGAAAGTTACAATCATAGCAGAAGGCAAAGAGGAAGGAGTCACATCTTATATGGCCAGAGAAGGAGAAAGAGAAAGTGAAGGGGGAGATGCTACACACTTTTAAACAACCAGATCTCGTGAGAGCTCACTATCATGAGAATAGCAAAGGGGAAACCAACGCCCATGATCCAATCACCTCCCACCAGGCCCTTCCTCCAACAATTCAGTTGGATTACAATTACAATTCAACATGAGATTTGGGCAGGGACATAAATCCAAACCATATCATTCCACTCCTGCCCCCTCCCAAATCTCATGTACTTCTCACATTGCAAAATACAATCATCTCCTCTCAACAGTCCCCCAAGTCTTAACCCATTTCAGCACTAACTCGAAACTCCACAGTCCAAAGTCTCATCTGAGATAAGGCAAGTCCCTTCTGCCCATGAGCCTGTAAAATCAAAAGCAAGTCAGTTACTTCCAAGATACAATTGAGGTACAGGCATTGGGTAAAGACTCCCTTTCCAAAAGGGGGACATCGGCCAAAACAAAGGGGCTACAGGCCCCATGCAAGTCCAAAACCCAACAGGACAGCCATTAATTCTTTTTTTTTTTCCCATTACAAAATAATTTATTCAAACACACAGCTACAGCACGAGACTCCTGTGTACAAGCACACTGATGCTCCTGACTACCCTCAACTAGAGGACCCTTTTCTTCCCTCTTGCCTTGCAGACCTCTTCTATCGAATCTTTCATGTACTGGATCTCCTTGGCCAGGGAATCTGCCCTCTCTTTCAGAGTCTCGTTCTTCTTTTCCAGGGCTTTGCACTCACCAGCGAGGACCTCCTACTCCACCCTCTTCTTCTGGTGATACCTAGTTTCTGCTGTTCTGTTTTTGCTCCATTTTTTCAGCTTCTTATCCAGTTTCTCACCCTTTACTTGTGCTGATACCATCTTCTCCCCAGGAGGGTCATAAGGTTTGGGACAGGCAGAGCCACAGAGGACACCTGGAGATGGCAGGCTCCTACTTGGAGAGCCCCTGGAGGTAGAGGGGATGTGCTGGGGAGAGCTGAGATAGGACTCTGGGCTCATACAGATGCCACTATCATTATCTGAGGGAGTGACTTCCTCCTTTATGCACTGAGGGATCATGGAAATGTAAGCAGTGAAGTCTGGCTTCCTATCTCCTTCAGAGCTATCCGCTTCACTTCCCAGCTCTAGACTACAGGAATAATCTAGAGTGGAGGACAGGACCTCTGGGGAAAGGGGAAGAGGTTGCAAGAAGGTGAAGGGGGCAACCTGGTTGGGTTTTGTTCACCTTTCTGGGAGATGGCAATTCGGGTTCACCATCTGAGGGGGCTCCTTATTAGTCTCCTGGACTAGGGGGACAAAGAGATCACACGAGTCATCCAACGTGGCCAGAAGCTCATCTGGCATGGTTTCCAGGTCATCTATACCCAACAGGGCATTAAAGTCGAACTCCTTCAGATCCGTTTTCTCCAACATCCAGTCTGTCCCAAAGAAAGCATCCTCCTTGCCATTGTTGGAGGCACTGACCAGCCCATCCACAGGCAGCCATTCGGAGGAGTCTGCCTTAGCCTTGTTGCTGGAGAACCCATGAGGTTTGAAGTGCCTGGCCACCTCCAGGTAGTCATCTAAGAGACCTAGGCTTTCTTCAGTCCCCAAACCTGACTGGTCAAAGGGGGACATCAAGCCCCCACCAACACCTCACTGCTCAGGAAGCTCATCCTGGTCATGGTGCAGTGCTTTGCTGGAATCAAGGAATGTGCTTAATTCGAAGGTGTCTTTGTCAGTTACAGCAATGCTGCTGCTGAATGCTGTGAGAAGTGCCATGGCTTAAGCCGCCGGTGGGTGCCACTGCAGAGCCTGGTGCTGCTGCCACCACTGCAAAGACCAATGCTGCCACAGGCACTGCTACCCCTAATACGCCATGGTGGCCACGGACCCTGAAGGCCGGGAGGAGGGAAGGCACGCACGTGCGGAGGAAACTACATGTGTGGGCGGGCACAGCAGAAAATCGTCATTAATTCTTAAAGCTCCAAAATAATCTCCTTTGACTCCATGTCTTACATCCAGGCCACACTGATGCAAGGGGTGGGCTCCCAAGGCCTTGGGCACCTCCGCTTCTGTGGCTCTGCAGGATACAGCCCCCTCGACTGCTCTCCTGGGCTGGTGTTGAGTGTCTGCAGCTTTTCCAGGAGTATAATGCAAGTTGCCGGTGGATCTACGATTCTGGGGTCTGGAGGACGGTGGCCCCCTTCTCACAGCTCCACCAGGCAGTGCCCCAGGGGGGACTCTGTGTAGGGACTCCAACCCCAGGTTTCCCTTCCACACTACCCTAGTTGAGTTTCCCCAGGAGGGCTCCATCCCTGCAGCAGACTTCTGCCTGGACATTCAGGTGTTTCCATACATCCTCTGAATGTAGGCAGAGGTTCCCAAGCCTCAGCTTTTGCCCTCTGCATACCCGCAGGCTTAACACCACATGGAAGCCACCAAGGCTTACAGCTTGCACCCTCTGGGGCAGCAGCCAGAAGTGTATCTGGGGCCCTTTTAGACATGGCTGAAGCTGGAGCAGCTGGGGCACAGATAGCAGTGTCCCGAGGGTGCGCAGGCCAGCAGGGTCCTGGGCCGGGTCCAAAAATCCTTTCTTCCCTCTTCGGCCTCCAGGCCTGTGAATGTCCATCAAAAAATTAAAAATAGAACTACCATACGATCCAGCTATCCACTTCTGGGTATAGAGCTGAAGGAAATGAAATCTGTTTCTTCCTGAGTCAGTTTTCATAGTTTGTACATTTCTAGGAATTTGTCCACTTCATCTAGGTTATCTAATGTGTTGGCAAACAATTGTTCACCATCTTCTCATATAATCCTTTTTGGGGGTGGAAGAATTCAGTAACGATCAACAAAATGGAAAGGCAACTTGCAGAATATTGAGGAATAATATATTGTTCACATCTTATCAATATAATACGTGCATTTTGTGGGGGCAATAATACATGGTCTCAGTTTTTTTCCTCATCAGCTATAACAGGGTTGGGGTCTACAGTGATATCTTCTCAAGTCTCCAGCATCTGCGTCGCACTCAGGTAGCAGCACAGAGTCCCGAGTGAGCCCCTAACAGATACTCATCTCCCTTGGGACAGAAGCAGCACATGGACTTCCATCTCTGGTCATTAGGTCCCATGGCCTAGGGACCATGTCTCAAAATTAGCTTCGATGCCATAACATATTCGATCAGAATACAGGTAATGGTCTAAGCTGAAATATGAGCATTTCAGCTGAACTTCAGGCATAGTGACGGCAAATTGGAAAGAGATGCAAAGAGATTTCAAGGATCTTGGAAATTCACAATGTCATTTAAGAAGAAAACACACGTCACTCAATTCCAGTAAAGAATCACAGACTCGGCCATGCATGTTGGCTCATGCCTATAGTCCCAATAGTTTGGGAGATCGAGGTGGGAGGATCGCTTGAGCCCAGGAGTTCGGGAATCACAGACTCTTCAGCTCCCAGTCCGGTGCTCTTAACCACTACATGCTGCCAGTCATCAATATTATCCCATATTTCCTTTATTGAAATAGGATCATTAAAGCTTAGGGGGAAACATTTGATAGGAAAAGATTTCACGTATTTTTCTAGATTTTCATTTCCTCCTTTTGTTGTTGTTTTTTCTGGAGACAAGGTCTCACTGTGTCACCCAGGTCAGAGTGCAGTGGTGCAATCATGGCTCACTGCAGCCTTGACTTCCTGTGCTCAACCCATCTTCCCACCTCAGCCTCCCAAGTAGCTGGGACTATAGGTGCGCACCTCCACGCCCGACTCATTTTTTAAAATGGTTCGTAGAGATGGCATCTGACTATGTTGCCCAGGCTAGTCTCAAACTCCTGGACACAAGCGGTCCTCCCACCTCGGCTTCCCAAAGTGTGGGGATTACAGGCGTGAGCCACACTGCACCAGGCCGCCTCCATTTCCTCTTTCATATACACTCCAGTTAAATTTTTAAAAAGTAGTTGGTCGCCCCGAGGCAGAGACTGTCTTATAGTTTTTCCGTTTCCCAGAGTGCCTTGCTAAATACCCAATTGTTGACTGAATCTTTAAACTCTTCTGAGTTTACAAATTTACTGTACTGTAAAGACGTAGACCCGACAGGTACAAAATCTTTGGTCTTTCAATCAACATAGGTCCTGGAAACATCACTTCATTCCTAAATGCCAACATAATGAATACAAGAGAATTGGTTTTAAACAAACATTTTGATCAGTGTTTACTTAAATTCCCAGGGGATTCCCACCTTACTCCACTCCCTCGGCTCAGCACACGTAGTATAAGCCACACTAGTCCGCATCTGGTGTTACAACTTTCTGTCCAGTTTCAGAACACCCTCCTTTCACCAATTCATGGCCTGCAACCCTTCCACCACCATTTCCACAAGCAAACTTCAGGTCTTATTCAAGGTGAGGTGCCATACTTGCTGCAGCACTTAAGTATTTTTAGCCATTTAACATGCATAGAACTGTGCTACCATTGTTACTAGGTTCCCATCTTCTTATTTTATGTGTCACTGACAAAGGTTTTGAGTATTGTGCCCCAACCCCATTTTTCCTGTAAGTTTTGCGATTTGTACTACACAATGATTTTGAGGTACACGTATGTCATGTTATAATCATAACTCATTGTATCACTGTTTGGGGAAAAAATTAACCAATAACCGATTTATTTTTTCAAAGATAACAGGTGTGCAAGCTTCCAGAAAATCTGCTTAAGCATAAAATCAAATCAGAGAACAGTTGTTTTTCCTCCAGCATCTATCCAGTGGCTAGCTAGCACTCAAATCAGACACTAGATTTGGAACCGGAAGGACATCATTCACCTTGAAGTAGTGAACAAAAACATGGTTTTGTTAAGAAATAAAAGAGATAAAAGTCATTATAAAAACTGTCTTTTCCGCCAGACACAGTGGCTCTTGCCTGTGGTCCCAGCTACTCAGGAGGCTGAGATGGGAGGAACACTTGAGTTCAGGAGGTCGAGGCTCCAGTGAGCCGTGATCGCACTACTGCACTCCCGCCAGCCTGGGCGACAGAGCGAGACCCTGACTCTAAAAAAAGGGAAATGATCTTTTCCATCCTCAGAGCAAGCATGCAGAATATGATTGTCATCCTATTCATAGACGTGGAAACTAAACCTAAGAGAGGCTGAGTGACTGGCCCAAAGTACCATGGCTGATAGGGGTTGTAATAAATTCAAGTGGTCTTTGTCTAGGATCAGAAAAACTACCACTATATGTAATGGTGCTTGTAACTGTGACGTGTTATTTCCGATTGTCTGCAAAACACAAACATGAATAAATGAGATGAGTTGTTGGGGGAAAGTAAGAAAACGGTGACACTGTTAGGGTTACCCATCTCTCCACGTACCTCCTAACATCAGACCCTGATTGGGGCAGAAAACCCTGGCCTGTACCATGACAAATGCTTCCTGTCCAATAATAGGATGTTCAACAGCTCTTCGGTACCAACAGTGAACAAATTTTTTGCAAAAGAATATTATTGCTGCAATTGGCCAGGCATGGTGGCTTACGCCTGTAATCCCAACAATTTGGGAGGCTGAGCTGGGCAGATTGCTTGAGCTCAAGAGTTCGAGAGCAGCCTGGGCAACATGGCTGTACCTACTCTCTACAAAAAATTGTAAAATTTGCCAGGCGTGGTAGCGCACGCCTGTGGTTCCAGCTACTCTGGAGGCTGAGGCGGGAAGATGGCATTGAGCCCAGGAAGTCAAGTCTGCGGTAAGCCATGTTCACGCCACTGCACTCCAGCTTGGGTGACAAAGTGAGACCCGGTCTTCTGTCTGTCTCTATCCATCTATCTATCTATCTATCTATCTATCTATCTATCTATCTATCTATCTATCTTTCTTCTCTATCTATCTGTATCATCTATATCTATATATGTATAGCTTAGCTATAGCTGCAGCAGTGAATAGAAACCCTTTTAGCAAAGTGTTCCCAAACTCTTGCTTCTAATTCTTGACCAACTCAGAAGTAAAGGAGGAGAATGAAGTTAAAGGAAGTCATATGTTTCCGTGCTCTCATGCATACTTTTATTTCTGCAAGGTCAGTAGTAACGTGCCTACTTTCGTTTCTGATGTTAGTCCTCTCTCTCTCTGTCTTAGTCCAGCTAAATGTGTCTCCGTTGTTCTTTAAGCACTTCCTTATTTTTCTGGGACAACAAGATGATCCAGTTAATCTTGGACTTTCTCTGCCCTAGCCCTGGAATCAGTCATTTCTCTAATGAGCTCTGTTCTTTGTAATCAAGGCTGTTGTTTAGAAATCGAGACCCAGGCGCTAAGTCGACTCACTGCTATTGAGATGATCCCAGGCCTTCTAAGTGATGGAGCTGAGACATATGCATACGCACAGCCCTACATTACAGCTATGTTTATTTCTATACCTATCTGTACATTGAAAGCCATCAGTGTATTAGGCCACTCTTGTGCCGCTATAAAGAAATACCTGAGACTGGGTAATTTATACAGAAAAGAGATTTACTGGGCTCTTGGTTCTGCAGGCTCTGCAGGAAGCATAGTGCTGGCATCTACCCGGCTTCTAGAGAGGCCTCAGGAAGCTTCTACTTGTGGTGGGAGGCAAAGCGAGAGCTTGTGTATCTCATGGTGAAAGCAGGAGCGAGTCAGGGGGAGAGAGAGAGAGAGAATGAGAATGTGTGTGGGGGGGAGGGGGGAATGCCACCCACTTTAAAATGACAAGATCTCTCGAGAACTCACTATCACGAAGACAGCACTAAGCCATTCCTGAGGGATCCACCCCCGTGACCCAAACACCCCCTACCAGGCCCCACCTCCAGCCCTGGGGATTACAAGTTAACATGAGATTTGGGTGGGGACAGACATTCAGACTAGATCAATGAGTTCACACCAACAACTCCAAATCGAACCCACATTCGAGCCTTCTCCCTTTTCATATCTGCAACTCCTTTTCCAAATGGTGAGAAAGCCAGGTCCCTACATCATTCATATATTTACTGCAAAGCCAATCAATCATCTGAGCCCATCAGGTTACCACCCAACTTGGCACACGTTCCTCTCTTGGACCCCTGACCCCTCCCCAGGACACTGTCACCCTCGCCGACTCCCTTCCTTACTCCACAAAACTTCCTTGTGCCGGACACTGCTGCGCTCAGTGGAGGATCATGCTTCACACTGGTCCCCAGACGCCCTCCACACTTGCCTTGAGTGGGCCCCCAATCCCAGGGGCTTTTGGAAGAAGATGGGGAGAAGGACAGGATCCAGGAAGAGAGGCGGGAAGGAAGACCGGCAGAGCAGCCGGCAGGAAGGGCCATTGTTCCTTCTGATGCTCCATTCGTAGCCAATGGCAACTCAAACTGGTTGGCAGCAGTGTCCTCTTGACGAACGCTGTGGTCATGTCTCAAATTTACCTTCAGCAGGAGCACTTCAGTCCACAGTCTTGGTGCCAGCTGCGACGCATTAGCATTGCTTCGAAGGCTTTTCCGGGCACAGAGAAAGCAAGTAGGTAGTTTTTAGAAAGAGAAAAATAAACTGAGTTCATCACGCCTGTAATCCCAGCACTTTGGCAGGCCAAGGTGGGAGGATGGCTTGAGCCCAGGAGTTTGAGAGCAGCCTAGACAACATAGTGAAACCCCATCTCTGCAAAAAAATAAAAATAAAAATAAATTAGCCGGGCGTGATGGTACACGCCTGTAATCCCAGCTACTCGACAGGCTGAGGTGGGAGGATTGCTTGAGCCCGGGAGGTCAAAGCTGCAATGAGCTGTGATTGTGCCACTACCCTCCAGCCTGGGTGACAGAGTGAGACCCTGTCTCAAATAAATAAATAAACGAACAAATACAAAGTTAGACAGCTGTTACTTTTTGAATATATACATATTCCCTATTCCCTGCAGATATTCTCAAGCATTTATTTTTATTTATTTATTTATTTTTTTTTTTTTTTAAAGTTCAGTTGTTCTGTCATCTGTGTGGTGGCTCCAGCATCTGTTTTGAGTCTCACTCTGTCACCCAGGCTGGAGTGCAGTGGCGCCATCTCGGCTCACTGCAAGCTCCACCTCCCGAGTTTAAGTGATTCTCCTGCCTCAGCCTCCTGAGTAGCTGGGAGTACAGGCGCCCACCACCACGCCTGGCTAATTTTTGTATTTTTAGTAGAGACGGGGTTTCACCATATTGGCCAGGCTGGTCTAGATCTCCTGACCTTGTGATCTGCCCACCTCAGCCTCCCAAAGTGCTGGGATTACAGGTGTGAGCCGCTGCACCCAGCCTCCAGCATCTGAACTCTTAGTCTCGTGGTCTCTTTCCTGCCCCGGGTGTGCTTAGTTTTTATGTGCACTGCTCATTATCATTAAGAACTTCTTTCCCCAGTGCTCCTGAAGTTCTTATATTAATATATCGCTCTTTTTATTTTAAGAGCTCAGGGGTACATGTGCAGGTTTGTTATACGGATAAGCGTGTGTCATGGGGGTTTGTTGCACAGATTATTTCATCACCCACGTATTAAGCCTAGTAACCATGAGCCATTTTTCCTCATACTCTCCCTCCTCCCAACCTCCGCCCTGCAAAAGGCCCCAGTGTGCTTCATTCTCCTCTATGTGTCCGTGTGTTCTCATCATTTAGCTCCCACTTATAAGTGAGAACATGTGGGATTTGGTTTTCTGTTCCTGCGTTAGTTTGCTAAGGATAATGGCCTCCAGCTCCATCCATGCTCCTGCAAAGGACATGCTCTCGCTCAGGAACTTTTATGGAACTGCATCTCAACCCTAGGCTCCCACAAATCCACACATCCATTGGGATAACCGTTGTGGGTTGAACTGTGTCCCCCAAAAAGGGATGTTCAAGTCCTAACACCTGGGTGCCTGGGAATGTGACCCGATTTGGAAATAGGGTCTTTGCAGATGTAATCAAGTTAAGGTCATACTAGATTGGGGTGGGCGCTAATCAAATATGACTAGTGTCCTCATAGGAGAGAGAGGTAGACACACTGGGAAGATGACCCCACGAAGAAGAAGGCAAAGAGATTGGAGCGGTGCCTCTACAAGACAGAGAGTGCCAAGGATTGCCGGAAACCACCTGGAGCTACGAGAGAGGCATGGAACAGATTCTCCCACAAAGCCTCCAGTAGGAACCAAGCCTGCTGACAGCTGGATTCCAGACTTGTAGCTTCCAGAACCACGGGAGAATCCATTTCTGTTGTTTTTGGCCCCCCAGTTTGTGACCGTTTCTTATGGCAGCCCTAGGAAACTAATATGGGTACTGTCGGCCCAGGACCACCTCAGACCAAATTTAGGACTTGAGGGCCACTGAATGGCCCCACCAGGAAAACCTAGACTGCGAGTCTGCACAGAACCTGGCCCTTGGCCACAACTTTGCAGATGGGTGTTTTCCCTTTCCTTTCATCTCCTGCTTCCCCGCAGTCTGCAGAGCTGGGGTGGGGTTTCCTTAATGCAGTGAGGGCTGCTCTTCAACTCTCCACACTTCACAAAGGCTTTGGGCCTTGCCTGCTGCCTCCCTTGCCTGGACGGCCTCCAGAACCAAAACCCAAGTTTGCCCAGGTCACCCAGCGTCCTCGGGAAATAAGCAGCTTCAGTGGCGTACTTCTTCTTGGATTCCCACTTCCTCTCAGGTTTTGCTTGCTTGCTGGTTCTCAGTTGTTTTGAACAGTCTCAAACTGTTTCATTTGCAGTTATTTTCAGCAGAAATATCGGCCTCAATAATACCAGCCAGTATCACCAGAAACAGATGGCAGGTCTTGCAATGCTTTTGGGGATGGACAGACAGACCACCCTGGTCACCGCCCACTAGGTGCGGGAGAAGATTTATTTCCAGCTATAGCACACATTTATCGACTTTGGCTCTCCTAGACTCAGAAAGAAAATCCCACCCCTTCCCCTCAGGCCTGCGAAACTCAGAACCAACGCGACCGATGGAATCCCTGGATCTCCCCACTTCCTTTGCCTGCTGAGTTCTCTTCCCCCAAGGGTACAATGACATCCATCAGCTGCCTGCCCCCTGCTGACACACTCTCTGTTTGAGGGTTTGCCTCTCAATGACTATAGAGAAAGCAACCTGGGCCCAGTACAAAAGCAGCTGCTAGTTTCCTGGTTGGTACCAACCCTGAGTCTCTGAGGAAAGGACAGAGTAGGGGCACTCTGCTTCACAAGACAAAGTCAGTCGCCCATTCTCCCTGCCAGTTCTCAAGCCTGTAATCCCAGCATTTGGGGAGGCCAAGGTGGGAGGATCACTTGATTCCAGGAGTTCGAGTCCAGCCTGGGCAACACAGTGAGACCCTGTCTCTACTGTTAAAAACGTATGGAAGGAAGGAAGGAGGGAGGGAGGGAGGGGGTGAGGGAGGAGAGGGAAGGAAGGAAGGAAGGAATAAGGAAAAAAGGAAGGACGGAAGGAAGAGAGGGAGGAAGGAAGAAAGGAATAAGGAAGGGAAAGAAGGAAGAAAGGAAGGAAGGAAGGAAAGAAGGAAGGAAGGAAGGAAGGAAGGAAGGAAGAAAAGGTCACCTGTCAAACATAGCTTTAGGTGATGGTGTAAATGTTCAATGTTGATCATCTTCTGTGTCTTCATTTGCATTTTCCTTTTTTTTTTTTTTTTTTTTTTTTTTGAGACGGAGTCTCGCTCTGTCGCCCAGGCTGGAGTGCAGTGGCGCGATCTCGGCTCACTGCAAGCTCCGCCTCCCGGGTTCACGCCATTCTCCTGCCTCAGCCTCCTGAGTAGCTGGGACTACAGGGGCCCGCCACCGCGCCCGGCTAATTTTTTGTATTTTTAGTAGAGACGGGGTTTCACCGTGATCTCGATCTCCTGACCTTGTGATCCGCCCGCCTCGGCCTCCCAAAGTGCTGGGATTACAGGCGTGAGCCACCGTGCCCGGCTTCATTTGCATTTTCATGGGAGCTTACGGGAGGCGCACAGGTGTCCTAGACAGCATTTTTAAAATAACAACTTGAGGTTTAATTCACACGCTACACAATTCACATGTCTAAAGTGTACAATTGGATGGCTTTTAGTATATTAATAGATACGTGCAACCATCAGCATGACCAGCTTCAGGACATTCTCTACATCCCAAAAGGAAACCCTGTCTCTATTAGCAGTCACTCCCCATTTTCCCCCAACTCCTCCAGCCGTGGGCAACCAACCACCAATCGACTTCCCTGAGACGACGTTTTGAGCCCTTATTGGGAGGAATTATAGTCGAATGGAAAATCCAATTTGGGGCGTGGTGTAAACTGGAATTGCTTTCGTGGTTTTTCCTTGTGCCTTGGGTCGGGCACTGCCGTAAGAGCATTGCATCCATCCTTCATCAGTACTCTGCTGCACACGGATGGCATTTCTGCCCTTTTTACAGATGAGGAAACTAAGGTTCAGAGAGATTAAGCAAGGGGCAGAGTGGGGCTTGTCCATAAGACCCCAGAGTCTGTGCTCTTGCGCATACATTATCAGGCCAACGTGATCTATGCATCCGAATTCCAAATAAATAAATAAAAATGCTTATAAGAAGTCCCCCCATGCAGGGCACAGTGGCTCAGGCCTGTAATCCCAACACTTAGGGAAGCACAGGCGGGAGGATTGCTTGAACCCAGGAGTTTGAGACCAGCCCCAGCAATATGACAATATCTGCATCTCTGCAAAAATGAAACAAACAAAAAAAAAGGCAAAAAGAAGTCCCCCCAAGTTAGTCGCCATGCTCTCTACCATGGGTTTTCCGTGTTATCTCTATCACATTAATACAGTCATTTCTACCAAGCACCACTCACGGTGACAGGGTAGGGTCTACAAAAATATTGACCGAGAAATCCTGATGGAGCTTCAAGACGAGCTCAGGCCACCAAGAAATGTGTACCGAGTCTGGCGGTGCTGAGCGTCGTTCTAGGGCAGAGGTCCCCAACCCCCCGGCCGTGGACCGATACGGGTCTGTGTGGCCTGTTAAGAACTGGGCCGCAGAGCAGGAGGCGAGTGGCGGGCACACGAGTGAAGCTTCATCTGTATGTACAGCCGCTCCCCATTGCTCCCGTGACCGCCTGAGCTCTGCCTCCTGTCAGATCAGCGGCAGCCTTAGATTCTCACAGGAGCGCAAACCCTATTGTGAACTGCGTGTATGAGGGATCTAGGTTGTGTGCTCCTTATGAGCATCTAACTAATGCCTGATGATCTGAAGTGGAACAGTTTCATCCCTGAACCGTCACCCCACCCCCAACCCCCGTCTGTGGAAAACTTGTCTTCCACAAAACCAGTCCCCGGTGCCAAAAAGGTTGGGGACCGCTGTTCCGGGGGATGGTGCCTGACTGAGCTGGAGGAGGCCTCTGCTCTCCCTCTGGTGGAAGGAGAGAGAAAACAAAGCAGAATAAATGAGGCCATTTGGACTGCCAAGCAGGGAGTTAAAACAGCGCAGTGTGATTTAGGATGAGGACTTTAAGGTGAGGAAGGTGATCCACTTAGAACTGTTGAAGATTTAAACTTAGAGCTGAATGGGAAAAAGAAATCGGCCATGCAAAGATGAGGGGACAACAGGTACAAGCGCCGTGTGTTCGAGGAAGGGCCAAAATTGGCCAGCGTGTACGTGGTACGGCCAGCATGTGGTGCGGCTGGGTGCAGCGGGCCAGCAGGAGAGGGACATAACGTGAGTGCCAGTGGCGTGGGGGCTCTGGGAGCCAGGCTGTAGATGGAGTTCAGGTTTCCAGGGCAACTGAAGGGCATGGGAGGGTTTCAGCAAGGGTTTACCAGATGACACCAGCTGCCGTGTGGAGAGTAGATCACAGGGAGCCCACACTCTCCACTGTGAAAGCAGCAATGAGGTCGCCGTGATAGTCTAGGCAAAAGGTGAAGGGACTCAGGAGTTTGGATCATGAGAGGAAGAGGAATCCACTTTGGCTTAAGCAACTGGGGATGAGGGAAAGGGCAGAGTTGGCAGGGGGTGGGGGCTAAAAGTCCAGTTCTGGCTTCGACGGGCTACTGGGCTCATTTTCATGAAGGAACAGATCAGGACTGGAAGACAGAAATCTGTCATCAGCATCAAGGCCTTGAAGATGGACGAGGTCACGAAGGGGGGGCGTCAGAGCAAGGAGAGGAAGAAAATTCAGGACTCAGCTCGGAGACAAAGGAACCAGCAAGGAGCCTGCGAAGCAGCTGCCGGGGCGTGGGAGGAGAACCAAGGGGTCTGAGGAGGAGAAAATGATGGTGCTAGGAACTGCAGAACCTCTCGGCAGGCACGCTCCACTCAAACCCCTGCATGAAGACACCCGGCCACCACCTCACGGGGCCTCTGGGAGCCTAAGGCCGTGCCCCTGGGATGCCCCAGCCCCCTTTTGAGTGAGTTCCCGTCTGGAAACGCTCAGGGCTGTCCAAAGCATTTACCGTCTGTTCCGGCCAACACCTGACCTCCCTTTCTTACAGCATTTACTAGCAAGGGCTTAGCCTGTCCCTTTGAGACATCTGTGTAGCACCCACAACCCAGGGTCTTTCCCGAGGGCCCCGCAGCCACTCCTTGGAAATGGAAACCTCAGGAGGCACGGGGCCCGGTCTCCCAGTCTCCACGGGAGGGAAGAATCCCAACCTTGGTAAGCACCGGCAGCTCCCACACACGGCTGGCCTCGTGGCAAGGACGCCGGCTGCCCCGCCATCTTTCACCTGAGCCTCCACTCGCCCCCTCCCGACTCCCTCATCCTCCCTTCGCAAGGCCATGCCGCCTCTGCTGGGGCGGGAACGGAGCTCAGCTCTCTCCCCCGTGAGCAGGGGTTTCTGAAGAAAATCTCTTTTCCCAGCTTGAACAAAGGCCCGCTTTTGTGTATCTTTGTGTATCTCCGGTGTTCTTGTCAAAAGAGGAGGACAGGCACAGAGGCCCGCGGGGACAAGGCCACGGGATGACGGAGGTGGAGGCTGGAGAGGCGCCGCCGGGGGCCCCCAGCGCCGGGGAGAGGCCTGGAAGGCCGCTCCCTCATGTCCCTGGCGGGGAGCCCACCCTGGGGACACCACTGCTAGCTCAGCCTCCAGGCCTCCGGAACCGGGAGGCCACACGTTTCCCTTGCCGAAGTCTGTGGTGCTTGGTCATGGCAGCCCCAGGAGACACGGTAAGCCCCTGCCCGTGCCTTGCTGGGCGGCCCTGTCAACAGCGAGCTCTTCCCTGCCACTGGCACAGAAGAAAACCAAGCTGCGTTAACACCCGAGCGACTGTGTGGGAAGACGTATTCTGTGTGTTATCAAAGGAATGCGTGCAAATTATAAGCATTTAGGAAATATATTAACATGTAAGGGAAACTTCTCATTACTGGCCACCCAGCTACTCACGTCCCTCCAAATGTTAGCAGGGTGTGCACTCAGAGCTTTTACTTCTCTACTGGGGTCACGCTTTATCCATAAGTTTGGCACCTGGCCTGTTCACACCAACATGCTATAAGGCATGTTGCGTGTGAGATGTTCGAAATGCCAGCTGTGCTGGGCCACGTCGTTACATATGCAGCCTCTTATCTTACCCTGACCTTTGGCAGCTACAAACGATGAAGTGAAGCGCCTCCCCAAAGCCAGAGTCATCGTGAGTGCCCGACTCTCTTAGGGTTACGCACCAGGGCTGAGGACGCTGCCTATGGGCTTGCTCCATCCCAGCAAATGGCCCCCTCGGAAGGGACGGCATTGCAAGGCCTCTGTTCTGCACCTTGCCGGCAGAGCGCTCACCTAGGGCTTCATCAGTTGCCATTTTCAGATCACTTTTTGCTTGCTGTTGGACTTGGTGTTGTTTTAGTTACCGATGAGGGCGAAACACCTTCTCACTGTGCTTACTGCTCACCCGCACTGCTCTCGTGCGTTGGTTGGCAGGAGGGGGAGCGCGCATAAACACCAGAGAACGCCACAAGCTCCAGGAGGAACGGGGTTCTGGCTTGTGCATCAAGGGGCCGCAGCCAATAGGGCAGGCAGGCTGGTTCCCTCCCAAGAGTAATCCGACCAGTTGTTCTGGAAGCTCAACCTAAGTAAAGCCGAAAAGGAAAACCTCGAATGCCTTACTTCCGGGCAAATGGTATGGTTTTAAATCCTTGGTGTCTGGTATACGGTCAACCCTACACCGTGCTACCAGAGGAGGAAGGAGGCAGGGCGGTGGGTTCTTCCAGCTCCCAGGCACTGCTGCTGCATTTGCCCTCATCCGTGTGCTCTGGAGGATGTCCCCACACTGGGTGGTGTGGTGGCCCTGAAGAGATACGTGCATATCTCATGGGTGTGACCTTCTTTGGGAAAAGGGTCTTTCCAGATGTAAAGAGTGCCGAGATGAGGAGATCATCCTGGATTATCTGTGTGGGCCCTACATCCAGTGACTGGTGTCCTTTATGAGACAAAAGGGAAGACACAGACAAAGAGGAAGAGACTGTGTGATGACAGAGGCAGAGACTGGGGTGATGGCTCTATAAGCAACCAGCAGAGGCTGAGACAGAGGCCCGTAAATGACTCTCTTGGCGCCTGCAGAGGAAACCAGCCTTGCAGGATATGGTGGCGGGCACCTGTAATCCCAGCTACTCGGGAGGCGGAGGCACAAGAATTGCTTGAACCCTGGAGGCGGAAGTTGCAGTGAGCTGAGATGGCGCCACTGCACTCCAGCCTGGGTGTCAGAGCAAGACTCTATCAAAAAAAAAAAGAAAGAAAGAAAGATAAAGAAAAGAAACCAGCCTTGCTGACAACTTGATTGCAGACTCTGGCTTCCAACACTGTGAAGGAGTTCCTGTTGTTTTCAGCCCCAAGTGTGCAGTACTTTGTTACAGCAGCCACAGTCCACTCATACACCCTCCCTCCAAAAAAAAATGTAAAGTGCTCTTGTAGAAAAATTGCAAGATTAGGATTTAAGTGCAGCACCCGTGAGCAGAGAAGCTGTCTGTGCCTTTCACAGTTTCCCAAGTACAATCTGATGGACACCTGGCTTGAAGAAGGGGAAAGATCACTCCCCGCCACACCCCGCCCCCAGATGCTGAGAAAGCCCTCAGGCCAGGTTAATTTTTAGAAGGCTTCATACCCCAATTCTAGCCAGCCTCACACTGTCAAATAGCAGGAAGCCCTGTGAGGAAGCCTCGGGGTGGATTCACAACATCCCGTTCCCAACCAGGGCAGCTTGGAGGAGGGCAGGAAGGAAGGCCCGGGTGCTGGGGAGTCAACTTCCAACTTTGTTTCCTTTGCTACAATTGCAGGGTTAATGCCCAGGGCTCTGACATCCTAGGAAATTTCCAGAATCTTGTTAAACAAGTAGAGTCGTCTGTTCTTCATAATTGGGGCCAGTGTAGGAAACGGCATCACAAACTTCTGGAATGTGATGGAACAGCCACCACCGGTCACACTGAGCAGCAACACTCTTGGTGAAGATAAGAGCATGCTTCGGTGTTGGAAAAAGAAAAGTGCTCGTGTGTGAAGCATCCTTCCATCAGACCACGCGGTGGTCATGACGACTCCAAACTCCAAGTAGTAAAAGGGGAAAAAAATGGATAAATGTGACTACACAAAGAAAAAAAAAACTTCGAGGCCGAGAAGCACAGTAGTTTAGCAGGGTGTGGTGGCCCGCGCCTGTGATCCCAGCTACTCGCAAGGCCGAGGCAGGAGGACTGCTGGAGCTCGGGAGATCAAGGCTGCGGTGAGCTCTGATTGTGCCACTACACTCCCGCCTGGGTGACAGACAGAGACCTTGTCTCAAAACAAAAAACAAAGAAACACTAGTAGCAAGGTCAAAGCAGGAAAAGATATCTGCAATTTCTATCACAGGCACAAAGCTAATCCTGCTCATGGACAAAGAGTTTCTAAAAGCTGAGCAACAAAAGACAACAACCCAGTAGACAAATGGATAAAAGATATGAGCAGCCCAGCGGGGCGCCGTGGCTCACGCCTGTAATCCTAGCACTTTGGGAGGCCGAGGCAGGCAGATCACCTGAGGTCAGGAGTTTGAGACCAGCCTGGCCAACATGGTGAAACCCTGTCTCTACTAAAAATACAAAAATTGGCCGGGCACAGTGGCTCACACCTGTAATCTTAGCACTTTGGGAGGCCAAGGCAGGTGGATCACCTGAGGTCAGGAATTCGAGACCAGCCTGGCCAATATGGTGAAACCCCGTCTCTACTAAAAATACAAAAATTAGCCGAGCGTGGTGGCAGGCACCTGTAGTCCCAGCTACTAGGGAGGCTGAGGCAGGAGAATCGCTTGAACTCAGGAGGCGGAGGTTGCAGTGAGCTGAGATTGCGCCACTGCACTCCAGTCTGGGTGAGATGAGCAAAACTCTGTCTCAAAAAAAAAGGAGAAAAAAAAAAAAAAAAAAAAAAAAAAATATATATATATATATATATATGTATATGTATATACACACACAAACATATATACACATATACATACATATATACATATGATATGAGCAGCCCATTCACAAGCAGAACTAAAAAGCATCCTTAAGTCTCAGAAAAGATGCTGAAGCTCACACTTGACGGAGAACTGCATGGCCTAGCGAATGACAAAAACCCAAACGGGCTTTCCCACCTCCTCCTTGGCAAGGCTAGGGAAATAGGGGGTGGGGAGAGACGGGAAACCAAGCTCCAAGGAGGAAGGGGCTCAGGTACCATCTACCCCATCGCCCATACTCAGTGGTGTCACTTCTCAGAATCTATGCCAAAGATACGCACAACTAACGCACAAGGATTTTTACTACGCCATTATTTATGGTAACAAAAAGATTGGAAACAACCCAAATGTCCATCAATAGTGACTGGTTAAACACACATCGGTCTGGCTGCAAAATGGAATAGCATGCAGTCCAAAAGGAGAGCACCCGTGTGCACGGTACGAGGGCAGCACTCCCAGGGCACAGCGGTGGGTGGGTCGGTGTCCGTTGGGAGGAAGAGCTGCCACCCAGCTCTGCCAGGGGAAGCAGTTCTCCCTGAGAGCCCCAGGCCCCCATTCTTGACTTCCCCAGTGCGGGGTGGAGGAAGAGGGAGGGATTAGCCCGAGGCAAGTGGTTCAAGCAGACAGAAGGGAACAAAAAGAGCAGCGAGTCAGGCCTGATCAGGGCCGCATCTACCCTAAAAGAGGCGACCAGCGGACCAAGAGCTGAAGCGTAAGGCACCGCGGCCAGCTCCTGGGTGGGGGTCCAGGTGGCATCCCAGTTGTGGTCACCCAGCCCTTCATCCTGGGCTAGGCAGGTGGGAGAGGAAAGCGCAGACTGCACGGTCCCGGGCATGTCCTCGGCAGCTAGTGGCCTTGCACTGGCCGGCCCTACTCAATGCACTCCATGACATGTATCTGCAGGGTGTCCATATCAGGGGCCTGATACTGGCACTTGGGACAGCAGAAGTCAGGTGGCTCCTCAGGGGGGCTCCTCCTCTGGCTGGGCAGGGCCAGGGGAGAGGAGAGGTAGGCTGGGAAAAGAGAAGAGTCAGAGGGAAGGGGAGGATGGAAGGGGACGGAGACTTGGCAGGACTGTCAATGGCAGGCCTGGTCTCACAGGCCACTCATGTAAAACCAGGAGCCGCCGATACCACGGCACGCCTCCCTTAGCCTCGGGGAAGGGGGTGGGCTACCGATGGGGTGGCCTATACGAGCTCCCGCCGTCAAGTCTCCGGAGAGCGACAGGAAGGTCGAACTGTGACCTCCCGCGGCGCAGCACCTGCCCTCCCCACCCACCTCCTCCCACAGGCCCAATGCTCGCTCACTCACCGGGGGCGGGGGGCAAGGGGGCCTGGGAGACCTCAACATGCCGCTTCCTCATGTCCTCGATCCTTTGAAAACAGAAACCGTCCAGTCAAGGCATGCGTTTCTGTAAAGCTCCTTGGCTGGACTAGTGTCAAAGCAGCTCTTGGAAGCTCAGGTGAGAGGAGAGGGACCACAGTGAGCCCTAACCCAGAACACCAGGAGCCATCCGTCTCCTGCGGTCACCACTGGCGACCCCCCAGTGTCGCACCCACTGCTTACACGGGCACGCTCTCAGAGGCCCACCTGGCCGACTCCTGACAGCTGGCCTTCAGTTTGCTGTACTCCCTCTGCAGCTGCTCCAGCTGCTCCTGCAAGAGCTCCTTCTTCTCGGCCAGCTTCTCCCGAGCCTGCCTCTCAGCCTGGAAGTCCGCCTTGTAGATGTCCGCCTGGCAAATCCAACAGAAAGGGATGTGCCCACCACAAGCCAGCCACCCACCAGGCACTGTGCCAGGCACCACAGGAACAAAGCAGAGCCCACTGCTGTCCTCCCAGAGCCCCCAGCGGCGCAGAGGAAACAGACACGTCGGCGAGTAACGCCAAGCTCACCGAGAGGTCTAAGGAGCAGCACAAGTGGTTCAGAAGCTTACGAAAGGCCACTACAAAATGATGCCAAAGAGGCCAGGCACGGTGGCTCACGCCTGTAATCCCAGAACTTTGGAAGGCTGAGGTGGGCAGATCACCTGAGGCCAGAAGTTCGAGACCAGCCGGGCCAACACGGTGAAACCCTGTCTCTACTAAAAATACAAAAATCAGACGGGCGTGGTGCCAGGCGCCTGTAAGCCCAGCTACTCAGGAGGCTGAGGCAAGAGAATCGTTTGAACCCGGGAGGCAGAGGTTGCAGCGAGCCAAGATCGTGCCACTGCACTCCAGCCTGGACAACAAGAGCAAAACTCCATCTCAAAAAGCAAGAAAAAAAAGACACCAAAGAGGCACTCCAGGTCCCAGTGCCAGGGTGGGCCAGAGAGGAGGGCCCTCACCTGGGCCTTCAGCACCGGAACGGTCTCCATCACAATCTTGTGCTGCTCGGCCTCCTCCTTCAGCTTATCGATCACCTCCTGTTTGGCCACCAGGGCCTCCTCGGCCTGCTGGAGCTGCTGCTTGAGATCTTCCAGCTGCATTCCCTAAAGACGGGCAAGGGGAGCTGACGGAGCCTCGTCGGCCCGGGGCGAGGCTGGCTGAGAAGAACTGAGAAGGACGAAAGAGTGGCCGTGGTTGACCAAGCTGGGTGATGCCAGCCCCTGATTTGAGGGCCCATTGCAGGATCTCAGCGTGCACAGGGAGAAGACTGCGTCCTGTCACGGCCCAAAACGACAGAGGAGGAGATGCTGAGGTTTTTTTCAGGACCAAAGAGGCCGCTGAGGTCATCTGGCACAACCTTCCAGCCAGGCCGACATTCCCTTCCCAGAACCCCCAGCTGCACAGCCTTCCTCCCACCCTTCATAGGACACAGGCCACACCCACTCACAGCGAGCCGGTCCTGTGCCCGCCACGTGCACAGCTAAGCTGAGAGTCCTCAGTCCTTCCACTCTGCCACCTGGTCAGAGGTGCACTCCTCCCACACAGGCATCCCCAGCTCCCTGAGACACACGCAGACACACCCCACCAACGCTTCCCTCCAGAAATTAAGTGGCCAGTTTTGTAGCTAACTCTTCCCCACGTGACCTGGCTTCAGGCTTTGTCCTTATAAATCTCCTCTGGGTACACTTACGATTGATGGTGTCCTGCTAAAACGTGATCGCTAGCAAACTGCACCCAGCTTAGGTCTGATGAGGACAAACTAGGAAAAGGCTCCCAACCAACACTGGGGTGGAAATGTTGCCGGGCTTACCTTGGCTTGGGGGAAGCTGAGCCAGGTGCCTAGATGGCGATGGCTGGCAAGAGGGAATGTCCATGGAGACAAGATATCCCCAGCCCCACAGAGGGAGCATCCCAAGGCTCTGGCCCAGCCCCCCATTATGGTGGCCTGCTCACACTCCTGAGAGCCACATCCCGGGGTTGCCATCTCCCCACAGCTTCCCTGAGCTGTCACAGCTGCAGCCTGATAAAGGTCTAAGGCAAGTCAAGCGTCCCTCCCAGAAGCCCATTCTCAAGGTTCAGGGAAGCGGGGAGAGGAAGAGACAAGGCCAGCCCTAGAGCCCCGGCAGCCGCACTTACTCGCTTCCGCTCGCTGCCCACCAGGCTGCTCTTGATGTGGTTGTCGTATTCTTGGAAGAGCTGGTGATAGGCCACCTGCAACTGGGCCAGCTTCCGCCTGAGGAAGAGGCGCTTTTGCTGGAGAAACCACCTCATCCCAGTCCAGCCACAGTTCCTGCCTGCTTCCAACTCTACCCGCTTCCTTCCCTCCCTCGCATCACAGGCCTGGAATGGGGTCTTCCAAGGCTGTGTGAGGACTCCTGAGGCTGTCAGCTCTAAAGCAGAGCGCTGGACTGGTCACCAGGCAGTTAATGTCGTTTTCCTAAAAGCTAATATTTTAAAATGTTTATAATAAAATCGCAGCCAGATGCGGTGGCTCACACCCGTAATCCCAACGTTTTGACAAGCCAAGGCGAGAGGATCGCTTGAGCTCAGGAGTTCAAGACCAGCCTGGGCAACATGGGAAAACACCACCTCTACCAAAAATACAAAAATTAGCCAGGTGTGCTGGCCTGTGCCTATAGTCCCGGCTAGTTGGGAGGATCGCTTGAGCCCAAGAGGCAGAAGGTACAGTAAGCTGAGATAATGTGACTGCACTCCAGCCTGAACGATAGAGCAAGACCCTGTCTTGAAAATAACAATAGTAATAGTAATAATAATAATTAATAGTAATAATACAATGGAACTACCCTGCACTCTTCGAAACTGTGAACTTCACAAACAGCTCAGAAAGGCAGGGGAACTGTTCTAAAGGAGACTCAAAAGGCACGCCAAGGACAGGAACCTGAGGTCCCAGATTGGATGCCAGTAGAAGGGAGGCTTGGGGTATTTTTGTTGTCTTTCTGTTGCCCAGGCTGGTCTTGAACTCCTGGGCTTAAGCCATCCACCCACCTTGGCCTCCCAAAGTGTTTGGGATTACAGGCGTGAGCCACGGCACCCAGCCTAGATGGGGTTTTAAAGGGCAAGTCCCCTGATGACCTAGTGGCTAGGAAAAAAAAAACTACAAAAGAGGCCACGTGTGGACAGGCAGTGAGACGTGGTCTGGATAGCAGAGGGCATGCTTGTGTCAAAGACAAACCGGGTGTCATCATAGTCGCCTCTACTGTTAGCAAGGCTAAGGGACAGAATGGGCCCGCAGCCACACACAGAATCTGAAGGGCTCCTCAGAAGGCAGAAAGAACCATGGACCCAACACTTCTCGGCCTTTTGGCTAAGATCAAGTGTAGAACCACAGACCCTGTGGTGCGGCCCCGCCCCGGCTGACTCACTTCTCCTCCGAGGCAGCCTGGCGCTCCATGCGGAGTGCGGCCTCCACGCTCTGGCCCTGCATGCGCAGCTGGTCCACCTGCACGCTGTGCTGCTGCTGCAGTGCCTCACGCTCACTCTCCAGCTGCCGCGCCTGCTCGCTGGCCGCCCGGGCCCTGGCACAGGGAAAGAGCAGACTCAGGGAGGACAAACGGGGGGAGAGGAGGGGCTATGCGCAGGGCATGGGCGAGGGGGTGGGGGTCGGCTCTGAACACTCTGTGACCGTGAGCTGAAGCCAGGCAGCAGGGTGGAGGCACCGTCACCAGACACAAGGACAACTGCAGGGGGCCAGGTGGGAGCAGCAGGTGAGGAGCTTTGCTTGAGACGTGTTTGCTTCAATGTAGGGGCCCAGCAGGTGACCAAGTACAGGGTCAAGATGCCAAGGAGACCTGGAAGCCAGGGGAAGGGGGTGGTCCGAGAAAAGGATGGGGTCACCTGCATCCCGCAGTGCTGGGGCTAGATGAGAGGAGCCCTTGGAACTGCCTGTGGAGTTCCAATGGGGGGTTGCTGGGGGCCCCAGCAAAAGAAGTCTCAGTGGAGGGGTCAGGAGAGACTGTTGTTCCAAAAGTGAGAGACTGCCCACCTGGGCGTGCAAGCACTGAGCTCAATGCCGACTAGGACTCGGCCCCATCCCTGGTGCTGCCCAGAGCTCTGCTGGAGTCCCAGACCACCTGCTCGGATGCTCAGTTCCCACACCTGCCCCCCTACAGCTCCCTTAACCTCCAGTTTCCAGGGTCTGGCCTCAGCCCACCACACAGCCTCACTGCAGGGACGATGGTGGGTGCTTCTGTGCAGGTCCTGGGTGGCCTCTGGCCACAGGCAGACACGGCCCTTCTCTAGTCACCCCAACTCTGCCTGGCAGGCCTGGCTTCTTGGCTCTCCCCTCCACGCCTGCCCGCATGCTGCCCCCACACCCTGCACGGGCTCCCTCTGCCCATCAGAGCCTGGGTCGAGCTCCCCTCCCCTCTGCCCTGCCGGCTGCCCCAAGTACACCCTGACCGCCTACTGTGCTGGGGTGGCCGGGGCCCCCCTGGCAGCTGATCCATCTGTCTGGAGGGCAGAAGCAGGGCCGAATGAGAACCACAGAAACCTCCCTGCCCTTTGACCCAATGGTCCCACTCACAAGAACCAAGACCCCTTTGCCAAAGAGAGTAACCAGCAGGCCTGAGGCCACTGGTTGGCAAGGTTGGCCCTTGGCTGGTAAAGTTCCCTTGACACAGTGACACTTTCCCTAGTGGTCAGGGCGGTCCCTGCACCTGCGCCATTGGTAGGAACAACGTGGTTGCCATGAGCACCCACTCTGTTGCTGGCAGTCAGAGATTTAGGTACCTGCCTGGCAGAGGGCGCTCACAGGACCTGTCCCCGGTAAACACCCAGGGCGCCGAGTGTCTAGTGGGCATCTCTGGGCAGGAACATGGCCCGTGTGGGAGGCGCGTCTCACTGTGCCGCTCGCAGGGCGGCGGGAGGCTGGGACAGGGCTTCTCCAACTCCCCCCGAGGCTCCTGCCCTGGCGGCTCCTGCCCTGTGCCCTTTTCCAAAACTGTCATCTACCTCAGCCACGCGGGCAACCGTGCACCGGTCCCAGAAGTCCTTCCAGAGAACTAGACACCGTGGGTGTGGGCTCAGGGCCCCCAAAATGCCTCCTAAGGAAATAATCAAAACTCCATCAAAGGGTCACAGAGTGCGGAGAACTGGCTGGGACCCAGGTCCCGGATGCCTGGCCCAGACCTCTCCTGACACCTGCCCCAACGTGTTTACGCAGCCTGCCCCGGTCTAGCCTCATCAAGGAGCAGCCTGGAAACCCCTAAACCCACCTCATGCTTTTGGAAACCCTGGAAGGGGTCTCCGGAGCTGGCTCCCACGACTCACCGACCCTCCAGAGTCTGGCATTCCTTAGTGGCAGCCTCCAAGCGACTCTGGCTCTCCTGCAGCTCCCCGAGCAAGGATGTCACCTGGGCTTTCACAGAGGCCTTGTCCTCAGCCATCTGCTGCAGGAGAAAAAGCCACTTCCTGTCAGCACTGCCTTCTCCCCAGGGGCCCACTCCTGCCATCCGCAAGCCCCGGGGCAACCCGCAAGAGGCTGAGGCCTGCGCACCATGAGGCCTTTTTTCCTGCCCTCGGCACCCCCAAACCTGGGTGCCCTGGGGCCTCATGAGCCCAAGGGCCACCCAACCCTCCCCAGCTGCCCACCTTAACCCTCTGCCACAGGGTGAGACACACAGATGGGGCCAAAAGAGATCCCCAAACAGACGAAGGAGCACAAAGCTGCCTTGAGGTTGTCAACGGCTTAGTCACTGCCCCGGCAAGCAGGCCTTGAGGGCTGAAGCCGGTGGCCTTGCGGCTGCAGCCCCAGCAGGGGATCTCTCTCAGCCTCTCTGTGACTTGGGGCAAAAGGAGGTCAGGCACAAACAGGGCAAAGTAAACACAGGTCCCAGTCCACACCCGGGGCCGCTAGGATGGGAGAGTTTGTGTAAATCAAAGAGTGGACACTGAATTTTGTTAAACACTGGGAACTGCAGAACCTCTCGGCAGGCACGCTCCACTCAAACCCCTGCACGAAGACACCCGGCCACCACCTCACGGGGCCTCTGGGAGCCTAAGGCCGCGCCCCTGGGACGCCCCAGCCCCCTTTTGAGTTCCCGTCTGAAAACGCTCAGCGCTGTCCAAAGCATTTACTGTCTGTTCCGGCCAACACCTGACCTCCCTTTCTTACAGCATTTACTAGCAAGGGCTTAGCCTGTCCCTTTGAGACATCTGTGTAGCACCCACAACCCAGGGTCTTTCCCGAGGGCCCCGCAGCCACTCCTTGGAAATGGAAACCTCAGGAGGCACGGGGCCCGGTCTCCCAGTCTCCACGGGAGGGAAGAATCCCAACCTTGGTAAGCACCGGCAGCTCCCACACACGGCTGGCCTCGTGGCAAGGACGCCGGCTGCCCCGCCATCTTTCACCTGAGCCTCCACTCGCCCCCTCCCGACTCCCTCATCCTCCCTTCGCAAGGCCATGCCGCCTCTGCTGGGGCGGGAACGGAGCTCAGCTCTCTCCCCCGTGAGCAGGGGTTTCTGAAGAAAATCTCTTTTCCCAGCTTGAACAAAGGCCCGCTTTTGTGTATCTTTGTGTATCTCCGGTGTTCTTGTCAAAAGAGGAGGACAGGCACAGAGGCCCGCGGGGACAAGGCCACGGGATGACGGAGGTGGAGGCTGGAGAGGCGCAGCCGGCAGCCCCCAGCGCCGGGGAGAGGCCTGGAAGGCCGCTCCCTCATGTCCCTGGCGGGGAGCCCACCCTGGGGACACCACTGCTAGCTCAGCCTCCAGGCCTCCGGAACCGGGAGGCCACACGTTTCTGGGGCTTCGGCCTCGCCGAAGTCTGTGGTGCTTGGTCACAGCAGCTGTAGAAAACTCATCCACTTCCCACACAGGAAATCAACGCCTTAAGCCAGGCGCTCCAAGCCCTGAGTGAAGCGACGTGCACAGCCCACCATCCACGCCTTTCCCCAGGGGAGCGGAACCTGGCTGTGGCAAGTGCCAGGTACCCACCAGCAAGTTTCCTCTCCAGCACTTCTCCCCACCTTGCTCCTCAAAGGCAGCACAGCCCCTTCCTGACTAACATCGCCAGGATCCTGCAATCATCCAAGCCCACACACAAAGGCCCTGAAACCAGGGGGTCTGTGCTAACCACACGATTTATGGGGGAGCCCTGGGCCACACAGCTGGACCTCTGGTGGCTGTAGCCCGAGTGACCAGGGTTGGCCACACAGGCGCTCCACGCCTGCACAGCCCACCCCCCATGGAAACCCTGGCCGCCACGGCTGGGGTGAGCTTCCCTAGTTATGACTCCGTGCACACTGTCCCACACTGTTGCTGAAAGAAACAGGTGCTGTCGGCACAACTCCCCTGGGCGAGGAGCCACTGAAGCTCACGCCTGGTCTCTCCTGGAGCCTGTCCTGTGCACCCTGAGCCTTCGCTCACCGTGACCTGTGTCCTTTCCTTGTAATAAACCGGAACTCAGAGTGTGACCGCTTTTCTGAGTTCTGAGCCCTCCCAGCACAGCACTGAGCCCCAGGGCGCTTTGGGAGACCCCGACCACGAGTTCCCTCGTGGAACACTGGCGTCACCATGGGTTTTCAGAACCTGGCCCTGCCCCGGCTACCTGCTGGCATCTCTTCAGGTGCTCTACCTCCCGCAGAGCCTGCTCTTTCTGCCTCTTCAGGTCGAGCTTCTCCAGGCTGAGTCTCTCCACCAGTTTCCTGGCCTCTTGGAATTTGCACATGAGGAACTCCTTCTCCTCCCTCTGGCTGGCTTGGAAATGCAGAAGCTCCTCGCAGCGCTCTCGCAGCATCTGGTTGCTCTGCCGGATGGCATCTGGCGGCAGAGGGGATGGCGGAGGGGAGCTGGGCAGCCCGGCCTGCTGGGCCCTGCCTGGGCCCACATGGGCCCGAGGCTCAGGAATTCAGAGGCCAGAAGTGGGGCCACCCATCCTGGTGCCCCTCCCCCCCATAATACCAATGCAGCTTCTCTCAGGGGTGGATGGCGTCTCAACACTCCCTTTTGTTTCTTTAAACACTTCCAAAATCCATTACACAAATGCCCCTCACTTTCTACAAGAAAACAATACCAAACACATCAGCTTCACTTAATAGTATGTGTCAGCCAGGCACAGTGGTTCATGCCTGTAATCCCAGCACTTTGGGAGGCCGAGGTGGGTGGATCACCTGAGGTCAGGAGCTACAGACCAGCTTGACCAACATGGTGAAACCTCGTCTGTAATAAAAATACAAAAATTAGCTGGGCGTGGTGGCGCACACCTGTAATCCCAGCTACTTGGGAGGCTAAGGCAGGAGAATCACTTGAACCTGGGAGGTGGAGGTTGCAGTGAGCCGAGATCACACCATTGCACTCCAGCCTGGGGAACAGAGTGAAACTATCTCAATTTAAAAAAAAAAAGTAAGTATCAAATGCCACTTTTTTGAATTTTTCCTTTTGTAGAGGCAAGATCTTGCTATGTTGTCCAGGCTGGTCTCAAATTCTTGGCCTCAAGCCATCCTCCCACCTCGGCCTCCCAACGTGCTAGGATTATAGGCATGAGCCACTGTGCCTGGCCTTATGCCACTTTCTTTGTAAGTGACTCGAATTCATTTGTATTCTGGTCAGTCTGAGGTGTGCCTGCCCTCAGATGCTTGGTAGTGGTCCTTCCTGGCCTACACCTCTGCTGTCTTCTGGATCAGGGGGTCCTAATACGCCTGCAGACTCCCAGGGTCAGCCTCCCAGGCAAACGTCACTGCAGCATTGATGGCTGCAGCCTGAGAGGCCCAGAAGTCTTGGACCAGGCAAGTTAGTGGTGTCTCTGAGACTCAAAGTCCTCATCTGCATAGTGAACAGAGACAACAACATTCATCTTACAAGACGAGGAGGGTTAAACGAGAAAGCAGAAAACAAACAGGAAAAACCGCTGGTCCTCCCCTCACCAGAGCATGTGCCATTGCCAGGCAGTCAGCAGAGGCCACAGGAAGGAGAGCCCCACACCCAGGAGACACCCCAAGCAGTGAAGGAGCCATCTGAGGTGACAAAACTGGTAAGTGATATGCCAAGGTTCTAGCAACTTTATAGCAACTACAGGGCCGGATAAAATGGGGAAGGCAGTAACTACCCCGTGATCAAAACCCTCAACCAACTAACTATTGCTTGCTGATGAGCACAACATCCAACCCCCATTAGAATCCCGCTCGCTCTGCCCAAAGCTCAGCTCATCTGCAACTTGTCTTTTTTTTTTGAGACAGAGTCTCACTCTGTCGCCCAGGCTGGAGTGCCGTGGTGCGATCTCGGCTCACTGCGACCTCCACCTCCCAGATTCAAGCAATTCTCCCTGCCTCAGCCTCCCAAGTAGCTGGGATTACAGGCATGAGCCACTGCACCTGGCTGGCAACTTGTCTTTTAAAAAATGTTTTGAACTGAGGTAAAATTCACATGACATCAAATTCACCATTTTAACTAATTCAGCAGTTTTCAGTGTGTCCATCAGGTTGCGCAACCATCCACACTATGTAATTCCAGAACAGTTCCGGGACCCCATTAGCAGTCACTCCCCAGGCCCCTCCTCATCTGCATCTGCCTCTGCAGATTGGCCTCTTCTGGACAGGTCTCATAAGTGGAGTCACACACTAGAGACATGCAGTTTCTTCTGTGAATCTCCCCCTAAACATTCTAAACACAGCTTCCTCCGTGAACATAAGCATGTACATCTTCCGGGACAGGCATCTTTTGGGCCCTTGGGGGCTTGGCCCAGGGCCTGACACAAGTTTCACTTGCCACCCACAAAGCTCAGGTCAGGCAGAGCAAGGGGAGTCAATACAGCCTTGAGGCCTCCCTGTGCCCTTGAAGCCCGGGGGAAGCTGCTGCACTGAACACACAGCCTGGAAGGGAAGCACGGCTGGCCTGCAACACTCACCCTCAAGTCCCCCTCAACAGAGCACTCTCCTGGGGATGAGCAGAGGCCCTCAGTCTAGCTGTCACCTCTCTGTGCACCAGTGCTCTGAAGATCCCAATACAGTGGGTCTCACCAGGGACAACTGTATCTGCCCAGGGGTCATTCTGCAATAAATATCTGGGGATATTGTTAGCTGACACAACAGGACAGATGCTACTGGCATCTAGCAGGTACAGGCCAGGGACTCTGCTCCACAACCCACAATGCACAAGAGAATTCTCCAGCTCCAGGTGCCGATAGCACTGAGGTGGGGGACCCTGTCCTGGAGCAGGCAGGTTGTGTTGGGTCTCCGTGCTCCAGCAGGGCCTCTTCAATTCAGCCTCGCTGTCGAGCAGACCAAGCAGCCCCTTGACAGCAAGCTGACTGCACTGACCCCTTCCTCCATGGAAGGAAAGGTGATTTGCCGTGACAGGAAGAGGAGACACATCCAGGCATGGGTCTTGTCCCCTCCCACAGGGTGTTAGCCAGAGTCACTCTCTGAAGCCTACAGAGTATGTGACTTGTCAGCACAGAGCCCCACATAACATCTTGGACCACAGTCCAGCAAAGGCGGCAGGGGAGTGGGCCCATGACAGCGGCCTCTACTAGTCACAGCACATGCCACCTCGCCCAGGAGCTGCCAGCCAGCCAGCCAGGACACGGAGAGCCAACTGAAGACACAAGTGAGGTGCCAGCTCAGGGATGACTCCTGCAAGGAAGGGGTGTTGTCCTCCACGATGGGGTGGACACTTTGGCCTGAGTCCCCAGCAGGAACCAAAGGGTGAAGCAAAAGGGGCTACAGGCCCCACCACACACAATGAGCCACGTGGGGAGTCTGTGCCGCCCCTCCCTGCAGCTCTGGGACCGGCGGTTTAGAAGGCCGCCGCAGCAGAAAGGCAAGAGTGTATGGCGGGGAGCCACCTGGCCCCGCTGGGCTAACCAGGGGCAACGCAGAGCAATGGCGGGGAGAGGGGGCGAGGGGGAAGAATGGCAGGGGCTGGGGGTGCCATCACGCCCAGGGCGCGGGCAGGAGCGTGCAGCTGAGCCCTGAACCCACGACGACCTGGAGCTGAGCAGCACCGAGGGTGAGGGGCGCCCAGATGGCAGCCTAGGAGAGAACTCCCCAGTCCCAGCCGCTGGATGTGGGAAGTCAGCCTTCACCTCCGCTGAGATGTGCGCCGGGACTGCCCCAGAGGAATGTTGCCTGTGGGGGCCACACACCTTCCTTCCCAAGACAGACCACGCCCCTCTACCAGGGCATGCCCCGCCCATTTCCAGGACAGGCCCCACCCCCTCTCTGGGCAGACCACGCCTCTTCCCAGGGCCGACTCTGCCCTGTCCCAGGATGGACAGTACTTCATGAGAGCTCAGTGCAGGGACACAGAGGCCTGGACATGTTGGTCCAACCTGGAAGGTTCATTCCAGCTCCAGAGCTCCCTGTAAGGTCCAACAAGGCTGTCCTGGAGCCTACCGGGCAGTGTGCTTCTCCCTCTGCCCACCCCGGCTTCTTCCGCTGTCCCTCCTTTCCCTTCCCAGTACTGGTCCTGAGAGCACTCTAAACTTCCTCCCCGCTAATCTGCATTCCAGAGTCTACTTCCTGAAACCAAGAGGGAAGGCAGCACATCCCCACCCCAGGCCCAGGAAACACAGAGGTGCAGGTGGGGAGAAGATGCCTTCCCCTCAGCAGGGTCAGATCCCCTGACTCTTTCCTCACCTCGGAGCTCTTGATTCTCCTCCAGGCAGCGCTGGAGAGTCTCAGGAGCGCCTTGCTCTGAAGGCAGGTGCAGCATGGCTGGCTTCCCCAGAGGAGACTCTTCACCCAGCACGTCCTGATCTGCTGCCGGGCCACCACTGGGCTGCACCATCTCACACAGTTGGCTCTTCCAGAGGTGCCTGCTCATCCAACAGGGCAGGGGCTGAAAGAGAAAGGCAGCAGGGGAGTCACAGGAGACCCACATCCTTACCCAGCACAACGAGCCTATGAGTTCTGGGGCTACATTTTAAAAAGAACGCTGATAATTCGCCTAGTGTATCAGGATGCTAAAGTGGGTTTTCAGTCTAAGGGGCAGCAGATACTCCCATTCCAAAGGGAGGTGCTGTACCACCCATGTGGCACTTGGAAAGGCCTATCTCCAGGCTGGAAACAGATGAATTTCACCAGAGGTGGGAGAGTCACAAGAGGACTGTTTGTGGAGGGAGGTGTCAGTATGCTGGGAATCCTGACCCCCTACACACCTCCAAGCAGGAGAAGTGGAGGGTATCGGCCCCTCATCCAGTGTAGTGGGCTGAATGGTAGCCCCGCGAAAAGACATGCCCATGTTCCAACCCCTGGAACATATAAATGTGATTTGGGAAAAGAGTCTTTGAAGATGTAGGATCTCATGATGAGATCATTCTGGGTGACGTGGGTGGGCCCTAAATCCAACAACCAGTGTCTTTATGAGAGACAGAAGAGACAAGCCAGAGGGAGATGCAAGGGGAGGAGGCCATGTCGGGACTGCCTCGGAGACTGGAGTGAAGCAGCCACAAGCCCAGGAATAAATGGGGCCATCAGAAGCTTGGGAGAGTCAAGGGAGGATCGCCCTCTTAGAGCCTTTGAGGGTGTGGGCTTGCTAACCCTTTGGTTTTGGACTTCTAGTCTCCAGAACTGTGAGATTAAAATGTCTGGCAGGGCGCAGTGGCTCATGCCTGTAATCCCAGCACTTTGGGAGGCCAAGGCAGGCCGATCACAAGGTCAGGAGATAGACACCATCCTGGCTAACATGGTGAAACCCTGCCTCTACTTTAAAAAAAAAAAAAAAAAAATTGCTGGGCACGGTGGCTCACGCCTGTAACCCTAGCACTTTGGGAGGCCGAGGCAGGCAGATCATGAAGTCAGGAGATCGAGATCATCCTGGCTAACACGGTGAAACCCTGTCTCTACTAAAAATATAAAAAATTAGCCAGGCATGGAGGCGGGCGCCTGTAGCCCCAGCTACTCGGGAGGCTAAGGCAGGAGAATGGCGTGAACCTGGGAGGCGGAGCTGGCAGTGAGCCAAGATTGTGCCACTGCACTCCAGCCTAGGCGACAAAGCAAGACTCCGTCTCAAAAAAAAAATAAATAAATAAATTAGCAGGGTGTGGTGACATGACATGCGCCTGTAGTCCCAGCTACTCAGGAGGCCAAAGCAGGAGAATTGCTTGAACCCAGGAGGTGGAGGTTGCAGTGAGCTGAGATTGCGCCACTGCACTCCACCCTTGGCTTCCAGAACAGCCCCTTCTCCTGGTTTCCTCCCTATCTTGCTGGCTACTCCTGCCCAGGCACTCTCACTGGGTTCCCACCCTTCATGTTGGGGTGCCCCAGAGCTCTGTCCTAGGACGTCTTCTCCGCTGTAACTACATTCGCTCCCGCAGGAATTCTATCCAGTCTCATGCCTTGAACTCCAATCTTGATGCTTAATTAGACCTCTTTTCTAAACTCCACATTCATTTATCAAACTCAACATTTCTACTTGGTTATCTAGTAGTCCTCTCAAAACGAACCTCTCTAAGACCCCCGACAGTCCCCAAAACTCACATCTACCCAAGGCCTCCTTTGTTATCAGCTGATGGCAAATCCATCCTCCAGCTGTCAAGTCTTTTTTGATTCTCTCTCTCTGTCTCTGTCTCTCTCTCTCTCTCTCTCACACACACACACACACACACACACACAAAGAGCACATCTAATCCATCACACACACACACACACACACACAAAGAGCACATCTAATCCATCAGGAAATCCTGTCACAATGTATCCCCCAACCCATCTGATCACACTAAGCAATTAACATTAACTATTTTAGGTGTCATAATGATATTGTGGTTGTTTTTCAGAGTCCCGTCTTAGAGAGAGGCACACTTAAATATTTAAAGATGATGTCTGAATTCACCTCCAAATAATGGGAAAACTCCTAGGTATATACCCGAGAGAAATGAAAACACATGTCTCCACATGAATGCTTGTAGCAGCATTACTCATAGCAGCCAGAGAGTGGAAACAACCCAAATGTCCACCAACTATGAATAAACAAAATCTAGTACATCCACATGCTATAACATGAACAAATCTTGCAAATATGCTAAGAGAAATAAACAAGTCACAAAAAAACTAAACACTGTATGATTCTATTTATATGAGATGTTTATAACAAGCAAATCCATAGAGACATAAAGCGGATTAATGGTTACTGGGGAGAGCCAATTAGGGCTGGGGGGAAGATAAGCTGAGCTAAAGGGTATGGGGTCTCTTTGGGGGGTGATGAAAATGTTCTGTGAATACACATACCACAAACCATTGAATTGTACACTTTAAATGGATGAACTGTGTGACATGCTAATGATATCTCAAGCTGTTACTGAAAATAATAATGGTGGCCAGGCATGGTGGTTCACACCTGTAATCCCAGCACTTTGGGAGGTCATGGCCGGTGGATCACTTGAAGTCAGGGGGTCGAGACCAGCCTGGCCAACATGGCGAAACCCTGTATTTACTAAAAATACAAAAAAAAAAAAAAAAAAAAAAAATAGGTGGGAGTGATGGTGCATGCCTGTAATCCCAGCTACTTGGGAGGCTGAGGCAGGAGAATCACTTGAACCTGGGACATGGAGGTTGCAGTGAGCCAAGATTATGCCACTGCACTCCAGCCTGGGTGACAGGGTGAGACTGGGTCTCAAAAAAAAAAAAAAAAAAAAAAAAGAGGCCGGGCACGGTGGCTCATGTCTGTAATCCCAGCACTTTGGGAGGCCGAGGCAGGCAGATGACAAGGTCAAGAGATCAAGACCATCCTGGCCAACATGATGAAACCCCATCTCTACTAAAACTACAAAAATTAGCTGGGTGTGGCGGTGCACCCCTGTAGTCCCAGCTATGTGGGAGGCTGAGGCAGGAGAATCGCTTGAACCCAGGAGACGGAGGTTGCAGTGGGTGGAGATCACACCACTGCACTCCAGCCTGGCTACAGAGGGCGACTCTGTCTCAAAAAAAAAAAAAAGAAAAGAAAAGAAAAAGAAAAAAATAATAATGGGAGACAATTGCGAGAGGTATAAACAAAATTAGTCACAAGTTGATAACTTCAATTGTTGAAGTTGGGAGCTGTGAATGTAAGATTTACTATACTGGCCGAGCACAGCGGCTCACACCTGTAATCCCAGCACTTTGGGAGTCTGAGGCAGGCAGATCACCTGAGGTCAGGAGTTCAAGACCACACTGGCCAACATACAGTGAAACCCCGTCTCTACCAAAAATACAAAAAATAGCTGGGCGTAGTGGCGCATGCCTGCAGTCCCAGCTACTTGGGAAGCTGAGGCAGAAGAATCGCTTGAACCCAGGAGGAGGAGGTTAGAGTGAGCTGAGATCGTGCCACTGCACTCAAGCCTGGGCGACAAAGCGAGACTCCATCTCTCAAAAACAAACAAACTAAAAAGATTTACTATACTAATTTTTCTACTTGTGTACATTTTTGAAATTTTCAATAATAAAATGCTCAAAGCACTGTCTCTGAGCTGGATTACTGCAATTACCTCTTAATAGGTCGCCCTTCTTTTACCCTTGCCCACTATGGTCTGTTCTCCCCACCACTGCTAGAACGATCAGTGTAAGACGTAATTCCGATCACATTCTTTCTCTACTGAGAACCCTACCATGGCTCCCCGTTGCCTTCTGCGTAAAAGTCAACCTCCCTACAACGGCCTACAAAGCCCTGTACCATCGGGTACCCCATCCCTTCCTCTCCAACTGTGCTCCCCTCCCTCACTCTGCTCCAGCTATAGTGACCTCCGTGCTATTCCTCTAATGTGCCAGTACAGCCCATTCATTCTCAGATCACAGAAACAGTATGAGAACAGGCAGATGTTGTCTTGCAAAACGAGCAAACAGGCACATGAGATCAGACACCTAGCTGCCAAACTATATTTGAGGCATTTTCGAAGAATTTAACGACCCTGATCGAGCGCAGTCAACTTTGGAGAACAGAAAATGTCTCTGAACTAGAGAAGTCCTCGCACAAGGAGTAGGGTCAGACCCCGCAGTGGAAGAGAAGGGAGGAACAGAAACAGTCCAGCTCGCCGCCCAAGTAACCTGGGTCCTGAATCGGCCCGCCTTGGCCAGTGCTCCAGAAGCGCGCGGCAGGAACGGGCTGGGGCCCAAAACAGATGGGGGAGCCTGAACGTCCGGGGGAGTCTCGGAAGCGGCGGAACACCCACCGATGGAACCCTGTCTTTAGGGAAAAGGACCACGCCTGTCAGCAGAGTCCGTCAGACGTGAGAAGGGTGGGAGCGGCGGACTGTGAACGCAGGTAGGGCCCCGGCGCTCCGAGAAAGTTCCAGTTCCGCGGTCGCCCTTTCCTTCTCCGCTGTCGAAATCCCCGCTTCCGGCTTCCGGTGTCATAGCTGTGGGATCCGGAAGTAAAAACATACAAGCCCCGCCCCGGGAACACGGGAAGCCGGCGAGAAGTGCGAGGTCGCGGTAAGGCCGCATCCCGCTCCGGAGAGAAGTCTGAGTCAGCCAGGCTCTGCAGGCCCGCGGAAGCTCGGTAATGATAAGCACACCGGCCACTTTGCGGGGCGTCACGGCCTACACGCCCCCTCGTCTGTCGGACGGCGGCGTCTAGCCCCGGGGCGCTCGGCCGCCCCGCCCTCTCCGGGGGAGGAGTCAAGAAGAGACTGCCCAATAGGGCCGGCTTGACCCGCGAACAGGCGAGGGTTCCCGGGGGAGCGGCGCGCCAGAAGGCCCCGCCCAGGAGCCGAGGGACAGCCCGGAGGAGGCGTGGCCACGCTGCCGGCGGAAGTGGAGCCCTCCGCGAGTGCGGGAGGCCGCCGAGGCAGGCGGGAAAACCGGACAGTAGGGGCGGGGCCTGGCCTGGGCGGCGATGGGGATGCGGGAGCACTACGCGGAGCTGCACCCGTGCCCGCCGGACATTGGGGATGCGGAGCAGCGGCAGCGCGTATGGCAGGCAGCCGGCGGGCCGGCCTCCAGCGCAGGTGCCCGAGGGGCGGGGCTGGCCTGGGATGCGCGCGCACCTGCCCCGTCGCCGCCCCGCCCGCACGAGGGATGGCGGTCGAGGCCCCGCCCCGCACGCCTCGCCTGAGGCGGGTCAGCTCAGCCCAGGCGCCCGCCCCCGCCCCCGCCCCCGCCCCCGCAGATTAAATGGGCCGGCGGGGCTCAGCCCCCGGAAACGGCCGTACACTTCGGGGCTGCGAGCGCGGAGGGCGGCGGCGACGAAGCGCAGGTAACCGGGCGGGCGGGCGCCGCGCAGCCGGAGGAGCGTACTGCCCGGCGCTACGCCGCGCGGCGGTAAAACACACGCTGTTTGTTCGAGAGGGTCTTAATCAATCCGTTTATACCCCGCACCTCCTCTCTTGAGCCCCTGAGACCCCGAGAGCGAAGGGGACTTGCCGGCCGGGGTCTCCCAGCTTGGCAGGGGGAGGGCTGGAGCTGAACTCCAGCATCTGCATCATGTCCCATGGTCCAGGTCATTGTGGAGTTCCCGCTACAGTCGGGAATGAATGGTCCTGGGCGCGTAATTCCGTGCCCCACAAGGGTTTTACCTGGTTGTCCAGAATTGATGCTGTAGCCGGAATCCACCAATGCTTTGGGTAATTTTGTAATGTACACCCTGAATGAAGGTTGCCTAGGAGAGTGTGGCTGGAGCCCAGAGCCAGCAGTTTCTAACCCATCAAGCACTCCCCAATGCCCAGCCGTTCACAAGGAGTGGCTTGGGTAATCAGGTGTCATCCCGGTGAGACCCCAGAGGAACTCTCAAGAAAAGGGCTAACTTCTCAATGCTCTCCTGTTCTTCTGCCTTGTTAACGAGCCTTTCTTCTACCAGACAGCGTCATGGCAGAGCAGGTGGCCCTGAGCCGGACCCAGGTGTGCGGGATCCTGCGGGAAGAGCTGTTCCAGGGCGATGCCTTCCATCAGTCGGATACACACATATTCATCATCATGGGTGCATCGGTGAGTCTCTCCCAGGCCCCAATCTTAAAAGCCAGGAAGTGCCTGCTCCATGCCTCAGCTTTTCCAACTAATTGTTGCAGGACCACACAGGCTCTGCTAAGTTGAGCCCCTCCTCCCGCTCCTGCTAGTGTGCCAGGATCATCCCAGCTCTACCTGATGTGCATATGCACTTGCAAGACATTTCTTTTTTTTTTTTTTTTTTTTTTTTTGGAGACAGAGATTCGCTCTGGTCGCTCAGGATGGAGTGCAGTAGCCCAATACTGGCTCACTGCAACCTCGGCCTCCTGTATTCAAGCGATTCTCCTGCCTCAGCCCCCCAAACAGCTGAGATTACAAGCATGCACCACCACACCCGGCTAATTTTTGTATTGTTAGTAGAGACAGGGTTTCACCATGTTGGTCAGGCTGGTCTCAAACTCCTGACCTTAAGTGATCCGCCCGCCTCGGCCTCCAAACGTGCTGGGATTACAGGCGTGAGCCACTGCACCTGGCCACAGGACATTTCCGAACCCTGTGCCTAGCCTCTGAATGTAGCCCTTAGTCCTGGAGTTACAGGCTCTTTAGGGACTGTCTAGATGGACTTCTTGGGGAAAACAGGGAATGCTATTCATTCAGTGGTTTATTTCAAACCTCTTCATGCCTTAACAAATGAGTTCCAAAGGCAGGATCTGAGGCCTGATCTCTGCCTCTTCACTAACACTTCAAGTTCTGTCAATACAAACACTCAACCTTTCTTTAAACACTATCTCTTTGCCTCAGTTTAGAAAGCCTACCAAGAAGGTCTGCCTCACCCCACCTGGCCCCAATTGTCCAGCTTGTGGAACCGCCATTTTGCACTCATAGGAAAGACCAAAGAATAGCATAGCATGAGGATTTCCGTGGGAGGGGAAGGAGGGGTGGTCCTAGGACAACCATCACCCCAGACTAGAGCACTCTCCCCTGTGTCCCATGGGGCAGTGAGACTATGCAGGGGCTGGTGGAACAAGGGCTTCATCTCAAATTACACATGGTCTCAGTTTTCACTTTTAACCCTGGATGCACTCAAGAATCTTGTCTGCTCACTACTGTATGACCACCTTTGCCATTAACTTGCCTTGTAACTTGAGAAGGAGCTCTATCAAAACTAGTTAGCTCTGCCACGTTGTGCGCCCCTCAGTGCTGGATGAGCTCAGTGGTTCTTTGTTCACATAGACAACGCGTTGTCACACTTTGCCAAACCTACTCCTTGACACCTTTGTACTTGTGATCAGAACTTAGAAAAGGAGAGCCAAAAAGGAATGAGGCAGCCGAGGGAGAAGGGCTCTGCCAGTGGGAGAGTAAGGAGGGGCCATTGTCTTTTGACTCCCCGTAAGCCTGAGACCCAGGAGAGGTACTCAGGTGGAGCCCACAGTAGATTGGACTTGGCCTTATCCCCAGCCTCAGCCTGGTCCCCTCAGAAGAGCCATACCTGGCCGGGCGTGGTGGCTCACGCCTGCAATCCCAGCACTTTGGGAGGCCGAGGCAGGTGGATCACCTGAGGTCAGGAGTTTGAGACCAGCCTGGCCAACATGGCAAAACCCAGTCTCTACTAAAAATACAAAAATTGGCCAGGTGCGGTGGCTCACGTCTGTAATCCCAGCATTTTGGGAGGCCAAGGCGGGCGGATCACAAGGTCAAGAGATCGAGACCATCCTGGTCAAGATGGTGAAACCCCATCTCTACTAAAAATACAAAACTTAGCTGGGCGTGGTGGTACGTGCCTGTAGTCCCAGCTACTCGGTAGGCTGAGGCAGTAGAATCGCTTGAATCAGGGAGTCAGAGGTTGCAGTGAGCTGAGATCGTGCCACTGCACTCCAGCCTGGCTACAGAGCGAGACTCTATCTCAAAACAAAAAGAAAAAGGCTGAGCGCAGTGGCTCACGCCTGTAACCCCAGCACTTTGGGAGGCCAAGGCAGGTGGATCACGAGGTCAGGAGATTGAGACCATCCTGGCTAACACGGTGAAATCCCGTCTCTACTAAATATACAAAAAATTAGCCGGGCGTGGTGGCGGGCGCCTGTAGTCCCAACTATTCGGGAGGCTGAGGCAGGAGAATGGCGTGAACCCAGGGGGCAGAGCTTGCAGTGAGCAGAGATCGCACCACTGCACTCCAGCCTGGGTAACAGTGCGACTCCGTCTCAAAAAAAAAAAAAGAAAAATAACAAAAATTAGCTAGGTGTGGTGGCACCCATCTGTAATCCCAACTACTTGGGAGGCTGAGGCAGGAAAATCGCTTGAACCCAGGAGGTGGAGTTTACAGTGAGCCGAGATGGCACCACTACACTCCATCCTGGGCGACCGAGTGAGTGAGACTCCATCTCAAAAAAATAAATAAATAAAAAGAGCCATACCTTCATCGGCCACAAACCTTAACAGCTAGGACTCTGACTGTTAAGCCCTTAGTCCAAGAAGCAGACTAAAGGAGAAGGTAACTGAGGTTGCTTTCTCCTCCTTTCCCCATCCCCACCCCATGCTGCCACAAGGACACTGCAACAGAGCAACTCAGACCATAATGATGGCTTACGACTCCAGGCCTTCAGCTCTTATTAGACACCTCATTGAGAGCATGCAAGCTTGCTGTGTGACTTGGAGCAAGTGTTTTCCTTTCCCTGAACCTCAGCATTTCGTATAGCAAATGACAGCTTTTGAAAAGAGTGCCCAGGGTCCTTAGGCTTTTCCAAGCTGATTGTGTCATTTCACTGCCTTCGCCTGTGGCCAGCTTGGGGTTGGGCAACTTTGTTTTGTTGAAATCAGTAGGGTTCCTCTTTGCTCTCTTCTGCTCTGAGAGTGACAACCTGAGGCTTTCAAAGCAGAAATAGGAAGTGCCAGCTCCAGCACTGTGGGTAGGGGACAAGGGGTCCTGTCTCTGAAGAGCCTCGTGGTTTGTTTCTTCCTCTTCCTGCTGGAGGGGGAGGTGGGAGGTGGTGTGCTCAGGCAGCACCTGGAACAGCTCCCGCTCCCAGGCTCCTTCTGCTCTTGATGCCTCACTCAGTGTGGGAGGTAGGCAGGGTGGCACTTGAGGGCACACGATCCTAGAATGTGCTGCTCCAGAAAAGCAGCCCATTCTCCATTCATTCAGCAGACAGTGATTGGGTACTTCTGGGCCACAGCAGCCAGTCCCTGCCCTCCTCATGGGACCTATGTGTTATTGTGGCCAGGAAATCATGGCAAGTAAGCAGACGAGCAAGAGCACAGGCTGGCGTGTGTTTCAGAAGATACACATGGGCCGTGTGTCCCCAGCCTCCCAGAGCACATAGATCCCACGAGGAGGGCCTGGAGAGCACCCACACAGAAGGAAGAGCAAATGCCTGGAGCCCCAAGTTGGGAACAAGCTCAGCATGACCTAGAAACTGAAAGCAGGCAAGTGGCTGGCAGACCCACAGCCTGGGCAAGCGGGACACCCTGGGGCAGGCTGGACCCACGTGGCCTTCCTCTGTCCCTTCCTCCTCCCTGGCCAGCTTACCTCACACTTGCGCACACACCCAGCTTCCTTCCTGGGGGCCCTGATGGCACCTCAGAGTTACCAGGTGGGCCACTTCCCGCCTTCTCAGGACTCCCACCCCTACCAGAAAGGGAGCCGAGGTACTTACTGCCCCCTTCCAGAAAGCTCTGGCCTTGTAGACCAGTGTGCACCTGGAACAGCATCTTTCCCCACCTGATGGGACCTCGATGAGGCCGGAGAGCCTCACAGGAAGTGAGGGGAAGAGACTGGGACTGAGAGTCTGCGGGGTATTCACCTCTCTGGGCCTTAGTTTCCTCACCTGGATCACAAGGGCCATGGGCTTGGGCTTGATGGGCGTTCAGGACGCATCCCAACGATGGGCCTGTGTGAGGGATGACCCAACGGCCCCCGCCCCCGCTTTCCTCAGAACTTTTCTGGGCTGACTTCCCCATTGGTCTGATAAGATTCTTGCTGTGTCATGATGATGTTGGCACTTCCCCAAAGCCCCGGTGACTCATGAGCCCCTGGGTATAGGAGGGAGGCCCTTTTGTTGGTTTTTCAGCTGAACTAACTCAGCAGCCCCCAGGTTCTCTGGCCCCAGTGGCCAGGAACCAACTGGGCCCCTGCCAAGGCCCAGGGCTCCACCCAGGGAGTCTGGGCAGTCCTTGAACCCAGTGACCCTTGGGGATGGGATGGCCCACCCTTGCTGGTCCTCCAGCAGGCATTGCACTCTACCATGAAACACTCATGCCAAGACAAGGGCTGCAGCGATTTGGGTTTATAAAACAGACAGGTCATGTCCTAGGTCCCTTTGCCCTGGCCTAGCCAGACATCGGTAGCTGGAGATCTTCATCATGTCTTGCTTCTGCTAAATCACCTTGTGTCCTTGGGCAAATCCCTCCCTTGCTGTGGTCCTCAGGAGAGAGGAGGGCATGGGGAAGAGGAGAAGCTCCCAGCTGCTTTTCACTAAGGACCCCTTGAATTGCCCCCACCCATGTGGTGCGAGTAGACCCCTGACCAAGCTGTCAGGTTTCCCGATGTTTTTTCGTGTTTGTTCCTCCAGAAAATCCCACTAGAGCGTCGCAGCCAGCTGGGAGGGCAGGGCTACCCCTGAGCCCTCAGGAGAGCAGCTCAGTCCGGCTCAGCTTAGCTTAGCTTAGCTCCCCGTAACCATGGGAGGGAGCGGCCTGCCTTCCCCCACCCCCGCTGTCCTCCGACTTACCTCACCTCGCCTCTCAGGTGACTTGGAGTCCAGCAGATAGTCGGTTGCAGGGGCTGAGCTGAAACAAGGTGAGCAGGTTCAATCTGCAGTTAATCCCAAAAGGAGCAGCAGAAACAAACAGCCTGGAGCGTGGGGCTGCTGTGACTCAGCAGACCAGTCCACTGCCACCAGTACCTTTCTGGAGTCTGTCCCGATGCCTCCCAATCTTCTGGAATTTGGTCATGAGCAAACATGACCTGCTTTGGGTGAGGCTTAGAGATATTTGCAGGCTGTGGTTCTTACTGTTTATTTCAGGGTCCAGTTCCCAGCAAGCTGGTCCTTTCTGTGTGTGGGGCCAACCGTGAGTTGATGTGACATGGGCAGTGTTCCCCTCCCCAGCCTCGCTGATAGCAGGGTGCTGTGAGGAGCTGAGTGAAGGAGCTCCTACCCCAAGGTGAGGGGTCGTCTGCTGGACTTTGAAGGATGCAGCAGTGAGAGGTCCATGTGGCTGCAGTCCTGGCACTGAGCTCACCTGAGGAGGGTCGGAAGCAGAGCAGGGCCCCTGAAGAGCGCAAGCACACAAGGAACCCACACCATAGCAATTTCCCTCCTGGAAGCCCTCTGGTGGCTTCCTAACCGCCTGGCTCTGGGCGGGTGCATTTGTCCTGGTGGCATGGCCCCCATTCTGTAATGGTTTGCAGAAATGGACCCATCTATGGTTGCAGTGCCTGATCGCTTTGAAGAGCATGTCTTCTTTTTTCGTGAGATGGAGTCTTGCTGTCATCCAGGCTGGAGTTTGGTGGCGCGATCTGGGCTCACAGCAACCTCCGTCTCCTGGATTCAAGCAATTCTCTTGCCTCAGCCTCCCGAGTAGCTGGGATTCCAGGTGCCTGCCACTACGCCCGGCTAATTTTTGTTTGTTTGTTTATTTGTTTGAGATGGAGTCTTGTTCTTTCACCAGGCAAGCACTTCCCCTGCCTCAGCCTCCCGAGTACCTGGGACTACAGGCACGCACCACCACACCCGGATAATTGTTTGTGTTTTAGTAGAAATGGAGTTTCACCATGTTTGCCAGGCTGGTCTCGAACTCGTGACCTCAGGTGATCCACCCTCCTCCGCCTCCCAAAGTGCTGGGTTTACAGACGTGAGCCACCATGCCCAGACTATTAGTTTTTACTGTGTTTTAATGAAATATATGTCATGGGCTGGGCATGGTGGCTCACGCCTGTAATCCCAACACTTTGGGCGGCCACAGCAGCTGGATCACAAGGTCAGGAGTTCGAGACCAGCCTGGCCAACATGGGGAAACCCCATCTCTAGTAAAAATACAAAAATTAGCAGGGTATGGTGGCAGGTGCCTGGAGTCCCAGCTACTCAGGAGGCTGAGACAGGAGAATCACTTGAACCCAGGAGGTGGAGATTTCAGCGAGCCAAGATGGCACCACCGCACTCCAGCCTGGCCGGCAGAGTGAGACTCCATCTCAAAAAAAAAGAAAAGAAAATATATGTCATGAAGAACACGAATGGTGCAGGTCTAGCTTGTTGATGACTTTTCACAAACTCAGCACAGCCACAGAAACTGCTCCTAGATCAAGAAACAGAATATGCTCTGCACCCAGGAAGCCCCCTCACCTGGGGCCCTCACAGTCACTGGCCCCCAAAGGGTGATTTCTGACCCACTGCCCTCCCTCCGCTTCATTGTTGGTTTTCTTGCCCTCTTTAGTTGGTGCACAAATCTTAACTGTACAATTGGCTCTACACCCTCATCACAATAAAGGCCATTGTCATCTCCCCAGAAAGTTCCTGGGTACCCATTCCCAACCAGTCTGCCCCTGCTCCAGGCAACTGCTGATCTGATTTCTGTCACAATGGATTGGTTTTGCCTATTCCAGAACTCCATGTGAGGGAGCTCGCAGAGGATTGCATCTCTGATGCTGTGATTTCCCAGTGTTGCTGAGTAGTATCCATTGTATGAATGCACAGTTTGCTGGGTCACGTGTTAATTCAAATGTTTGACATGTTTCCAGTTTGGGGCCACTATGAACTAAGGCTGCTGTGACCATTCGTGTGCAGGTCTTTGTGTAGACTTGCGCTGTCATTTCTCTTGGGTACTACCTAGAGTGGAATGGCCAGGTCACATGCTAGGTGTGTGTTTCACTTGATCAGAGGCTTGCAGACTGTCGGGGAGCACCCACACCACCTCACAGTTCAACCTTAGCTGTTTTCATTTTCTTGCCTTACCGCACTTTTCTTGTTCCTGATTGCTTAAAGGAATTATTAATATTTCAACATTTCCCATAAGTGTGATGCTTGTAGTATTTGTAAGGATGATGGTTTTGGGCGTTTTTATTGTTTGTTTTTTTATTTGTTTCTTTTTTGAGACGAAGTCTAGCTTTGTTGCCCAGGCTACAGTGGTGCGATGTTGGCTCACTCCAACCTCTGCGTCCTGGGTTCAAGCGATTCTCCTGCCTCAGCCTCCTGAATAGCTGGGATTACAGGCACACATCACCACGCCCAGCTAAGTTTTGTATTTTTAGTAGAAATGGGGTTCCACCACGTTGGTCAGGCTGATCTCAAACTCCTGACCTCAAGCAATGCCCTGCCTTGGCCTCCCAAAGTGCTGCGATGACAGGCGTGAGCCACCGCGCCCAGCCATAATGGTATTTTATAGATGCCCTTTATCAAGTTAATGAAGTTCCCTTGTATTCCTCCTCTGATAAGAGTTTTATCATGAATAGGTAATTTCTGAAACACTTTATCTACATTTGTTGGGTTAAACAAGATTGCTAGATTTAAACAATCAAAATAGCAGTAGGCAGAGAGTTCTTAGAGGTTTTTTTTTTAATCTCCTAATACAGTGAATTTCAATGATTGATTTTTTTCCTATGTTAACATCAAACCAACTTTTTATTTACAGAATAAACCCAACTTGGTTGTGATGTGTTACCGTTTTTAACTTTGCAGGATTTGGTTTGCTGATGTTTTCTTTCTTTTTTTTAAAAAGACAGGGTTAGTGGGGCACAGTGGCTCATGCCTGTAATCCCAACACTTTGGGAGGCTGAGGCGGGCAGATCACTTGACCCCAAGAGTTCAAGACCAGCCTGGGCAACATGGGGAAACCCTGTCTCTACAAAAAATACAAAAAATTAGCTGGGTGTTTTGGCATGTACCTTTCAGTCCCAGCTACTCTAGAGGCTGAGTTGGGAGGATTGCTTGAGCCCAAGAGGCAGAGGTTGCAGTGAACTGAGATTGTGCCACTGCACTCCAGCCTAGATGACAGAGTAAGACCATGTCTTAAAAAAAAAGGGGGGGGGGGCAAAAAAGAAAAACTCCTGGGTTCAAGCAATCCTCCCACCTTGGTATCCCAAAGTGCTTGGTTGTGTGAGCTGTGCCCAGCCTGCTGATATTTCATGTGGGATTTCTGCATCTGCGTGTGTGTGTGAATGAGGCGTGTGGGTTTTCCCATGTGCCTTTCTCATCAGGTTTCCATACCAAAGCTCTGTAGGCCCCATAAGGTGGCTTGGGAAGTGTTCCCCTTTCTTCCTTCTGCAGGAAGAGTTTGCTTCAGGCTGGAATTCTCTTGTGCTTGCATTTTGGTAGAACCCACTGGCAACACTCTATGCGAGGGGGTGGTTTATGTAGGAAGATTTGTGGCCATTGCCCCCTCTCAGGTCCATTGCTCTGTTTTTTGTTTGTTTGAGATGGAGTTTCGTTCTTGTAGCCCAGGCTGGAGTGCAATGGCCTGATCTTGTCTCACCGCAACCTCCACCTCCCAGGTTCAAGCAATTCTCCTGCCTCAGCCTCCTGGGTAGCTGGGATTACAGGCATGGGCCACCATGCCCAGCCAATTTTGTATTTTTAGTAGAGATGGGGTTTCTCCATGTTAGTCAGGCTGGTCTCGAACTCCTGACCTCAAGTGATCTGTCCACCTCGGCCTTCCAAAGTGCTGGGACTATAGGCGTGAGCCACCGTGCCTGGCTGTTTGGTTGTTTTCTTGTTTTTTGTTTTTTGTTTTTCGAGACGGAGTTTCACTCTTGTTGCCCAGGCTGAGGTGCCGTAGTGCAATCTTGGCTCACTGCAACCTCCACCTCCCGGGTTCAAGTGATTCTTCTACCTCAACCTCCTGAGTAGCTGGGATTATAGGCATGCGCCACCTTGCCCAGCTAATTTTTGTATTTTTAGTAGAGATGGGGTTTCATCATGTTGGCCAGGATGGTCTCAATCTCTTGACCTCATGATCCACCCACGTCGGCCTCCTAAAGTGCTGGGATTATAGGTATGAGCCACCGCGCCCAGCCTGTTTCTTTTTTTATGGAATCTCGCTCTTTTGCCCAGGCTGGAGTGCAGTGGTGTAATCTCAGCTCACTGCAACCTCCACCTCTGGGTTTCAAGCAATTCTCCTGCCTCAGCCTCCCAAGTAGCTGGGATTACAGGCTTTATTTATTACAGGGATTATTAGCCACCACACCTGGCTGATTTTTCTGTTTTAGTAGAGACGGGGTTTTGCCAGTTGGCCAGGCTGATCTCAAACTCCTGACCTCAGGTGATCCGCCTTGGCCTCCCAAAGTGCTGGATTATAGGCGTGAGCCACTGTGCCCAGCCCCATTGGTCTGTTTTAGTAGGTTGGATTTTTCTAGAAATTTGTCCATCTCATCTAGGTTGTCAGACATGGAATAAAATTCATAAAACCCTCTCTTGTTTCCTGTCTGGGGTTTTGTCTTATTGTAACAGTTGTTTATGCCCTTTTTAAAAAGCGGCCATGCCAGACGGTTGTCTGTTTCTATTAGTCTTTTTCAAACACCAACTTCCGGCTTCGTTCATCTTTTCTTTGGGTTAGCTTTTCATTTTATTAATTTTACTTGTCATTATTTCCTTCCTTGTAATTTGGCTTGCAATTCTATGCTTTTTCTCACCTTTTTTTTTTTAATTTTTGGAGATGGAGTCTCACTGTTGTCACCCAGGCTGAAGTGCACTGGCACAATCTCAGCTTACTGCAGCCTCCGCCTCCCGGTTCAAGTGATTCTCCTGCCTCAGCCTCCTGAGTAACTGGGATTGCAGGTGCCCACCACCACACCTGGCTAATTTTTGTATTTTTAATAGAGATGGGGTTTTGCCACATTGGCTGATCTTGAACTCCTGACTTCAGGTAATCTACCCACCTCGGCCTCCCAAACTGCTGGGATTATTTGTGTGAGCCACTGCGCCTGGCCCTTTTTCTCACTTCTTAAGTGAAATGCTTAGCTCCTTATCTTTGAGCCACTCTTTTTTGCTAATGTAAGCATTTGAGGTCACATCTCATAAATTTGGCTACATGATACTTCTGTCATCCCTTAGTTCTACTGAATTGAATTTTCAGGTTTTCTTCTGGAACACAGGAGATGCGTTTATGCCTTCTGGGTCAGGGGTGGAGGGCTGGCACAGGCTTGAATCTCGGGGCTCTTCTGTCTGTATATCAGGCAAGACAGATATGCTTATGACCCAGTAGTGATCCTGAGTAGTGCCCAGATCACCAAGGGTGGAGGATGATGTATGTAGGTTGTGTCCCCAGCCACTTCTAACCACACACCTATTCCCTCTGCCACAGGGTGACCTGGCCAAGAAGAAGATCTACCCCACCGTCTGGTAAGTGTGTCCCCCCACTGCCCTTGTGACCTCCCGCCAGGGACAGGCCTGGTCCTGCCCTGCCCACACTGGTTACGGCTGTTCTGCCCTCAGGTGGCTGTTCCGGGATGGCCTTCTGCCTGAAAACACCTTCATCGTGGGCTACGCCCGCTCCCGCCTCACAGTGGCTGACATCCGCAAACAGAGTGAGCCCTTCTTCAAGGTGAGTGGCTTCAGGGCCTCCCTCGGCCTGGTTCTGCCCTCTCTGACAGCCCCCAGCATGGCCAGCTTCGGGTGGCCACCAGGGTACCTCTCCCCATCCCATCCCAGGATGCTCTCCTCGCCTCCTGCCCCGCCCCCCCCCCCCCCCCCCACTCTTGTACTTCCTTGAGACCCCCATTACCAGCTCCATGACCAGGACTCACGGGTCCTATCCTGTTGTGCTCTGCTGCGTTTTCTCTGCCAATCACAGTTAGGTGTCATGATTTTGGAGAGAGAGCTTTTTCCAGTGTATTTCTCCCAGGTCAAAATGTCCTGAAATCTGGCCTGTGTCCTAAGGCACAAGGGTCCCAGCCTGGGACAGTGTCTGTGCTGCCTGCTTTGGCCTCCCTCCCTCTGGATGTGCAGAGCTGCTGAGATGGGGCTGAACCCAGTGTGGGACGGGGACACTGACTTCTGAGGGCACCCTCCGTGGGCCTCCAGGGAAGACCCTCCACTTCCCTGGGACAACACACATGAACTCCAAGACGGGCTGACATCTGTCTCTGTCTGTCCGTCCGTCCGTGTCTCCCAGGCCACCCCAGAGGAGAAGCTCAAGCTGGAGGACTTCTTTGCCCGCAACTCCTATGTGGCTGGCCAGTACGATGATGCAGCCTCCTACCAGCGCCTCAACAGCCACATGAATGCCCTCCACCTGGGGTCACAGGCCAACCGCCTCTTCTACCTGGCCTTGCCCCCCACCGTCTACGAGGCTGTCACCAAGAACATTCACGAGTCCTGCATGAGCCAGATGTAAGGCTTGTCCTTGCCATCCCTTCCTGCCTCCCAGGCTGGCCCAGGCAGTGCTCCCCACCGCGATTGTGTCCAGGGCCGGGGATCTAGGCAGCCTGTCTGTCCCCTGCAGCATCCATGGTGCCAGGGTCATCCCCACTGGGACCACAAGATGGCAGCATCGCTCCACGAAACGCTCACCACCTGCCTGCTCTGCTTCCCCAAAGGCCTGGCCAGGCCGCAGGGTGGCAGCCTCGCTCGGCGAGTGCAGCATGGCCCACGCTGGGTGGCTTCCCAACCCAGGCAGAGGCTCTTGTTTTCTGGCTGGCTTTGAATGCAGGGGTAGTAAAGCAAGGGTCCTCTTCTCATTTTCAAACCAATGAGGAAGCCATGCCTTGGACGCCTCCTCCTTCTGCTCCCCTATGGGCCTTCAGGCTACTGCGACCCACTGGGGACCCAGCATGAGGCAGGAGGGGAACGGGCCCCCAGCAGCATGCCAGCAACACCACCCTGGCACCCAGGGTAGGAAGGCTTCCCGGAAGGTGTTGAGCCAGAGGGTCACCTGGGAACACAAGGCAGGGGAGGTGGCCATGGAGGTGAGGAGTTTCTGACCCCTACTCCCCTGGGAGGGCACCTGAATGATGCAGCTCTGACCCTCACTCCCTGAAGAGGGGTTCAAGGAGGTAACACAGCTCCGGGCTCCCAGCAGAGGCTGGAACCGCATCATTGTGGAGAAGCCCTTCGGGAGGGACCTGCAGAGCTCCGACAGGCTGTCCAACCACATCTCCTCCCTGTTCCGTGAGGACCAGATCTACCGCATTGACCACTACCTGGGCAAGGAGATGGTGCAAAACCTCATGGTGCTGAGGTGGGGCCAAGCCCTGGCTGGGGGACCAGGGTGGGGGTGGTGCTCAGGGGCCTCACCTGGCCCACTGCCTCCCCGAGGACGTATTCCTCCAGAACTTGGACAAGGGTGACCCCTCACATGTGGCCCTTGCACCACAGAGGACCAAGGGCGGTTCCTCCACCTTGCCCCTCCCCGCAGATTTGCCAACAGGATCTTCGGCCCCATCTGGAACCGGGACAACATCGCCTGCGTGATCCTCACCTTCAAGGAGCCCTTTGGCACTGAGGGTCGTGGGGGCTACTTCGATGAATTTGGGATCATCCGGTGAGAGCTCTTCCCCTTTCCTGGGAGGCTGACACAGGTGGCAGAGCCAGTAACCCTGCAGGGCTGCCCTTCCCTGTCTTGGGGAGTTCCTCCTCACCATGCAGTTCAAAACCTGAGTGTCTGAGCTGTCAGACGGGGCTGGAAAGGGCTGCACCCCAACTCAGCCAAGCACCCCAGGGTTTCATGATTCAGTGACAGCATCACCACGTCCTTCCTTGATTTAAGGGGACCTGGAAGACAAGGAGGGCCAGGAAGTGAGTCTTGCAGCTTGTCACTAGGAAGCCTTGTTTGGGGCCCCCACGCCCTTGAACCAGGTGAACAGGGCCGGGAGCTAAGGCGAGCCCCAGCCTCTTCTGTCCCCAGGGACGTGATGCAGAACCACCTCCTGCAGATGCTGTGTCTGGTAGCCATGGAGAAGCCCGCCTCCACCAACTCGGATGACGTCCGTGATGAGAAGGTGGGGGGTGTACCCCAGTCCCCAGGACCATGCCCCGTCACGGGCCCATCTGTGACGAGGCACTGAGCAGGGGTGTGCATGTAGAGCAAGTGTCCTCAACCCCGGAGAAGTCACCAGCTCTGAGCACAGCTTGGCCTCCCAGAGGTGACCTGGACTGGCGGTCACGAAGCCCAAGTTGTCATGTCCCAGGTCTGACAGTCACTGTGTGACTAGGGAAGGCCATTGCCTCTCTGGGCCTCAACTTGTCCATCAGAATAGACTTGAGATGGACCAGGGTAGTCCTGGAGGGCCCTCAGGGAGGGGCCCTGAGTTGGGCCTCTGGCAAGGTGAGCAGAGCCAAACAGGGGCCTTCTCCTGCCCTGAGGGCCGCGCATCTGTGGCCAGAGTCATCCCTGCACCCCAGCTCAACACCCAAGGGGCCCATTCTCTCCCCTGGCTTTCTCTCAGGTCAAGGTGTTGAAATGTATCTCAGAGGTGCAGGCCAACAATGTGGTCCTGGGCCAGTATGTGGGGAACCCCGATGGAGAGGGCGAGGCCACCAAAGGGTACCTGGACGACCCCACGGTGCCCCACGGGTCCACTACCGCCACTTTTGCAGCCGTCGTCCTCTATGTGGAGAATGAAAGGTGGGATGGTAGGTGACGCCTTCAAGGCCCAGCAAGGCGGAACTGGGCATGCCCTCGGGAGACACCCCTCGCTGGGGTCAGACCTGCTTACTGCTGGGCAGGGGAGCCAGCCGTGCGGGACACGGGACCCTGCTACAGTTGCTTTCACGTTTGCCTGTGTGGGCACTGGAGCTCCCACCGAGACACTCACGCCCTGGTCCACACCCCGAGAGCTGGTGCTGAGGCTGCCCTTTCCACCACGCAGGAGTGCCCTTCATCCTGCGCTGTGGCAAGGCCCTGAACGAGCGCAAGGCTGAGGTGAGGCTGCAGTTCCATGATGTGGCCGGCGACATCTTCCACCAGCAGTGCAAACGCAACGAGCTGGTGATCCGTGTGCAGCCCAATGAGGCCGTGTACACCAAAATGATGACCAAGAAGCCGGGCATGTTTTTCAACCCCGAGGAGTCGGAGCTGGACCTGACCTACGGCAACAGATACAAGGTGCCCCACAGAGAAGGAGCAGCATGGAGGGTGGGCGGCCTGGACCCGGGGGACTCAGCATGGTGGCAGGCAGTGACGTGAGACACCCTCACCCTCACAGAACGTGAAGCTCCCTGACGCCTACGAGCGCCTCATCCTGGACGTCTTCTGCGGGAGCCAGATGCACTTCGTGCGCAGGTGAGGCCCAGCTGCTGGCCCCTGCGTGCCTGTGGGGAATGGGGTGGCCTTTGCCCTCCCTCCTTCCCTGTGTGCCAGCCTCCCAAGCCCCACACCATGTACCCTCAGCGACGAGCTCCGGGAGGCCTGGCGTATTTTCACTCCACTGCTACACCAGATCGAGCTGGAGAAGCCCAAGCCCATCCCCTACCTTTATGGCAGGTGAGGAAAGAGTGGGGTCTGGGGGCAGAGCCCAGCAGGCAGGGGCGGGTTGAGGGCGGAGCTGCCTCATGCCTCTGCTCCACCCGTCACTCTCTAGCCGAGGCCCCATGGAGGCAGATGAGCTGATGAAGAGAGTGGGTTTCCAGTATGAGGGCACCTACAAGTGGGTGAACCCCCACAAGCTCTGAGCCCTGGGCACCCACCTCCACCCTCGCCATGGCCACCCTCCTTCCCGCCGCCCAACCCTGAGTCGGGAGGACTCTGGGACCATTGGCCTCAGCTGCACATTCCTGGCCCTGGGCTCCGGCCACCCTGGCCCGCCCCTTGCTGCTGCCACTACCCAAGCCCAGCTACATTCCTCAGCTGCCAAGCACTCGAGACCATCCTGGCCCCTCCAGACCCTGCCTGAGCCCAGGAGCTGAGCCACCTCCTCTGCTCACTCCAGCCCAACAGAAGGAAGGAGGAGGGTGCCCATTCGTCTGTCCCAGAGCTTCTCGGCCACTGGGACTCACTCCTGAGTGGGGCCTGGGGCAGGAGGGAGGGACAAGGGGGAGGAAAGGGGCTAGCGCCCACGTGAGAGAACCTGCCTGTGGCCTTGCCTGCCAGCCTCAGTGCCACTTGACATTCCTCGTCACCAGCAACATCTCGAGCCCCCTGGATGTCCCCTGTCCCACCAACTCTGCACTCCGTGGCCACCCTGTGCCACCCATAGGCAGCCTCCCTGTTACAAGAAAAGCAGAAGCAGCAGCTGGGACTCCTCCCAACCTCAAACCCTGCCATTAAATCTGCAAACAGCCCCTCCTGTCCCCTTGTCATTTGCTTCCCTGAGGACCCATTTCCTCGTCCCACTCCCTGAGTCACCCGGGTGCTTCCTCTGTGGCCTCCCCACCTTGGGCTCCTCACCTCTCGTTCTGACCCCATGTCCAGCCGTGACTATGCCTGGTGTCGGAGACGCTTCTTGAGTTCCCCTCCACTCCACGCATATTGTCATTGTGAGACCGGTTTGAGGTGCAAGGATGTGGGGTCACCTTCCACTCTTACTGTCCATGTCCCTGCCCCACCCAAGATGGTTTTCGGCAACACTGCCAGTCCACAGATCCCAGAAGTATTTAGGAAGGAGAGAGGGTGGGTTTTGTAACTGATATCAGAGGCCAAGGGGGATGGGATGGTCCACAGTGATACGCAGCTACGGCCCGGCCGCCCCTTCCAGGCAGAAGGGCCCAAGTTTGGGGGCTGCCAAGCCACGTAACCAAGTGCCACACACCGGGCAGCTCTCAGCATAGGCTGATTTTCCCAGTTCTGGAGGCCAGAGTCCATGTTCCAGCACTCTCGTCAGAGGCCCAAGGGGAGGGTCCTTCCTGCCCTCTCCAGCTCCTGGGGAACCAGGCATCTTGGGCTGGTGGTCACCTCACTCCACTCACTCTGTCTTCTCATGGTCTCACCATGCTGTGGCTTCTCTTCTGTGTCCTCGTAAGGATACCACTCCAGTATGACCTGCTTCTAACTCAAGTAATGATACTGCAGACCACCTATTTCCAAATAAGGTCACATCGGGAACTCCCAGGAGACATGCATTTGGGGGCCGCTGTTCAGCCCCTACACTGCTCCCCACACGGGCAGCAGCCCCTGGGTATCTCAGTGCAGCATGTGTCCTGCCAGGGAGATGGCAAGACCAGACACTATGGTGCAAGACCTGTACTCGTGGCCTCGGTTCTAGGAGGTGAGGCCAGCAGGGAACAAAATGACCAGGTGGTGCTGGGCTTTGTCCTTTGCGGAGAGCAAACCAGTGGCCTGGAAGTGGCCAGGGAGGAGTGTTCTACCTGCAGCATGGGTGAGAACGTGCTAGGCTGGAGGAGGCCTCTAGTGAGACCTGTGGCAACAGGGACACACGCTGCATCCCGGTGTTCAATTCCTGCTCTTCCTGTCCCCTGCATGGGGAGTGGCACCTCTGAGTTTTCAGAGGGAGGAAGTATATGAAGTTCACCTGGACCCTAGATAAGTAAAGGAGCTTGATGGGGACCAAGGCCAGGTCATGGGCTCTTACGGGCTCTGTGTGCATAAGATTGGAGGCCAAGCTTCGGCCACAGGGGCAGTGGCTTTAGTCCTCTGTCCTGGTTCCTGTGGGCTCCAGAAGGGGCTGTGGCAAGGCTGAAAGCTGGGTCGGGCTGGGGACTGATGGGGTGTGGCAAGGCTAAGCAGGTTAGATTCCAGGACAGGGCATGACACCCAAGTAAGGCTGGGTGCAGCAGCTCACTCCTGTAATCCCAGCACTTTGGGAAGCCAAGGTGGGCAGATCACTTGAGGCCAGGAGTTCAAGACCAGCCTGGCCAACATGACAAAAATATTTCCCTACAAAAAAAGATACAAAAATGTGCCGGATGTGGTGGCGGGCACCTGTGGTCCCAGCTACTTGGGAGGCTGAGGCCGGAGAATCATTTGAACCTGGGAGGTGGAGGACCATCCACTGGCACCCAAACTCAACAGGCAACTGTCCCTTCAGCTCTGAGCACCTACTTGGGTGGAGGCAGGAGGTCCCAGGTGAGGGCAGTGCTGGGGCCACAATGGGAGAGAGATGAGAGATCAGGCCAGGGCATTCCACTGTTGCCTCAGTTGCAGGTGCCTACACTGAGACAGGGACATAAGCCCCAGAAAACACTACAGGAGCTGTACCATGAACAAGAAGGCAGTCCTCCCCAGCCCCCTGGAGCTCACAGGAGCACTGAGGCCCTTGCCTGTGAGCCCAGATCCACCCTGGTCCATTCCACAGTGTGACTCACTCAGCCTGCCCGACCCCTGCTGACCAGTTCAAGGCTGGAGCCTTGTTTTTACCCCTTCTCTGTCTGCAATGCCAAAGAATTCAGCTGCAATTTGCTTTTTTTGTTGTTGGAGACTGGATCTCACTCTGTTGCCCAGGTTGGAGTGCAGTGGCTCAATCACAACTCACTGTAGCCTCCGCCTCCCAGGCTCAGGCATCCACCTACCTCAGCTTCCTGAGTAGCTGGGTCTATAGGCGTGAGCCACCACGCCTGGCCCGCAATGTCCTTTTTTTTCTGAGATGGAGTCTTGCTCTGTCACCCAGTCTGGTGTATACTGGTGTGATCTTGCCTCACTGCAACATCCACCTTCTGGGTTCAAGTGATTCTCCTGCCTCAGTCTCCCAAATAGCTGAGGCTAAAGGTATATGCCACCACGCCCGGCTAATTTTTGTATTTTTAGTAGAGACAGGGTTTCATCGTGTTGGGCAGGCTGGTCTCGAACTCCTGACCTTAGGTGATCCACCCGCCTCAGCCTCCCAAGCTGCTGGGATTACAGGTATGAGCCACTGCGCCCGGTCTGGCAATTTACCGGGTTTTTTTGTTTTTGTGTGGGATTTTTTGTTTGTTTGTTTTTGAGACAGAGTGTGGCTCTGGCACCCAGGCTGGAGTGCAGTAGCACGATCTCGGCTCACTGCAACCTCTACCTCCCGGGTTCAAGCGATTCTCCTGTCTTGGCCTCCTGAGTAGCTGAGATTACAGGTGCGCACTACCGTGCCCAGCTAATTTTTACTTTTAGGAGAGACGGGATTTCCCCATGCTGGCCAGGCTGATCTCGAACTCCTTACCGCGTGATCCATCTGCTTCAGCCTCCGAAAGTGCTTTTACAGGCGTGGGCCACCGTGCCTGGCTGCAATTTAGTCTTTTTTTTTTTTTTTTTTTTTTTTTAGATGGAGTCTTGCTCTGTCGCCAGGCTGGAGTGCAGTGGTGCAATCTCACCTCACTGCAACCTCCACCACCTGGGGTCAAGCGATTCTCCTGCCTCAGCCTCCCGAGTAGCTGGGACTACAGGTGCCTGCCACCCCACACAGCTAATTTTTGTATTTTTAATAGAGACGGGGTTTCACCATGTTGGCCAGGATGGTCTCGATCTCTTGACCCCATGATCCACCCGCCTCGGCCTCCCAAAGTGCTGGGATTACAGGCGTGAGCCACTGCACCCAGTCAACAATTTACTCTTAAGTGCACTCTACCTCGTGGGTCTTCAGAGGCCCTGGATTGGTATCTCATCTCTCAAGGTTTCACCCCACGTGGGAGTGGGCAGGAACTGGAAAGAGCCCCCCTGCCAGACCTCTGACACTCGCAGTGTACTCAGAGCTTCACCTCCCAGCCCAGACCTGCAAATTAAGCCAGAGGAGAATTTCAAACCTAGCCTGACCCCTTCACACTGAGTCCCAGGTGCCACAGCAGCACAGAGCCAAATGCCTTAGCTCCTCTGCTGCCAGTGTCTGACATCACATCAATTTGCGTCCAGCAACCACTGAAGCCAACAATGTGAGAAGCCCAGAGAGTACTTAAAACTCTCTCCAGCTCCTCTCCCTCCTTCCATCTGAGCCTGGCCCACTGCTCGGTGGCTGAGCCAGAAAGGGATGGGAGTGGAGAAGGCGTCTTCAGGCTGAGCTGCGTGGCGGCGACTGTTGCATCGTCTGCTCTGAGGAGCAGAAAAGGAGAGGGAGAGGCACAAATGGGGCGGGGCTGACTTGGGGCCTTTATTTTCTAGGCTCACCACTGCTCTCTCCCTGTGAGAAGCAGCCGGAAGGGATTGTCCTTCCTGTGCTGCAGGAGGAGAAGCTGAGAAACTCAGCTATGAGACCTGACCAGACTATCCCAGGACCACACCCAGACATACAGGCCAAAGCTGGGGTCCCTGAGAAGGCCTCTTGCCTCCTAGAGCTTCACTGCTTTCCCCTGCTGGAACACTTGAAGAAGCTTTGAGGGAACAAGCAGCAGACTGAATTCTGGCTTTCAGTAAGGACAGTTAGACTCTATGGCTGGACACAGTGTCTCACTCCTGTAATCCCAGCACTTTGGACATGTTGCTTGAGCCCAAGAGTTCGAGACCAGCAGGGCAACATGGTGAAACCCTGTCTCTAAATAATACAAAAATTAGCCAGGCGTGTTGGCACACGCCTATAGTCGTAGCTATGCAGGAGACTGAGGTGGGAGGATCGCTTGAGCCATGATCACACCATTGCACTCCAGCCTGGGCCACACAGCAAGACCCCGTCTCAAATTACATATGTATTATATATATAATTTGATATATAATATATATGATGTATATATAAATATAAAATATATATATAATGTATATATAAATATGTATATGCACACATATATATTTGTAAGGCCAAAATTTTCAGAGAAAACTAGGACCCCCATTATATAAATTAATCCCCAAGTTGCCTTTGCCCACCCAGGAACTTTTCCTTGACAGCCTTATAAAGCGAAGTGGACAGAAATCAAATCTTGAGGCCCCCAACTTGCTTCCCCATCATACTGAGGGTAAACCCAGAATTGCAACTGAGCCAGGGTTCAAATTCCCCGGGGTTGACCATGGAATCTTAAGCCTTTCACTTGGCTTAAGGGATCCTGGATGGGCAGTTCCCCAACGCCCAGTCTGGCAGAACCCAATGCTAACCCTCTCAGGAGAGACTCCTTCCTCATACAGGTACTTTTTAAAGCATGAGGGCAAGCACATCATCAGAGATAACTGGGCGCACCAGGAAACAACATTGCAAGAGAAACAATGAGCAATAGTGACAGATCATGCAGTCTTCCGGCGCTGGAATTGTTAGCCAGACATCATAAAATAACCGTACTTACCAAATTTAATGAAGTAAGAAGTCATGGTGGGACAGCTGCAAAGAACAGGAAACTGTATAAAGTGATGTTGCCAACTTACTCTATCTGGTAAACCCAATAGAGTATCTGAAAATTACAAATACAAGCATCTAGGCTGGCTGCAAGGCTCATGCCTGTAATCCCAGCACTTTGGGAGGGATCAAGCAGAGGGATTGCTTGAGCCCAGGGGTTCAAGGCCAGCCAGGGCAACAAAAAAATACAAAAACTAGCCGGGTGTGGTGGCAAGTGCCTGTAGTCCCATCTACTCAGGAGGCTGAGATGGGAGGATCACTTGAGGCCAGGAGGCGGAGGTTGCAGTGAGCCAAGATCAAGCCACTGTGCTCCAGCCTGGGCGACATAGTGAGACCCTGTCTCAAAAAAAGGTAAAATATGAGCTTGTAAGTTTAAAAGTAGATGGACTGGTTTAGTGGCAAATTACGCAACATGAAAGAGAGAATGCGGGAACCAAAAACTGGCTCAGAAGAAAGTATTCAGAATACAACCCAGAAAGACAAGTTCAGGGAAGACACTGAAGACAGAGGAAGAAGCCGCAAGGAGAATGAGAAGGTGTTCCGTGCATTTAACTGATTTCACAGAAACAGAAAAGAGCAAGTGAGGCAGAAGCAAAACTTGAAGATATAATGGTTGCTGGCTAGGCATGATGGTTGCTGGCCGGGCGTGGTGGCTAACACCTGTGATCTCAGCACTTTGGGAGGCCAAGGTGGCCAGATCATCTGAGGTCAGGAGTTCCAGACCAGCCTAGACAACATGGTGAAACCCCATCTCTAATAAAAATACAAATATTAGCCAGGCATGGTGACACTTGCCTGTAATCCCAGCTGCGTGGGAGGCTGAGGCAGAATCACTTGAACCCGGGAGGCAGAGGTTGCAGTAAGCCTAGATTGTGCCACTGCACTCCAGCCTGGGCAAAAGAGCAAGACTCTGTCTCAAAAAACAAAAAAAGAGCATGATGGTGAAGTGCAAACAAAAGCAGAGAATTTGCCACCAACATTTTCTCACCAAAAACTGTGTGCCTCAAGCAGAAGAAACCCAGTACTAGATGGAACAATTTGAGATGCAAGAAGGAATAATGAGCTAAAGAGGTCAATGTGCAGCTCACCTAAGTAGACATTGTCTGTTTGTAAATACGGTTTTATGGGAACCCAACCACACCCATTTGCTTACATACTGTCTGTAGTGGCAGAGTTCAGTGGAGTCTTCCCTTGGTATCTACAGGGATTGGTTCCAGGACACCTGGGGTACCAAAATCCATAGATGCTCAAGTGCCTCATATAAAATGGCACAGCATATAATCTATGCACATCCTCCTGTATACTTTTTTTTTTTTTTTTTGAGACGGAGTCTTGTCTGTCACCCAGGCTGGAGTGCAGTGACAGACTCGGCTCACTGCAACCTTCGTCTCCCAGATTCAAGCGATTATCCTGCCTCAGCCTCCTGAGTCACTGGGATTACAGGTATATGCCACCATGCCCAGCTAATTTTTCTATTTTTAGTAGAGATGGCGTTTCACCATATTGGCCAGTCTGGTCTCGATCTCCTGACCTCATGATCTGCCCGCTTTGGCCTCTGAAAGTGCTGGGATTACAGGCGTGAGCCACCGTGCCCGGCCGCTCCCATATACTTTTTAAATTTCTATTTTTTTTTTTTAATAGAGATGGGATCTTGCCATGTTGCCAAGGTTGGTCTTGAACTCCTGGGCTGAAGCAATCCTCCTGCCTTGGCCTCCCAAAGTGCAGAATTACAGGTGTGAGCCACCACACCCAACCCTCCCATATACTTGAAATAATCTAATCATTTCTAGATAACTTATACCTAATACAAAATAAATACTACGTAAATAGTTGTTTCACTGTATTGCTGCTTGGTTTTTTGTTTTGTTTTGTTTTGTTTTTTGAGACACAGTCCAACTCTGTAGCCCAGGCTAGAGTACAGTGGCCCCAATCTCAGCTCACTGCAACCTTCACCTCACTGGTTCAAGCGATTATTGTGCCTCAGCCACCTGAATAGCTGGAATTACAGGCACGCACTACCACCTGGCTAATTTTTGTATTTTTAGCAGAGACGGAGTTTTGCCATGTTGACCGAGCTGATCTTGAACTCCTGACCTCAGGTGATCTGCCCTCATTGGCCCTTCAAAGTGCTGGGATTACAAGCATGAGCCACCACACCTACCCAGTGCTGTTATGTGTTGTTGTTGTTGTTGTTGTTGTTGTTGCTGTTTTTCAAATATTTTCTATCTGAGGTTGATTGAATCTGAGGATGTGAAACCTGCAAATACAAAGGGCTGACTGTGGTCATGACAGAGACTTGTGTAACCTACAGAGCTGAGGGTATTTACTACCCAGCCTTTATGGGAAATATTTGCTTAAACAATATGATCCTGAATGACCAGTGAGTCAATGAAGAAATTAAGAAGGAAATTGAACATTTTCTTCAAATAATTCTGAGTAGCGCTGTACACAGCAAATGTCAGGGGTCTTCTTTCTGTTTTGGGTTCTTTTTTCAGATGTTCAGCCTCAGGGAGCTTTCTGGCAGGAGAATGAGACAAGATCTATCTTTTGGCCGGGCATGGTGGCTCACACCTGTAATCCCAGGACTTTGGGAAGATGAGGCAGGTGGATCACTCGAGGTCAGGAATTCAAGACCAGCCTGGCCAACATGGTGAAACCCCGTCTCTACTAAAAATACAAAAATTAGCAAGGCTTAGTGGTGTAGCAGGACGAGCCGCAGACAAAACTCCTCAGACACCGGATTAAAGAAGGAAGAGGTTTTTTATTGCGGCCGGGAGCGTCGGCAGACTCGCGTCTTAAGAGCCGAGCTCCCCAAGAAAGAAATACTTGACCTTTTTAAAGGCTTACAACTTTAAGGGGTCCATGTGAAAGGGTCGTGATAAATCGAGCAAGCGTGGGAAACGTGACTGGGGGCTACATGCATCAGCTAACAGAACGAAAAGTTTTACAATGCTTTTTTCTTACAGTGTCTGGAATTTACAGATAACACAAGTAGTTTAGGTCAGGGGTTGAGTTATTATTATTACTTTTTTTTAACTCCTAGGGCCGGGTGGTGGTGCCAAGGTTGTCTGGCTATTTATCTTACTTTTGTTTCTTTCTCTCTTTCCTCCTGTCTTGTGAACTAGGCAAGGTCAGGGGAGGAGGGCAGCAGGAGTAGTAGTGGTCTCCTTCCTTAGTGGCAGGTGCCTGTAATCCCAGCTACTCGGGAGGCTGAGGCAGGAGAATCACTTCAACCCAGGAGGCTAAGGTTGCAGTGAGCCGAGATTGTGTCACTGCACTTCAGCCTGGGTGACAGAGAAGGCTCTGTCTCGGAAAAAAAAAAAAAAATGCTGGCTGGGTGTAGTGGCTCACGCCTGTAATCCTGACACTTTGGGAGGCTAAGGCAGGCGGATCACCTGAGGTTGGGGCTTCGAGACCAGCCTGACCAACATGGAGAAACCCCATCTCTACTAAAAATACAAAATTTGCCGGGCATGGTGGCGCATGCCTGTAATCCCAGCTATTCTGGAGGCTGAGGCAGGAGAATGACTTGGACCCGGGAAGCAGAGGTTGCGGTGAGCCGAGATCACACTATTGCACTCCAGTCTGGGCGACAGAGTGAAACTCTGTCTCAAAAAAAAAAAAAAAAAAAAAAAAAAAAAAAAAAAATCCATCTTTCTCCAAAGCCAGCAATACAGTGATGTTCCAGCATCTCATGACCCATTATATGGGGTTTGATTGCCTCCTAGGGTGAATGCAGGCAGTCCTGAGGCTGACAGTACATTTATCCAGCTGATCAAGCAGCTCATTCCCATATACCATTGAAAAGCCAGCTGGGTGCCGTGGCTCACGCCTATAATCCCAGCACTTTGGGAGGCTGAGGCAGGTGGATCACCTGAGGTCAGGGGTTCGAGACCAGCCTGGCCAACATGGTGAAACCTCATCTCTGCTAAAAATACAAAAATTAGCCAGGTGTGGTGGCGGGCGCCTGTAATTTCAGCTACTGGGGAGGCTGAGGCAGGAGAATTGCTTGAACCTGGGAGGCGGAGGCTGCCAGTGCTCATTTATTTTTACATAAACACACTCTTTGAGGTTGAAGCAAATCTGACTGATTTTCAATGTGAAACTAATATATAAAAATTGTACTTGGAGTTATTTCTAAACAGAACTAACATCAGAATCATCTATTTTGGAAAAATCTGATTCATCAGATGAATCTTCAGCTAACAACTGTTGGAGAACAATGTTAACGAAATGCATAGGAATGCTACATTTTCTACGATTTGACATTTTCAGCAATCAAGAATTACTTTTTTTTGTCAATGGAAATGCCAACACTAAAAACGGAATGCTATAAATAGAATGATGTCTTTTATTTCCAAAGTCGATATACTAGAACGATGCAAAAATAATAAAAGCGAGATATTTCATAGCAAAGTTATCTTGGGGTAAATGCTGCAGCCACAAGCACCACCAGCGTATTCTCAGGGCAAAGGTACCAGTAACCTGCTTGTTGATTTAAAGGTCCAGCACCTTCTCTCTGAAGCCCAAGAATGACTTGAGGACAAGGAAGCCATGTTTTTGCTCAATTCTAGGCTGAAGTTACAGATCTGAGGAAAGAACAAGGTGCATATAAATGGAACCCATGTCTTGAAGGACATCAGAAAAGGAGCTTTCAAGTCCTTTCTTTTACAACCTAACTGTTCAAGTTAGCACACCATCATTTTAGTCTTCCTAATGGAGCTGCTTTTTTTATTTTTTTGAGATGGAGTCTCGCCCTTATTGCCCAGGCTAGAGTGCAATGGCGTGATCTCAGCTTGCCACAACCTCCACCTCCTGGGTTCAAGCAATTGTCCTGCCTCAGCCTCCCCAGTAGCTGAGATTACAGGCGCCCGCCACCACACCTGGCTAATTTTTGTATTTTTAGTAGAGACAGGGTTTCACCATGTTGGCCAGGCTGGTCTCGAACCCCTGACCTCAGGTGATCCACCTGCCTCAGCCTCCCAAAGTGCTGGGATTACAGGCGTGAGCCACCATGCCCGGCCGGAGATGCTTTTTTTAACCTTTACTATGATTCCTGCCTTTGGGTGGGTCTAGCTGGGCACAAGGGAATAAGTCCTGAGAATTTGCTGTTATAACTAGGTTTTGCCCAACTTGGTATGGCAGTTTGCCTAATGCTGGATTTCCTAGCCCAAGGAAGCATCATTCAAAGAGCCAAATTTATCAGCATACTTGAAGGAATTTTCTTGCCAGATACACCCCACTGAAGGAACCTTGAATGAATAGCTTGCTGGGGTTGGATTTTATTTATTTATTTATTTATTTATTTATTTATTTATTTATTTGAGTTGGAGTCTCGCTCTATCACCCAGGCTGGAGTGCAATGGCGCTATCTTCAGCTCACTGCAACCTCCACCTCCCGGGTTCAAGCAATTCTCCTGCCTCAGCCTCCTGAGTAGCTGAGATTACAGGTGCCCGCCACCGTGCCCAGCTAATTTTTGTATTTTTATTAGAGACGGGGTTTCACCATATTGGCCAGGCTGGTCTCTTGGCCAGGCTGGTCTCAAACTCCTGACCTCGTGATCCGACTGCCTTGGCCTCTTGGCCTCCCGGCCTCCCAAAGTGCTGGGATTACAGGCGTGAGCCACCGCACCCAGCCTTATTTATGTATTAATTTAGAGATAGAGTCTCGCTCTGTCACCCAGGCTGCAGTGCAGTGGTGCAATCTCGGCTCACTGCAACCTCCGCCTCCCAGGTTAAAGTGATTCTCCTGCCTCAGCCTCCAAAGTATCTGGTATTACAGGCGTGTACTACCATGCCCAGCTAATTTTTGTATTTTTAGTAGAGACAAGGTTTCACCATGTTGGCCAGGCTGGTCCTGAACTCCTGACCTCAGGTGATTCACCTGCCTCAGCCTCCCAAAGTGCTGAGATTACAGGTGTGAGCCACCACGCCCAGCCCCTATTTTATTTTTTTGAGACAGGGCCTTGCTCTGCCGCCCAGGCTGGAGTGCAGTGGTGTGATCGTTGCTCACTGCAGCCTTGACCTGCTGGCCTCAAGTGATCCTCCCAAATCAGCCTCCCAAATATCTGGGACCACAGGTGTGCACCACCACATGCTGCTAATTTTTGTATTTTTGGTAGCGATAAGGTTTTCCTGTGTAGTCCAGGCTGGTCTCGAACTCCTGGGCTCAAGTGATACTCCCGCCTGGGCCTTCCAAAGTGCTGGGATTACAGGCGTGTGCCACCACACCCGGCCGTGTATTACTTTTTTTTTTTTTTCCCTCACTGCAAGCTCCGCCTCCCGGATTTACGCCACTCTCCTGCCTCAGCCTCCCAAGTAGCTGGGACTACAGGCGCCCGCCACCTTGCCCGGCTAGTTTTTTTTGTATTTTTTAGTAGATACGGGGTTTCACCGTGTTAGTCAGGATGGTCTCGATCTCCTGACCTCGTGATCCGCCTCCCAAAGTGCTGGGATTACAGGCTTGAGCCACCGCGCCCAGCTTAAAGAAATATTATTTTAAAAATTCTGTCAATAGATATTTCTTTTCTTTTCTTTCTTTTTTTTTTTCTGAGACAGAGTCTCACTCTGTTGTCCAGGCTGGAGTGCAGTGGCGTGATCTTGGCTCACTGTGACCCCTGCCCTGTCTCCCAGGTTCAAGTGATTCTTCCCAATGCTCAGGGGGACTCATTAAAGCAACCTTTCATAATTGCCTGTTCTGAGCAACACGTAAACATTGACCCTGTTGCGTACTCCAGTATAGGAACTGCTGGATTCTAACCAGGGCTCTCCCATGCCCGGCTCTATAAACTTTCTCTATATTTTGCGTTGTTTCCCTGAGGGTAGGAGATTCCCGTAAGTTGGGTCAAAGGGCAGGGAGGTTTCCGTGGTTCTCATTCGGCCCTGCTGCTGCCCTCCAGACGGATCAGCTGCCAGGGTGGCCCCGGCCATGCCAGCGCAGTAGGCGGTCAGGGCACAGTTGGGGCAGCCGGCAGGGCAGAAGGGACGGGAGCTTGACCCGGGTTCTGATGGGCAGAGGGAGCCCGGGCAGGGGTGGGGACAGCGTGCGGGCAGGCGAGGAGGGGAGAGAGCCAGGCAGTCAGGCAGAATTGAAGTGACTGGAGAAAAGCCGAAGGGCCGTGTCTGCCTGCGGCTGGAGACCACCCCAGGTCCACACAGTCCGCTGGGTGCCGGCACCGCTTGGAGCCGCAGGGAAAGCCAAGCACCGCTCTTTCTAGAGCCTTCTTTTTTTCCTATTGTTAGGGAATTCACGACGTCACACTTGTTTTCAAGTGAAAAGAGTTGTGTAGGCCACGAAAGTCACGTGACTTGAAAGCTGACCCTGAGAGGCCTCAAAATAAATTCTGGTTTGCTGTGAAAGCCTCGGGTTATAGCGCTAAACTCCCCCCTCCACTGCCCCCCGAAAGTTTTATTCTCCTCTGCTTTTAGGGTGGGGTGTGGCGTAAACAACAGCTTGAGCAGCTCTGAGGGGGAGGGTGTTAGAGATCAGGCAAGAGTTTTCAAGGATGTCGAAATAGTTTGAGGCGCCCCGTCCCACTATAAAAGTGATACCAGAGACAGCAAGAACGTGCTTCTGGACAGAAAACAGACTCTAAGGAAAGGCAGCCAGAGGTTCACGCTGGATCCTGCGGTCTTCCCTATCTGCGCCTCTCTGCCTCTCCTGCCCTTACAAGGCGCATGGATCAACTTTGGAACAGGTTCTAATTCCGCCCCAGATCCATCTGCGTCTTCCCACGCCTCAGAAATCTGACCTCAGGGCGCAAGCGCAGCCCCAGCCCTCCAAGCCTAGGTAGGCAGGGTTCTCCCATCCGAGAAAGGGCCGAGGGGAGGCTTCCGGGGCGGGACCGACGCGGCCCCTCCCACTCCGCGGGCGGTGGGTTCAGCCTGAACGTACTGCGGAGGCGGGGCCGACGAGGGATCCAGGGACGGGGCAGGTTCAGGCCCCTCCCATCAGGCGGCCAGCGCGAGCGGTAGAGGCGGGTCTGGAGGCGGGGCCTGCGTGGAGCCAGACGGCGCGGCTGCTGCCGGGGGCGGGGCCGACGGCCTGTGGCCCCGCCCTTGGCCGCCATTGCCGGGCCTGTCTGGCCTCCCTGCGCAGCGACCTTGCCTCCTCTTGCCGGGCGGAGCGGGTCAGCGGGCCCGGCAGGGAGCCTTCCTGACCGAGCCCACGTCTCCCCACGGCCAGACAAGTCTCCGGCCCGGCCCGCGTCGCCAGTCCCCAGGCTTGGAGGAACGGCCCGAGCCCAGGAGAACCACATCTACGTCCCAGCCCCGGAGGCTCCTGTGGGCAAGATCGTGAGCCAACGGGTTCCTGAGGCCCCTCCTGGCCAGGCAGGGTTTCTCTGCGCGTTTCCGAGGAGCCCTGCCTGGCCGGGCGGCTGGACAAACAGGTCGTAGCACCGATCGCGCCCGCCCCCAGCAGGGGTCCTGCACAGGCTTGTCCCTGACCCCCACCCAAACCCGTTCTTCCGCTTTCCCCACAAACAGTGCACTTGCCAGCGGTCCCAACCCAGCAGGAGGAGAGTGGACATGAGGTTGGCAGGTGGGTGGCTTCCGCAGCGAACTGGAGGGAGTTGAAAAGGGCACCTGGATGGAGGCCCAGCGTCCCGACATCTGTGTCTGGAGAGGCGCGGGTGGACCACTGGGTTTGGTTTTGGAAATTTCGGAGGACTCTGTACAAACACTCATTCCTTGACCTTAAGCAAATACTTTCACCTCTGAGGACATCAGCTCCCCGAGCTATGACAGGAGGATTAGTATAGTCAGTATCTCCCAACGCAGGTAGTAGACCAGCTGCTTTTTGGAAAAATGAGTGGTGAGAGAGAGGAGGTGGGGAGTCCAGGTGGAGAGGCGTGATCTTAGAGGGGAAGTGACAAAAGTGGCTGTGGGCTTCGACATGAACGCGATGACAGCCCTAATGTCACCTGAACAACTAAGATGAAGATCCTTGGGGAGGGATAGGTTGGGGCGGGGTGGAGAGTGGAAAGAACTCAGGAATTGAACTTCAGACTTGCTAAGGTGGTAACTTTGTGGACATATCCAAGTGGAGCTGGCCAGTGAGGAACCAGCTGGCAGGGAGTGGTTTCAAGAGAGGCCACAGCTGGAACTAGAAAATAGGAAGTCATTGACACATGGTGGTTAATTAAAGAGCTGGGAATAGATGACATCATCTAAAAAGACACTACAGGCTGGGCGCGGTGACTCACACCTGTAATCCCAGCAGTTTGGGAGGCCGAGGCGGGCAGATCACTTGAAGTCAGGAGTTTGAGACCAGCCTGGCCAACATGGTGAATCCCCATCTCTACTTAAAAAATACAAAAAAATTAGCGGGGCGTGGTGGTGGGTGCTTGTAATCCCAGCTACCCGGGAGGCTGAGGTTGAGTGAGCCGAGATTGTGCCACTGCACACTCCAGCCTGGGCGACACAGCGAGACTCCGTCTCAAAAAAATAAAAATAAAAAGACAGCTGGGCGCAGTGGCTTACGCCTGTTATCTCAACACTTTGGGAGGCCAAAGCGGGTGGATCACCTGAGGTTAAGAGTTCAAGACCAGTCTGGCCAACATGGTGAAACCCCATCTCTTACTAAAAATACAAAAATTAGCCAGGCGTGTTGGCGGGTGCCTGTAATCCCAGCTGCTCGTGAGGCTGAGGCAGGAGAATCGCTTGAACCCAGGAGGCGAAAGTTGCAGTGAGCCGAGATTGTGCCATTGCATTCCAGCCTGGGGGACAAGAGCAAGACTCCATCTCAAAAAATTTTTTAAAAAAAGACACTACAGGTAGGGAGCAGAAGGCAGCCTGAGATGGAAGCCTGGGAAAGTCCAGCTTTTAAGGGGAGGGTAGAGGAGACGATCTAACTAAGGAGAATGAGGAGTGTCCGGAGAGATCGGGTCAGGAAAGTGTGCTGTCCTGAAAGCCAGCAGAGAAGTGAGTGCTTCTGTGAGGAGGACATGGGCAGCCCACTGAGAGGTCAAGGAAGATGGGGGCTGACAGGTGACCAGGGGTGGTGACACCACAAAGGTCATCAGCGGCCTTGGCAACAAGCTGATTTGGTGGGGTGGTGGAAGCCAGACCAGACTGGAGTAGGGTGGGAGGGAGTAGGAGGTGAGATGATGGAATGAGTATAGATGACTTTTGAGGGGGTTGACAGGGAAAAGAAAGGTTAAGGGAAAGAGGATGGGGATGTGGTTTTGAAGAAGAGTGTTTGCTTTGCTTTCTTAACATTGGAAATGTTGAAAATACAGGAGAAAGAGCGAGCTAGAGAGAGTGATCACTATTACAAGAAATCAGAGAAGGCTGGGGAGCTTGCATTCCAGGTCCCAGCAGATGACAGAACTTTTTTTTTTTTTTTTTTTTTGAGACAGTCTTGCTCTGTCATCAGGCTGGAGTGCAGTGGCATGATCTTGGCTCACTTTAACCTCTGCCACCCAGGTTCAAGCGATTCTCCTGCCTCAGCCTCCTGAGTAGCTGCAATTACAGGCGCGCGCCACCATGCCCGGCTAATTTTTGTATTTTCAGTAGAGGCGGGGTTTCACCATGTTTTTCAGGCTGGTCTCGAACACCTGACCTCGTGATCTACCCACCTCGGCCTCCCAAAGTGCTGGGATTACAGGCATGAGCCACTGCGCCTGGCTGGGACTGGTCTTAAAAGGGAGTAGGGACCCTTCTCCCTCAGAACAGGAGGAAAGGAGGGGCAGGTGGGTACCCAAATATATTGGTGGTTTCAGAGGCAGGAAGTTGAGGGGGTTCTTGGAAAGAGGGATGGAGCCCTTCTCGAGCAGAGAGTCCCCTCTCAGACCCGCCAGGGAGAACCAAACCCAGCAGCCTTAGGATTTGAACTCAGTTTCCTCTTTCCACCTGCCAGGGAGCTCAAGTCTCCCTCTCAGGCCTGGTGGAAGGCAACAGCTCTCCACCTCTTTGTCTTCCAGCCACTTCTTCCCAAGTGGCAGGGGAGATCCAGTCATGCAAGGCTATGGGGTCATTCTGGGGTTCGCTGGTATCTGAGGTGACCCCACCCCGCGTCTGTCCTGCCTGCAGGCCCTCTCCGCATTGTGGCCCTAGTTGTCAGTGTGGGTCTCACATGGATCGTGGTCAGCATCCTCCTGGGCGGGCCTGGCAGTGGCTTTCCTCGAATCCAGCAACTTTTCACCAGTGAGTGTGGGACCCCGCCTCATCCTTCTCTGGAGGCCACCAAGGTGGCCACATGGGCGTGTGGTTGAGGCTTGGGGTTGGGGGTTGACTTGGGTTTTCTATCTCCTCCCTGGCAGGCTACCTTTGGCTGTCCCCAGTCTGTCTCCTGACATCAGGCACAGCCTCCCCCACCACCCAGTTGCTTCATCTAGGAAAGCCAATACCCGATCACTAGAATTCTGTGCCCAACTGGAGTCAGTAGGGCCAGAGTAAGGGGCAGGGAGCTTCCACTGAACATGGGGAGTGATGCCCGGGTTGCTCCCTGTAGGCTCTGAGATGGAGAGGGGACTCTGCACCTTGTTGACTGGTAATAGGTCACCTAAGTACTTTTTTATTTGTTTGATTGAGACAGTGTCTCACTTTGTCTCCCAGGCTGGAGTGCAGTGGTGCGATCTCAGTTCACTGCAACCTCTACTTCCTGGGTTCAAGCGATTCTAGTGCCTCAGCCTCCCGAGTAGCTGAGACTACAGGTGCGCACCACCAAACCCGGCTAATTATTATTATTATTATTGTGTTTTTAGTAGAGATGGGTTTTCACCATGTTGCCCAGGCTGGTCTCAAACTCCTGGGCTCAAGCAATCTACCCGCCTCGGCCTCCAAAAGTGCTACAGGCATGAGCCACTATGCCCGGCCAGGTCATCTAAGTACTTTTTCTAATCCGTTTCCCCCTGTTCCTGGAGTAGGGAGTTTTTCATCTGAACATGACTTACACTTGAGCGGGAAGCATGCCAAGGTCAGCCTGGCTTAGCCCCCAGCCCCTGAGCCTGACTGCCTGTGTCTACACTTCACAGTGTAAGGAGGGCCAGGCTGCCCTGCTGCAGGCCCTGGGAGGCTCCACACTAACAGAAACCACTCTGTATCCACAGGTCCAGAGAGCTCGGTGACTGCAGGTAAGGCCCCTGTCACCTCCCTTCCCTTTGTGATGCCCCTGCCTGCTCCCAGTCCTGTAGGGCTTCTGTTTTCCATTTATTCCTCCCAAAACCAGCTATCGCGGTCCACGGGGCTGCTCACCACTGGAAACCTAGAAACCGAGTGACTTCCTGCCTGAGCGTGAGAGTGCGCCGGCCTAGGATAGGTACTCCCACTTGCAAAAGGGCAACTTGGAAGGAAGAAAGAGGTCACCAGTCCCAAGCAGGCCCAAAGCCCAGCAGGGCAAAATTCATTTGGTTTCAAGGCCTGAGGGGAATCAGGAATCCTCTGTGACCTGAGATTCTTTTTTCTGGGCCTGCTGGAATGACCCCATGCTCTGAAACAGGAGACAGCCCCACCCTCGGGACCACCCTTCCGTCCCTTCATCTCATCTCCGCCCCCTTCACTCCAGGTCAGCAGTGTTTCTGCTGGTATACGATTCTCAAGAGCCTTGTTGGTCTCTTGTGCAAGTTATAGGGGTCCAAGCTATAAAGCCAGAGTTTTCCTACAGACGCTTCCTAGATAACCCCATCTTCATTGCAGATTTCTGCTGAAAGGGTTGAGTGGACCCACAAGTCACATACCTCAGCTCTGGGACAAACGCTTGAACAGTCTTGCTCTTCTCTCCAGGGGACACTTTTGCAGTTTTTGTAACATGATTAGGCCGAGAATTTTCCACATCTTTGCTTTCTTGCTCCTTTGTGCTCAACAGTTTCTTCCTCATGTCTCTCCTCTTACATTTTACTATAAGCAGCAAGGAGAAGTCAGGCTATGCTCTCAACACTTTGCTTGGAAATCTCCTCAGCTGAATATCCAAGTTCAGTACTCAGCACTTACACATCCTCCTTTCCACAAAACACTAGAACACATTCAACCAAGGTCTTTTTTTTTTTGAGACGGAGTCTTGCTCTGTCACCCAGGCTGGAGTGCAATAGAGGAATCTTGGCTCACTGCAACCTCTGCCTCCCGGGTTCAAGCTGTTCTCCCACCTCAGCCTCCTGATTAGCTGGGATTACAGGCACCTGCCACCACACCCAACTAATTTTCCTATTTAGTAGAGATGAGGTTTCACCATGTTGGTCAGGCTGGTCTCAAACTCCTGACCTCAAGTGATCCTCCCACCTCAGCCTCCCAAAGTGCTGGGATTATAGGTGTGAGCCATCACGCCTGGGCCAAGTTCCTTTATAACAAGGATCAGCTTTCCTCCAGTGCCCAATAACTGAAAAACATGTCCCTCATTTTCCTCTGAGGCTTAACCAAAAGCACCTTTTTTTTTCTTTTTCTTTTTTTGTAGAGACAGAGGTCTCGCTCTGTTGCCCAGGCTGGAGTGCAGTGATATCATCCCAGTGCACTGTAACCTCAAACTCCTGGGCTCAAGCGACCCTCTCACCTCAGTCTCCCAAGTAGCTGCGACTACAGGCATGTGCTACCACACACAGCTAATGTTTTATTTTTTATTATTTATTTTTTGAATGTTTTGAGACAGGGTCTTGCTCTCTCACCCAGACTGGAGGGCAGTGGTGCAATCATAGCTCAAGTGATTCTCCTGCCTCAGCCTCCTGAGTAGCTGGGATTACAGGCATGCACCACCACAGCTAGCTTATTTTGTATTTTTTGTAGAGATGGGGTCTCACTATGTTGCCCAGGCTGGTCTTGATCACCTGGCCTCAAGTGATGCTCCTGCCTTGGCCTCCCAAGGTGCTGGGATCACATGCGTGAATCACCACACCCAACCCAAAAGCATCTTTAACATTCATGTTTCTAGCAACGTTTTGTTCATGATGATGTTTGTATTCTCTAAGACCACAGAGGCTGTGTCTATTGCTCTCCCCTCCTCTCACCAGAATTACCTTTAATATCCATACTCCTACCAACAGTCTCTTAAAGGCAATCCAGACCTTTTCTAACATGTACCTCAAACTTCTACAGCCTTGATGTGGTTTAAATGTTGTCTCCAAAACTCATGTTGAAATGTGTCAATGTCATCCTGGCTAACACGGTGAAACCCCGTCTCTACTAAAAAATACAAAAAAACTAGCTGGGTGAGGTGGCGGGCACCTGTAGTCCCAGCTACTCGGGAGGCTGAGGCAGGAGAATGGCGTAAACCCGGGAGGCGGAGCTTGCAGTAAGCTGAGATCCGGCCACTGCACTCCAGCCTGGGCGACAGAGCAAGACTCCGTCTCAAAAAAAAAAGAAATGTATCAATGCGTTGGTCTTGAGAGCAGGACCTTTTTGAGGTAGTTAGGTCATGAGGGCTCTGCCCTCATGAATGGATGAATGCCATTATTATGGGTAAGTTAATTACCTTGAAGTTCAGCCCCCTTTTTTTCTGTGTCTCATACGCTTGCTTCTGCCTTCCACTTTTCTGCCACAGGATGACCCTTACCAGATGCCAGCGCCATGCTTTTGGACTTCCCAGCCTCCAGAATCATGAGCCAAATGAATCTGTTGTCTTTATAAATTACCCAGTCTGTGGTATTCTGTTATGGCCACAGCAAATGGACTAAGACAGGCCTCTACTGACTACCTAGTTCCAAAGCCATTTCCACATTTTTAGGTATTTGTTACCTAAGCATGACACTTCCTGGTGCCAAAACCTGTTTCCATTTCCTGGAACTGCCATTTCAACTGGGTGGCTTAAACAACAGAAATGGATTCTCTCCCCATTCTGAAAACCAGAAGTCTGAAATCAAGGTGTCACTAGGGCGGCACTTACTCTGAAAGTTCTATAGGAGGGTCCTTCTGACCTCCCCAGGTTCCAGTGGCCCCAGGCATACCTTGGCCTCTGGCTGTATCACTCCTGTCTCTTCCTCCAGTGTCCCATGGCTGTCTTCCCTCTGTGTGTCTTTGTCACTTCCGTTCTTTTTTTTTTTTTTTTTTTTTTTTTGAGGCGGAGTCTCGCTCTGTCGCCCAGGCTGGAGTGCAGTGGCCAGATCTCAGCTCACTGCAAGCTCCGCCTCCTGGGTTCACGCCATTCTCCTGTCTCAGCCTCCCGAGTAGCTGGGACTACAGGCGCTCGCCACCGCGCCCGGCTAGTTTTTTGTATTTTTTAGTAGAGACGGGGTTTCACTGGGTTAGTCAGGATGGTCTCGATCTCCTGACCTTGTGATCCACCCGTCTCAGCCTCCCAAAGTGCTGGGATTACAGGCTTGAGCCACCGTGCCCGGCCTCATCACTTCCGTTCTTATGAGGACATCAGTCATGTTGCATTAAGGCCCCACCTACTCCAATATGACCCCATCTGAATTCATTTCTCTGCAAAAGCCCTATTTGCAAACATCCCATTTTGAAGTACCGGAGATTAGAACTTCAACATATCTTGAGAGGACAGAATTCAACCCATAAGGGAAGCCATCCTGCTGCAGTCCTCCCAACCAACCCCCATCAAAATCGGGAGACAGGCTGCACCCCTGCCACACTGCCCCTGCCACACTGCCTTTGCTCTGGTTGGCCTCATCCATGCAGCTAGGTCCCCAGCCTGACTTACTTCACCCCTGCTTTGTTCCTGGCTGTGCAGTGGCCCAGGCCAGCCCTCAGCATCCTTTCTTTTCTCCCACCAGTAACAGAAAATCCTTCTGTCTTGGGTCCCTGTGGCCTCACCAGTAGGACATAGAGTATGGAAGTGTCCTCAGCCTTGGCCTGAGCCACATCCCCCTATTTGTTCCCTGCTCTGTGGTCACTTGTTCTACCATGTGTGCTGGTCCTGACCTCCCCTTCAGACCTCAGGTGACCTCAGGGCCAGGCCCATGGGTAACACCTGCTATCCCTGCCCAGCGCCACGGGCCAGGAAGTACAAGTGCGGCCTGCCCCAGCCATGTCCTGAGGAGCACCTGGCCTTCCGTGTGGTCAGCGGGGCCGCCAACGTCATTGGGCCCAAGATCTGCCTTGAGGATAAGATGTGAGCTCCCTGGGGTGAATGGGGATCAGGGAGGGAGTGGGGGATCCAGGGCCGGGTCTGCAAGGGAGAGTGGAGCAGATGTGCCCATGTGGGATCTCCCCATCCCCCGCCCCTAACTAGGCTGATGAGCAGCGTCAAGGACAACGTGGGCCGTGGGCTGAACATCGCCCTGGTGAACGGTGAGGCCCCTGGCTGAGTGTGGCCTGCCGCCCTCCTTCCCTGCTCCCTCCCCAGGAGGCCTCTGGGTGTTTGCCCTCCCTTCCCCTCCCCTTCAGGATCTCCCAGGGAGGCCCAGGAAGGAGTCTGTGCAAAGCCGAAGGCTCCACAGAGGAGTGACCCAATGAACAAAAAGGCACGATGGCAAAAAATAAAGCACTGGGGAGGGTTCTGGGAGGGCGGGGGTGCTTCATGGAGCCCCCAGAGGGCCTCAAATGCCAGACAGAGGTACCATGGCTTGGGGTGGGATGCAGCTGCCTGAACAAATGAATGAATATTGGGGGACTGTTGGAAAGCTTCCAGAAGGGCTGCCCCCCCGTTGCTACCCGCCTGCCGTGCCCTGAGGCTGGCCTGGCTCACCCAGCAGGGCCCTCCCTCCTGACACAGGGGTCAGCGGCGAGCTCATCGAGGCCCGGGCCTTTGACATGTGGGCCGGAGGTGAGTTATAGCGCAGCATCTTGCATTTTGACTGCAGCAAAATGACCTGGGCAGCTTCCCCGGAGACACTGCTCGCTCTCTGTCTGTACTCGGGGCTTCTCAGTCACCTCCTTGGGTTCAGAAATGACAGGGGCATCACCCGCTTGCTCTAGAGGCTGTGGGAGGCCATGGGGATGCCTCAGCTTCCTATGCCAGTCTGTCCCTTGGCGGGGCATGTCCCAGGGCAAGCCCTACTTCTGTTTCCTTGTTTGGAGAACAGGGGCTGGTGGGAGGGTGCTCAGTGGTACCTGATGACCCCTGTTCCGTGGCATCTGTCCCCCGCCAGATGTCAACGACCTGTTGAAGTTTATTCGGCCACTGCACGAAGGCACCCTGGTGTTCGTGGCATCCTACGACGACCCAGCCACCAAGTAAGTACTTGGGGAGGCGAGCCTCAGCCTTGCCCTTCTGCAGCAACAGCTGACACCTCTTCCTCCCATGCTGCAGGATGAATGAAGAGACCAGAAAGCTCTTCAGTGAGCTGGGCAGCAGGAACGCCAAGGAGCTGGCCTTCCGGGATAGCTGGGTGTTTGTGGGGGCCAAGGGTGTGCAGAACAAGAGCCCCTTTGAGCAGGTATGGTGGGTGCTTGGCATCACCCCCACCAGCACAGGGCAGCCCGTCGCCCCTTCTGCCTACATGCCACGCGGCTCCCCGACTGCTCATGCCCCAGCAGGGGACCATCCCCAGTCCAGCTATGAGGGGTGGGCCAGCGCAGCTGGTACCATGTTTCCCTGGGATGGGTGGAGGGGCCGAGTGCCCTGAGAGTGCACTGTTGGCCAGCACAGCACAGGTGACTGAAAGCCTGGGCCCTGGTCCACTCCTGTCCCCTGTCCCTGAGGGCCAAGGTCATGACTTTCTGCTCCCCTCCCCACAGCACGTGAAGAACAGTAAGCACACCAACAAGTACGAAGGCTGGCCCGAGGCACTGGAGATGGAAGGTTGCATCCCACGGAGAAGCACGGCCAGCTAGCACGGCCAGCGCCAGGACCAGGCTGAGGGAGGCCAGGCCAAGGGAGGCACGCGCGCTGCCAGGCAGACGGAGGCCGAGGCCCACACCCCACGCCTGGGCAGGAGTGCTCTGTGGCCCCAACACATTGGGGCTCTGAGGCAGTGACCAGAATGTGGTCTCAAGGTGGTGGAGGATATGGGGGCTGCAGGGGCTAGCTCTGCCACACTTTGTCACGGGAGCCCAGGGTACCCGCCTCCTTTTCGTAACACCGTTCCCCCGGTCAGCCCATCTAGCCCTGTCCTTCTCCATTCTTCACACCATCTCCGTCCCCATCCTGAGTCCTGGAACAGCCCTGGGTGCCCGCCCCTCACTGTGCAACTGTGGGAGCAGCCCCCGGCAGGTTGGGACATCTTCCAGAACCTCTTCCTTCTGGAACCACCCTCTGCACTGCGGGCTAAACATGTTTCCAATGTGATTCCTTCCAGTGAGCCAAACCCGGTGGCTGCTTCATGAGCAGGCTGGCCCGGGGTGGTAAAGCAGCTGGAGCCTGATCACGGTCCCGCCCGCAGTTTGTCAGGGGGCCCACCTTCTAGATGACCCCTTAATAAAGTGATGGCCCCACAGAAGAAATGCCTTCAGATGCTGTTGTCAGTGCGGAGTCAGGGGTGATGGTGTCCTCTGGGGTGTGGGAGGACAGATTCCAGAGTCTTAACCAACCTGCTCCCACAGCCCTAGCAGACAGCCTTTTGTCTCAAGGGCTCCTGCCACCAACAGGCCCTGCTGTGACTGAGATGTGACTCAAGCAGTGATCAGAGCGGCCCCAGGTAGTGCCACCATGGCTTTGTCTGGGAGACATGATTCCACATTCAGGGGCTGCAGGAAACTCAACAACTCCCTCTGACCCAGTGCAGGCCTGTAGGGACAGGGACAGGGATTAACACCAGCCCAGGCCCCCCCGCCACACCCCCATCATCATCCAAGAGCACGTGTCGCCCACAGACTTTGACTGCCTTTGAAGTCAGGGTTTGAGGGGTCGAGTCACTTGGGCTTTTCGCGTGTCTCGCAGGTTACAGTTAATACCTCCCTTTGCTGAGCGAGAGCCAGCAAGTTAGAAGCAATTTTGCTGGAATAAAATCCAGAGGCCCAGAAGCAGTCTGAGTTCAGCGAAAGGAGAGAAGGCAGTTCCTAGATGGGAGGCACTGTGGTGTCCTTGACAGGGCCACATTAGGGGCGATGGACTTAAGAGCCGACCCCAGGAAGAGTGTAGAGCTCAGACAGAGCCTCAGAAGACAAAAGTGCTTCCGGAGCAGGCACATGTGGGGTTGGAGGCACAGGGGTGCCCTGGAGGAGACTCACCAGGCAGGAAATGATGGTGATTCCAGGACTGAAAAGATCACACAGCCAACACCCAGTCCTGTCTGCACCAGGAACTTTCTACATGTATTCCCCTTTTTTTTTTTTTTTTTTGTAAATGTTCTTTCTTAGAACCATTTTAGGTTCACAGCAAAACTGAGTGGAAAGGTCAGAGTTCCTGTGTGCCCCCTGCCAGCCTCCAGCGTCCCATCTGTTGCTGTCAATGAACCAGCATTGGTGCTCACATGAGGCTTCACTCTGCTATTGGACATTCGATGGGTTTGGACAAAAATGTGTAATGATGGATCCACTGCAGGATCATACATACTTCACTCTTTAGATTTTCTATGGAAAATTGCAAACATCTCCAGAAGGAGACAAACTAGCATACAGTCAGCCCTTCATATCCATGGGGGTTCCATGTCCACAGATTCAACCAACCACAGATTGGAAATATTTGAAAAAAATAAAAATACAAGAATAAAAAATAGTACAAGTAAAAAACAATACAGTGGCCGGGCGCAGTGGCTCACGCCTGTAATCCCAGCACTTTGGGAGGCCGAGGAGGGTGGATCACCTGAGGTCAGAAGTTCAAGACCAGCCTGGTCAACATGGTGAAACCCCATCTCTACTAAATATACAAAAATTAGCCAGGGGGGCTGGGCACAGTGCCTCACGCCTGTAATCCCAGCACTTTGGGAGGCCAAGGCGGGCAGATCACAAGGTTAGGAGATCGAGACCATCCTGGCTAACATGGTGAAACCCTGTCTCTACTAAAAAATACAAAAAATTAGCCAGGCGTGGTGGTGGGAGCCTGTAGTCCCAGCTACTCAGGAGGCTGAGGCGGGAGAATGGCGTGAACCCGGGAGGCAGAGCTTGCAGTGAGCCGAGGTCGTGTCACTGCACTCCAGACTGGGCGACAGAGCGCGACTCCGTCTCAAAAAAAAAAAAAAAAAAAAATTAGCCAGGCGTGGTGGCAGTAATCCCAGCTATTCAGGAGGCTGAGGCAGGAGAATCACTTGAACCCGGGAGGCAGAGGTTGCAGTGAGCCAAGATCATGCCATTGCGCTCCAGCCTGGGCAACAAAAGCAAAACTTCATCTCAAGAAGAAAAAAAAAAAACAATACAGTGTAGGCTCTCACAGTGGGTCACGCCCTATAACCCAGCACTTCGGGAGGCCAAGGTGGGCAGGTCATTTGAGCCCAAGCATTCGAGACCAGCCTGGGTAAAACTGAGACCCCATCTCTACAAAATAAATAAAGAAAATTAGCCAGGCATGGTGACACGCATCTGTAGTCCCAGCTACTTGAGAGGCTGAGACAAGAGGATCACTTGAGCCCAGGAGGTCAAGGATGTCATGAGCCAAGATCACACCACTGCACTTCAGCCTGGGCAACAGAGTGAGATCCTATCAAAAAACAAGAAACAATACAGTGTAATAGCTATTTGCATAGCATTTGTATTGTATTAAGCATGATAAATAATCTAGAGATGGTTTAGATTCTATGGGACTAGGCTTGGTAGCTCATGTCCGTAATCCCAGCACTTATGGAGGTTGAGGCAGGCGGATTGCTGCAGTCCAGCAGGTTGAGGCTGCAGTGAGCCATGACGGTGCCACTGCACTCCAGCCAGGGTGACAGAGCAAGACCTTGTCTCAAAAAAAAAAAAAAAAAACAGGCCACGCACAGTGGCTCACACCTGTAATCCCAGCACTTTGGGAGACTGAGGTGGGCAGATCATCTGAAGTCGGGAGTCTGAGACCAGCCTGGCCAACATGGTAAAACCCTGTCTCTACTAAAAACACAAAAATTAGCCGGGTATGGTGGCACATGCCTGTGATCCCAGCTATTCAGGAGGCTGAGGCAGGAGAATCGCTTGAACCTCGGATGTGGAGGTTGCAGTGAGCCGAGGTTGCACCATTGCACTCCAGCCTAGGCAACAAGAGTGAAACTGCATCTGAAAAAAAAAAAAAAATCTGAGATTACTATGTGGTCAAATCACTATTCTTGCAGGCAAAATTTGATCAAAGTAAACTTATTTGACAAACAAATTTGTATTACTCTGATTATCTTTAGTAAAAATCAGGATGACCTTAGAGAGAAAAAGTTGTTTCTTTTTCTTTTTTCTTTTTCTTTTTTTTTTTTTTGAGACAGAGTCTCACTCTGTTGCCCAGGCTAGAGTGCAGTGGCGGGATCTCGGCTCACTGCAAGCTCCACCTCCTGGGTTCACACCATTCTCTTGCCTCAGCCTCCCGAGTAGCTGGGACTACAGGCACCTGCTGGCACGCCCAGCTAATTTTTTTTTTTTTTTTTTTTTGTATTTTTAGTAGAGACAGGGTTTCACCATGTTAACCAGGATAGTCTTGATCTCCTGACCTCGTGATCCGCCCATCTTGGCCTCCCAGAAATAGTTGTTTCTAAAGGAAAAACACTAAAATATGCCTGTTATTAGATTGCAGCCCTTTGCATTGTTTCTTATCTACATGAAGACAGGACTAGACCCCAAATCCTCCTAATTTCCTCTAATATTTGGCTAAAACTCTCCAACTAAGAAAAAAAAAATGTTATGTTGCTAAAGGCCTTGAAGCTGGAGCTAGAAAACTTGGTATAAATATCAAGGGACAAGTCTCATGCCTAATGTATGGGTCACACAGAAAGTTCTCCAAACCACCTGATGCCATAACCAGAGACATTCAAACTGCAGACCAGAACAAGAAGTTGAGATTTTTGGCTGGGCATGGTGGTTCATGCCTGTAATCCCAGCAGTTTGGGAGGCCGAGGCGGGTGGATCACTTGAGGTCAGGAGTTCGAGACCAGTCTGGCCAACATGGTGAAACCCCACCTCTACCAAAAATATTTTTTAAAAATTAGCTGCGTGTGGTGGCACGCACCTGTAATCCCAGCTACTCGGGAGGCTGAGGCAGGAGAATTGCTTGAACCCGGGAGGCAGAGGTTGCAGTGAGCCGAGATCATGCCGCTGCACTCCAGCCTGGGCGACAGAGCGAGACTCTGTCTCAAAAAAAAAAAAAAAAAAAAAAAAGAAGTTGAGAGCTTCACCCATCAAAATGAAAATCTTGTCACTCTTAATTTTTCCTTTCTTATGTCTGCCTTTTCGTTGACAGGATAATGGTGTAATTGAAACTGCACAATCAATAGCTTCTATCGGTAACCTCACAGAACCTGACCTAAGAGAACCTTCAGTATCTATTGGTTAAATCAGGAAATATCTGTTCTATTGCTAATAGCACCTGCTGAACCTGGATAAATTTCCCTGGAGAACTTGAGGCCCCATATACACTAAATTACAAAACATAGGTTATAACAGGTCACATAGGTTATAATGGGTCTCACCTAATTCCCCATGGTCATTTGATTTATTCACTTGATTGCCTTTAAGCCTAGGTTCATAGCTCAAAACCATTATGAAAACTGGGGGTATCATATTACTATTAATATTAATTTGTATTTTCCTTTTAACAATTTGTACTTATTACTTGTGAAGCTTCTGCAGAAGTACAGCTGCTAACAGAATATGCTGGCCTAGGGCTTCCAGATGATGGCCAAAAGACCACGGAACACAAAAAATTGAACGTAAAGATGGACTTCAGGTAGACTTAGTCTGAGTGCAACTCTCCCCGAATTTCCAGTGTTGCTCAGATGTGCCTAAAGGGGTTTTAACACTGACTCCTAGTTGTCAATCACTCCCTCTTATCTGGAACCAGACCAACAGCCCAGGACAGGTCCGTCCCAGTACTGAGGGACAATCCAAACCCACTGCTTTTGAAGAAAGATCACGATCAAAAAGGGGAAATGTGAAAGTTGCCAGAAGCAAAATGGAGTCACTTGTATTAAAAACAAAACAGGTGTGGTGGCTCATGCCTATAATCCCAGCACTTTGGGAGGCTGAGGTGGGTGGATCACTTGAGGTCAGGAGTTTGAGACCATCCTGGCCAACATGGTAAAACCCTGTCTCTAGTAAAAATAGAAAAATTAGCTGGGCGTAGTGATGCAGGCCTGTAGTCCCAGCTACTCAGGAGGTTGAGGTGGGAGAATTGTTGGAACTCGGGAGATGGAGGTTGCAGTGAGCCAAGAGCGCACCACTGCACTCCAGCCTGGGTGACAGAGTGAGACTGTGTCTCAAAAAACAAAACAAAACAAAACAAAACAAAACAAAACAAAACAAAAAATCCCTGCCAGGTGTGGTGGCACATGCCTATAGTCCTAGCTACTCAGGAGGCTGCAGCAGGAGAATTGCTTGAGCCCAGGAGTTCTGGGCTATAGTGTGCCATGCCAATCAGGTGTCCACAAAAAGCTCAGCATCAGTATCCTGGGAGTGGAGGACCACTAGGTTGTCTAGGGAGGAATGAACCAGCCCAGGCTGGAAATGGAACAGGTTAAAACTTCCATGCTAGGCCAGGTGCGGTGGCTCGCCCCTGTAATCTAGCACTTTGGGAGGCTGTCGTGGGAGGATCCCTTGAGCCTAGGCATTCGAGATGAGCCTGAGCAACATAGGGAGACCCTGTCTCTACAAATTTTTTTTTTTTTAATTAGCCAGGCATGGTAGTACCCACCTGTATTCCTAGCTACTGGGGAGGCTGAGGCAGGAGGATCACTTGAGCACAGGATTTCTGGGCTGTGGTATGCTATTCTGATCTGGTGTCTTCACTAAACTCAGCATCAATATGGTAACTTGCTGGGAGCAGGAGACCACCAGGTTTCCTAAGGAAGGGTGAACTGGGCCAGCTCAGAAACAGAGCAAGTAAACACTCCCATGCTGATCAGTAGTAGGATCGCTCCATGAAAAGCCACTGCACTTCCAGCCAGGGTCACATAGCGAGACCCCACCTTAAAAAAACAAACCTGAAAACCGGAGATGGGGAAGGCCATGAAGAGAAGGTTCTCATGCGTGATGCCTGACAGCAAAACCCACCATGAGACTCTGTAAAAACTATAACCCCGTACAATGGCTATCATCACCTGACACAGAGAGAATACTTCTGTGAAGACATCTACCCAGCAACTGCCTGTCCAAACTTGGACTGATGCCACCTTTGTTATTAATCCTTGTAGCCAAGGATAATTACCTGAAAACAATTATGTAATTCTCATTTTTTCTTTAAAAACCTTTGTTGGCCAGGCGCGGTGGTTCACACCTGTAATCCCAGCACTTTGGGAGGCTGAGGAGGGCGGATCACCTGAGGTTGGGAGTTCAAGACCAGTCTGACCCACATAGTGAAACCCCGTCTCTACTGAAAATACAAAATCAGCTGGGCATGGTGGCCCACGCCTGTAATCCCAGCTATTCGGGAGGCTGAGGCAAGAGAATCGCTTGAACCCGGGAGGTGGAGGTTGCAGTGAGCCGAGATCGCGCCATTGCACTCCAGCCTGGGAAACAAGAGCCAAACTCCATCTGAAAAACAAATAAACAAAAACACCCCTGTCAGCCTGCTGTCATGGCTCATGCTTGTAACCCCAGCACTCTGGAAGGCTGAGACAGGAGAATTGCTTGAGCGCAGGAGTTCGGGACCAGTGTAAGGCAACATGGTTAAACCCCATCTCTACAAAAAATACAAAAAAAAATTAGCCAGGCATGGTGGCACATGCCTGTAGTCCCAGCTACTTGAGGGAGCGGAAGTGGAAGGGTCACCTGAGTCTAGGAGGTGAAGGCTGCAATTAGCCAGTATCACACCACTGCACTCCACCCTGGGCAACAGAGTGAGACCCTGCCTTAAAAACAAACAAACAAACAAAAAACAACCACAAAAACCTTTTTCTCCCTTCACCTCCCTGAATATACACAGTTTACTACAGCACACACATTCCCATTGCAATACCCATTCCAAATAAATATCATAATATCATTTTCTTTTAGTTTCCCTCTCTGTGGCGTAGGATGGCATTCCCAACACTTCAGTACAAGTCCCTGGGGACTAACCCTCATTGGTCCAGATTGGATTATGGCATTATGTTTGCATCAGTCTGAGTGGCTGGCTGGCTGCATCTGCTTATGTGCCCACTCCAGGGCCCAGCGTTGGGGCCATCCACATGTAAACCACGCATACTGAGAGTGGAGGACGGATGGTTCCCCCAAAGAAAACTAAGGTGCTGCAACCTGATGCCCGGCAGGCAAAAGTGACAGGTGTCATTATACTTCCCTGTGGATACTCAATGTACCTCATACTTACACTAGCATATGCCTTCCATGCCTTTTAAAATATTTTTTAATCTGTTTATGTAGAAATAGGATCTTCCCATGATGCCCAGGCTGGTCTCAAACTCCTGGGGTCAAGCAATCTTCCCCCCTCGGCCTCCCAAAATGCTGGGATTACAGGTATGAGCCACCTCGCCTGGCCTCCTTATTTATCAAATACTGTTTCTGGGCCAGGCACGGTGGCTCATGCCTGTAATCCCAGCACTTTGGGAGGCTGAGGCGGGCAGATCACGAGGTCAGGAGTTTGAGACCAGCCTGGCCAACATGGTGAAACCCCATCTCTACTAAAAATACACAAATTAGCTGGGTGTAATCCCAGCTACTCGGGAGGCTGAGGTAGGAGAATCACTTGAACCCGGGAGGCAGAGGTTGCAGTGAGCCAAGATTGTGCCACTGCACTCCAGTCTGGGCGATAGAGTGAGACTCTGTCTCAAAACAAAAAACAAACAAACAAAAAAAAACTGTTTCCGGAGGTCCCTGCCTCAAGAGTTGTTGCTATCATTTGTTCCATCTGTTTTTTCAGTCCAAATGACTTCTCTTTGGGCACTAGGTATCCTCACCTCTTCCTCCTTCTCTTCTAGGGTAAATAATAATAATAATAATAATAATAA